>NW_027411644.1:142560134-142737634 GCF_047663935.1 Musca autumnalis
GAAAACAATTCAAACCTCTTCCACTTGTATGTGTCGTCGAATTTTGACGAATGCACACACCAAAATTTGGTTGGTCTGCTTTACAGCAAAAATAACACACGTCGTGCCAGTGTCTTCAATTTGAAGCATTGTGGCGTTTTTTTTATTGGGATAGCGTTTGCAATTTTGTTTTTTTTTTTCAAAATAGTCTGGCTTAATCCCTTTGTTGTTGTTTTAATATTTTAAAACAACTATTTTATTAGTGGAAAAGATTTGGCATTGTTCGCCAAGGTGTAAGGCAGGGAATACTATAGTTTCGATCCACGCCACTGGATCTCATCAGTTCCCTTGTTTCTTGTTTGTGGATATTCTCCACCGAAGTTATTTTTTAATAACTTCTTCAACAAGAAACTTTTTATACCCAAACATCAATCGTCAGCTCGAAGTATAAAGGTAAGCAAAGAAAAAAGTTCAATGAGAAGTTTTTCCTTGGCAACCTCATACAACTCCGACGAAAGTGTCTGCGAAAACAATTCAAACCTCTTCCACTTGTATGTGTCGTCGAATTTTGACGAATGCACACACCAAAATTTGGTTGGTCTGCTTCACAGCAAAAACAACACACGTCGTGCCAGTGTCTTCAATTTGAAGCATTGTGGCGCTTTTTTATTGGGATAGCGTTTGCAATTTTGTTTGTCTGGCTTAATCCCATTGTTGTTTTTTTAATATTTTAAAACAACTATTTTATTAGTGGAAAAGATTTGGCATTGTTCGCCAAGGGGTAAGGCAGGGAATAATATAGTTTCGATCTCATCCCACTGGATCTCATCAGTTCCCTTGTTTCTTGTTTGTGGATATTCTCCACCGAAGTTATTTTTCAATAACTTCTTCAACAAGAAACTTTTTATACCCAAACATCAATCGTCAGCTCGAAGTATAAAGGTAAGCAAAGAAAAAAGTTCAATGAGAGGTTTGAATTGTTTTCGCAGACACTTTCGTCGGAGTTGTATGAGGTTGCCAAGGAAAAACTTCTCATTGAACTTTTTTCTTTGCTTACCTTTATACTTCGAGCTGACGATTGATGTTTGGGTATAAAAAGTTTCTTGTTGAAGAAGTTATTGAAAAATAACTTCGGTGGAGAATATCCACAAACAAGAAACAAGGGAACTGATGAGATCCAGTGGCGTGGATCGAAACTATAGTATTCCCTGCCTTACCCCTTGGCGAACAATGCCAAATCTTTTCCACTAATAAAATAGTTGTTTTAAAATATTGAAACAACAACAATGGGATTAAGCCAGACTATTTTGAAAAAACAAAATTGCAAACGCTATCCCAATAAAAAAAAGAAGAAAAAAACGCCAGAATGCATCAAATTTTCAATTTGTTTACCATCCTTAGCGCCTCCTGGAAATTCGGAGTTAATGTTTAATCTCTTGAACAACAAGAATTATGGCACACCTTTTTCTAGGAAATTTGGCAGTAGCTCTTTTGGAAGTTTGGATCGAATATTTCTGAAGAAATTGGAATCTTTGCTTTGTTAAGATTTTTGTCGCCTTTTGGCTCTTTATGGCGTTTTGCACCGTTGGATCAAACAATGCCAGCTTAGCAAGTTCAGGACTAAGATACCACAGATTATTAATCATGTTGTTATTTCCTTTTTCTGAAATTTGTGTGTCAATGTTTTCATATTTCAATACATTTTCAATGAGGTCTAGGTCTTGTTTTGATGCTAAACGTATCGTAGAGTCTGAAGAACCATTTGTCCCGAAAACAATCAAGCGTGAATTCAAGAAAATCGTAACTATAAAACAGTCATTGGTGCTGAACCCCTGTAAGGTGTACAGGAACGTTACTAGTATCATTTTGGCAACAGTAGAAATTATCGGAGAGGATCCTACAAATATAAGATCTCTATAAGCTTCATCCGTGAACAGCGGAGTATAAACCGTGAAAAATACACGCAACAACTTTAAGGAACGAGGCTATTTGCGTGCACTGGCATGGAAAACTATTACCAGATATTCTCAAAACAGAGAAGAAAAAACCGGTTGCTGTTCTGGTATCACATGGAGGTAAAGAACAACTCCTAGGCATTCCTGAAACTGACAGTAGCTCATGGGAGAAATAAGAACTAGCAGTGTACAGATGCCTAGAATAATGGGGTCTCAACAGCTCAAGCAGATATTAGGTCGAGAACTTCTGTACCACTGTACAAACTTGTTAGAGAGGGAGAGGGAAGCACCTTGCGTTTAAATCGTTCGACACTGGTTTAATGCCCCTAGAAAGTTTTTTCTATTTTATTTATTTATTTGGTATCCCACACGACAACAACTGAGTGTTATAAGTGAGAGTTTGGGTTAATGATTTTACTAAACGTATAGTGAACAAGATAATGTTTATATAGATATAATATAGGTTATATTGGGTAAACATTATCAATAGGTTGAAAAGAAATAGAGACAATAGATTGAGTTTAATACAAAAAAACCACTTGAAAATTGTGAGCGACATAGCAAGGAGTCGAGTTCATCACCAAGTTGTCATCAGTACCCAGATGGCTCCAAACCCACATTATGTCAGTCCCTTATGTAAATTTAAATATGTATGAACAAAATGTAAGCGTTTGTCATTGAGGCCATACAATGAATGTACAAATGTCCATCTTTGTAAAAACAAAATTGCATTTGAAAAAGGAAATGTTTGATGGATAGCCATTCCACGGCCGATATGTCTGATGAGTCTCTACAAAAGGTGAAACTGGTGGTTGTGTGGGTTCGAATCTTCGGCTTTCCTTTTTCACTTGCAAACATCACCGGTCATTAAGCTCGACTCCAACGTGAAATAAATTAAAATTAAAATAGATATTCGCCCTAATAGACAATATTTTCAAATAAAGTAAAATATATTCGTTTTCATTCCCAAAAATTGATAATATAGGAAGAATTTTTTTTAATAGACTCCATTTTTGCCCTAAGGTCTTTTACGGGACATTGGCTTTATTATCTCGAATTCAGAACACTTACGTACTTTGTTGTTCAGCAAGAAATGTTAAGAACAGAATGGCCTTTAATTGAACGCATAATACGGGCAAATAGCTTGAACCGTTCCACATATATGGGTCGTCGAAGTCGCCAAATAGCAAAAAAAAAAATGGATTTTCATAACTTCGAGGCCCCAGTAGCACGTTTTAACATATTCCAATTGTGCTCAAACTTAGGCAATCTTAAAATCTAACAATACTAAAGGTTTAGGCGGCTCCCCGGCTAAAAAAATCCGAGATCGATTTGATCCTTCGAGTTAAAACCAGCCCAATGCTTCAAATGAAGACAAACATCAATCGTCAGCTCGAAGTATAAAGGTAAGCAAAGAAAAAAGTTCAATGAGAGGTTTGAATTGTTTTCGCAGACACTTTCGTCGGAGTTGTATGAGGTTGCCAAGGAAAAACTTCTCATTGAACTTTTTTCTTTGCTTACCTTTATACTTCGAGCTGACGATTTATGTTTGGAATAAAAAGTTTCTTGTTGAAGAAGTTATTGAAAAATAACTTCGGTGGAGAATATCCACAAACAAGAAACAAGGGAACTGATGAGATCCAGTGACGTGGATCGAAACTGTAGTATTCCCTGCCTTACCCCTTGGCGAACAATGCCAAATCTTTTCCACTAATAAAATAGTTGTTTTAAAATATTAAAACAACAACAATGGGATTAAGCCAGACTATTTTGAAAAAACAAAATTGCAAACGCTATCCCAATAAAAAAAAAAACGCCACAATGCTTCAAATTGAAGACACTGGCACGACGTGTGTTGTTTTTGCTGTAAAGCAGACCAACCAAATTTTGGTGTGTGCATTCGTCAAAATTCGACGACACATACAAGTGGAAGAGGTTTGAATTGTTTTCGCAGACACTTTCGTCGGAGTTGTATGAGGTTGCCAAGGAAAAACTTCTCATTGAACTTTTTTCTTTGCTTACCTTTATACTTCGAGCTGACGATTGATGTTTGGGTATAAAAAGTTTCTTGTTGAAGAAGTTATTGAAAAATAACTTCGGTGGAGAATATCCACAAACAAGCAACAAGGGAACTGATGAGATCCAGTGGCGTGGATCGAAACTATAGTATTCCCTGCCTTACCCCTTGGCGAACAATACCAAATCTTTTCCACTAATAAAATAGTTGTTTTAAAATATTAAAACAACAACAATGGGATTAAGCCAGACTATTTTGAAAAAAACAAAATTGCAAACGCTATCCCAATAAAAAAAAACGCCACAATGCACGATGGGGCCAATAGTAGGTTTTCGAGGCAAAAAGTCAATTTTTGAAGTGAACAATTTGCAAAAAATAATAACGGATTTCGATTGCCAACACTCTGAATCACTAAAAATAAAAATAAATCAATCTGGTAACATCACATTGCGACATACTGATCTGGTAATGGTGACATATTTTCTTATGAATAATTTTCCGACATTCATTATAAATAAGTAGTGAAAGCATTTTAGGCGCCAAAAAGAACATTTCAACATTTTTATATTTTATAAACATGGAAAGCTCTTCAATGGGTATGTAAAATAAGATAGTGTTAACAAATAATAAAAATGTTATGTGCGGTAAATGTATTTTTGAGTTAAGATGTTATGTCTTTTTTGGAGTATTTTGCTTTGTTATCCATGTGTTCTCTGGAGTATAACTTTTGAGATCTAGGTAGATCTAGGATATTATATATATTTGGTGAAAGGTATTAATGTGTACTATCATTTTGTGAAAAAATTAGCTGCGCCTATCTGCGCCTTTTCATAAAAATCTGATTTCAGATGTCGTAATACTTAAAAATATGGACATTTTTATGTTTTGGTTGGAGAATAATCAGAAACCCATTAATGTTATCAATTGGATTTCGGAAAAATTTAATAGACGTATATAATAATAATATATAATTTCAAAGATATCGCAGACAAAATTGGCTTTTGTGGCGGAATCTTAGCCGATTTTTACTAAATTTGGAACCTTTTTTATTAACTTATAACAGACCACAGACAAAACCATGAAATTTGAACATATGTATATAAGGGAGCTATTTCTATATCTGAACCGATTTCAATATAACTTGACAAACTTATTTGTAGTCCGAATTCCGTAACATTTTCCAAATTTTATTGTAATTTGATGGAATTTGCATGCATGGTCAATCATTTGCCTGAAATCGCGCGAACATATATATGGGAGCTATATCCAATTCTAAACCGATTTCAATATCATTTGCCAATAATGTTTCTAGACCAAAATCCGTCACACATTTCAAATTTCATCAAGATTGGACATACATAGCGGGATTGGTGCCCAAATACCTAAAATCGGGCGAAAATATATATGGTAGCAATATCAAAATCTGAACCGATTTCAATATAACTTGGCAAACTTATTTGTAGTCCTGATTTCGTGGTATTTTCCAAATCGCATAAAAATTGGGCAGAATTTGCGTGTTTGGTCCATCAATTGCTTGAAATCGGGCGAACATATATACGGGAGCTATATGTATATATGAACCGATATGAACCAAATTTGGCATATTAGTTTCTAAGCCTATTATAAACATCTGTACAAAATTTGGAAGGTCTAGCTTGCCCCAGTGATTTGTTGCCTCGCAAACCTGTCATTGGCCCCATCGTGCAATGCTTCAAATTGAAGACACTGGCACGACGTGTGTTGTTTTTGCTGTGAAGCAGACCAACCAAATTTTGGTGTGTGCATTCGTCAAAATTCGACGACACATACAAGTGGAAGAGGTTTGAATTGTTTTCGCAGACACTTTCGTCGGAGTTGTATGAGGTTGCCAAGGAAAAACTTCTCATTGAACTTTTTTCTTTGCTTACCTTTATACTTCGAGCTGACGATTGATGTTTGGGTATAAAAAGTTTCTTGTTGAAGAAGTTATTGAAAAATAACTTCGGTGGAGAATATCCACAAACAAGAAACAAGGGAACTGATGAGATCCAGTGGCGTGGATCGAAACTATAGTATTCCCTGCCTTACACCTTGGCGAACAATGCCAAATCTTTTCCACTAATAAAATAGTTGTTTTAAAATATTAAAACAACAACAATGGGATTAAGCGAGACTATTTTGAAAAAAACAAAATTGCAAACGCTATCCCAATAAAAAAAAAACGCCACAATGCTTCAAATTGAAGACACTGGCACGACGTGTGTTGTTTTTGCTGTGAAGCAGACCAACCAAATTTTGGTGTGTGCATTCGTCAAAATTCGACGACACATACAAGTGGAAGAGGTTTGAATTGTTTTCGCAGACACTTTCGTCGGAGTTGTATGAGGTTGCCAAGGAAAAACTTCTCATTGAACTTTTTTCTTTGCTTACCTTTATACTTCGAGCTGACGATTGATGTTTGGGTATAAAAAGTTTCTTGTTGAAGAAGTTATTGAAAAATAACTTCGGTGGAGAATATCCACAAACAAGAAACAAGGGAACTGATGAGATCCAGTGGCGTGGATCGAAACTATAGTATTCCCTGCCTTACACCTTGGCGAACAATGCCAAATCTTTTCCACTAATAAAATAGTTGTTTTAAAATATTAAAACAACAACAATGGGATTAAGCGAGACTATTTTGAAAAAAACAAAATTGCAAACGCTATCCCAATAAAAAAAAAAACGCCACAATGCTTCAAATTGAAGACACTGGCACGACGTGTGTTGTTTTTGCTGTAAAGCAGACCAACCAAATTTTGGTGTGTGCATTCGTCAAAATTCGACGACACATACAAGTGGAAGAGGTTTGAATTGTTTTCGCAGACACTTTCGTCGGAGTTGTATGAGGTTGCCAAGGAAAAACTTCTCATTGAACTTTTTTCTTTGCTTACCTTTATACTTCGAGCTGACGATTGATGTTTGGGTATAAAAAGTTTCTTGTTGAAGAAGTTATTGAAAAATAACTTCGGTGGAGAATATCCACAAACAAGAAACAAGGGAACTGATGAGATCCAGTGGCGTGGATCGAAACTATAGTATTCCCTGCCTTACCCCTTGGCGAACAATGCCAAATCTTTTCCACTAATAAAATAGTTGTTTTAAAATATTGAAACAACAACAATGGGATTAAGCCAGACTATTTTGAAAAAACAAAATTGCAAACGCTATCCCAATCAGTGTTGTCAGTATTGGGGATTTTTCCCCAAATTGGGGAATTTTTATTTGAAATGGGGAAAAAAATTTCGACTTGGGGAATTGGGAAAATGTTGAGGAAATCTGAAAAATATTTTTGGGGAATTCCTTTTTTGCCTAATTACTTCAGAATATCTTTTAATTTCAGTACGTGAATAGCAGCAGCGCACGCGTGACGCACAAATAACATGCATCATATACTAACTGGTCGCAGCTGTAATAATTTATGAAAGATTTGAAGTGTTATCATGCGGTTCGACGACTGACAGCGTACTAGAACAGTGGGTTGAATTGAAATAACATTTTCCATCATTTCTACTGCTGAAGGGGACTTAACTGCAGATAACCTGATTTTTTAATCCTACAAGTTTGCTTTAATAATACGTGTCAGATAAATTAAAGGGAACTTTGTGCTGCTTTTAAAATTTAAAGTGCGCCCAAAAACAAGAACAATTTGAGAGCAAATTCAAATTAACCAACGCCTTGTAATGCGAACTTTATTCCTCATTTTTTTAAAGTAAAGTATAACAAAAAGGGATTTTAAAGAAAAGATGTAAGAACGGGCCTTAATCTAAGTTTTCAAACCGATGCACATTGCTAAAATGCATTTTTCCCT
This sequence comes from Musca autumnalis, assembly GCF_047663935.1. NCBI lineage: Eukaryota > Metazoa > Arthropoda > Insecta > Diptera > Muscidae > Musca > Musca autumnalis. The sequence goes on from NW_027411644.1 coordinate 142,567,915, forward strand.
GTGCACTCGAATATTGAAACCATTTATAAAAAAAGTAAGAAGATATTGAAGAAATAGTGGAATCGATCGAAAACGACTTGGCATATTTACCATCAGGAGACGTGGACATAAGCTTTAATTTTGACTTGTACCTTTTTTGAGTAAGCAATTATTAAAGTTAAACAGACCAGTGCGGAATATCTTAAACGCTTTTAATACAAATGCTGAAACCGATGCCTACAAATATGCAATTTTTAAACTTACAAGCAGTTTTACCCCAATATTTGCAGCAATTCACTGGGTCAACACAATTTTAGCTCTATACAAACCTTTTTGGAACCAGTTGTCAACACAATAATCTCCACTATTGTTTACGAATCGCAATGGAGAAAGTTATCATTCGTAAATTGGAGATGGTATTAAATATGCTTTCCGTTGCAAAAAGTGAAGGCCTGGGTACATAAGCTGCCTCGCCTGCTTACCTTGCGAGGCAGCTTATGTACCCAGGCTTTAATTCGGAAGTGGGAAGAGTCTTCTATTTTGAACCATATTCAGATATAAAATGCAGTACGAGTTACTAGAATAAATAATCAATTTTCTAACAACTCTATTCGTTGTAGAATTTTTGGCCCACCTAAAGAAATGTTACAACTCTTTCATTATACAAATTTATATTAATCCAATGAGACTAATGATTCTGAATCACTTGAAAGTGAAGTTTTGAATATCGTTAATGTAATTCATATATAAATGTATAGAATACTTTACAAGTTTAATGATATAAATTTTAATAGTAAAATAAAACTAATTTTGATTTTTTGTAATTATTTGTTAAAAAAATTTTGGGGATTTTTTTGAGGAAATTCAATAAAATCTGGGGAATTTTGGGGAAAAGTTTTGGACAAGTTGGGGAAAAGAGTCTAAAAAATACTGGCAACGCTGATCCCAATAAAAAAAAGAAAGAAAAAAAAAAACGCCAGAATGCTTCAAATTTTCAATTTGTTTACCATCCTTAGCGCCTCCTGGAAATTCGGAGTTAATGTTTAATCTCTTGAACAACAAGAATTATGGCACACCTTTTTCTAGGAAATTTGGCAGTAGCTCTTTTGGAAGTTTGGATCGAATATTTCTGAAGAAATTGGAATCTTTGCTTTGTTAAGATTTTTGTCGCCTTTTGGCTCTTTATGGCGTTTTGCACCGTTGGATCAAACAATGCCAGCTCAGCAAGTTCAGGACTAAGATACCACAGATTATTAATCATGTTGTTATTTCCTTTTTCTGAAATTTGTGTGTCAATGTTTTCATATTTCAATACATTTTCAATGAGGTCTAGGTCTTGTTTTGATGCTAAACGTATCGTAGAGTCTGAAGAACCATTTGTCCCGAAAACAATCAAGCGTGAATTCAAGAAAATCGTAACTATAAAACAGTCATTGGTGCTGAACCCCTGTAAGGTGTACAGGAACGTTACTAGTATCATTTTGGCAACAGTAGAAGCTATCGGAGAGGATCCTACAAATATAAGATCTCTATAAGCTTCATCCGTGAACAGCGGAGTTTAAACCGTGAAAAATACACGCAACAACTTCAAGGAACGAGGCTATTTGCGTGCACTGGCATGGAAAACTATTACCAGATATTCTCAAAACAGAGAAGAAAAAACCGGTTGCTGTTCTGGTATCACATGGAGGTAAAGAACAACTCCTAGGTATTCCTGAAACTGACAGTAGCTCATGGGAGAAATAAGAACTAGCAGTGTACAGATGCCTAGAATAATGGGGTCTCAACAGCTCAAGCAGATATTAGGTCGAGAACTTCTGTACCACTGTACAAACTTGTTAGAGAGGGAGAGGGAAGCACCTTGCGTTTAAATTGTTCGAGACTGGTTTAATGCCCCTAGAAAGTTTTTTTCTATTTTATTTATTTATTTGGTATCCCACACGACAACAACTGAGTGTTATAAGTGAGAGTTTGGGTTAATGATTTTACTAAACGTATAGTGAACAAGATAATGTTTATATAGATATAATATAGGTTATATTGGGTAAACATTATCAATAGGTTGAAAAGAAATAGAGACAATAGATTGAGTTTAATACAAAAAAACCACTTGAAAATTGTGAGCGACATAGCAAGGAGTCGAGTTCATCACCAAGTTGTCATCAGTACCCAGATGGCTCCAAACCCACATTATGTCAGTCCCTTATGTAAATTTAAATATGTATGAACAAAATGTAAGCGTTTGTCATTGAGGCCATACAATGAATGTACAAATGTCCATCTTTGTAAAAACAAAATTGCATTTGAAAAAGGAAATGTTTGATGGATAGCCATTCCACGGCCGATATGTCTGATGAGTCTCTACAAAAGGTAAACTGGTGGTTGTGTGGGTTCGAATCTTCGGCTTTCCTTTTTCACTTGCAAACATCACCGGTCATTAAGCTCGACTCCAACGTGAAATAAATTAAAATTAAAATAGATATTCGCCCTAATAGACAACATTTTCAAATAAAGTAAAATATATTCGTTTTCATTCCCAAAAATTGATAATATAGGAAGAATTTTTTTTAATAGACTCCATTTTTGCCCTAAGGCCTTTTACGGGACATTGGCTTTATTATCTCGAATTCAGAACACTTACGTACTTTGTTGTTCAGCAAGAAATGTTCTTAACAATGGCCTTTTTTTTTTTTTTTTTTTTATTTTTGCCTTATTAAGGCGAAGGCCATTTATAGTGATATTTAATTAATTCTCTTTCGAGTTGAGCTGTTAGGCCTTTAGAGATACATTGAAAAATTAGGAGTCTACCGAAGTCCCACGCATCCAACCATTACACTACGTTTCACGGGTGGTAAATCCGATCTTCAGGTGTATTAGGATGTTGTTTTTGTGGCAGACGAAGGCAAAGCTTGGTAACTGGTATATATATCGAACTTCATTAGATAAATGTATATGCGAAATTATGTCAGTTAATTGAAACTCCAAACTTTTCCTATAGTCCTGCTTGGTAATCCCATTTTTCAATGTTCACAAATACTATGGTAAGTTTTATTCCTACATCATTAGTAATTGCTCTTCTATATCAGAAGATTTTATTTTTTGATCATCAATTATTGTCTACTAAAGTTTTGACAAGTTGATGGTGGCTTAGAACGCTAAGACGCCGGCAACCTTGACACTCAGTTGTCGGAGACCCAGGTTCGAATCCCAGCCTGGCTCATGCTGAAATTATTTTTTATTTTTGCCTTATTAAGGCGAAGGCCATTTATAGTGATATTTAATTAATTCTCTTTCGAGTTGAGCTGTTAGGCCTTTAGAGATACATTGAAAAATTAGGAGTCTACCGAAGTCCCACGCATTGAACTTTTTTCTTTGCTTACCTTTATACTTCGAGCTGACGATTTATGTTTGGAATAAAAAGTTTCTTGTTGAAGAAGTTATTGAAAAATAACTTCGGTGGAGAATATCCACAAACAAGAAACAAGGGAACTGATGAGATCCAGTGACGTGGATCGAAACTATAGTATTCCCTGCCTTACCCCTTGGCGAACAATGCCAAATCTTTTCCACTAATAAAATAGTTGTTTTAAAATATTAAAACAACAACAATGGGATTAAGCCAGACTATTTTGAAAAAACAAAATTGCAAACGCTATCCCAATAAAAAAAAAACGCCACAATGCTTCAAATTGAAGACACTGGCACGACGTGTGTTGTTTTTGCTGTAAAGCAGACCAACCAAATTTTGGAGTGTGCATTCGTCAAAATTCGACGACACATACAAGTGGAAGAGGTTTGAATTGTTTTCGCAGACACTTTCGTCGGAGTTGTATGAGGTTGCCAAGGAAAAACTTCTCATTGAACTTTTTTCTTTGCTTACCTTTATACTTCGAGCTGACGATTGATGTTTGGGTATAAAAAGTTTCTTGTTGAAGAAGTTATTGAAAAATAACTTCGGTGGAGAATATCCACAAACAAGAAACAAGGGAACTGATGAGATCCAGTGGCGTGGATCGAAACTATAGTATTCCCTGCCTTACCCCTTGGCGAACAATGCCAAATCTTTTCCACTAATAAAATAGTTGTTTTAAAATATTAAAACAACAACAATGGGATTAAGCCAGACTATTTTGAAAAAACAAAATTGCAAAAGCTATCCCAATAAAAAAAAAAAAAAAAAAAAAACGCCACAATGCACTGTGGTTTAGCTTGTATGGGAGAGAGCGACAAAAATATTTCTAATCAAGATATCGATTTGAAAATTTGACCGTAAACTCGTAGTGACTAGAAGATAATTTTTCCCAAAAATCGTCAGTATTGGTCCACTCCTAGGTATAGACCCCCATTACGGTACTTCCAGTTTTTTATTAATTTCAAGATTTTGGCTTTATTTTCGAAGTGAATTCGCTGTAATTGGACATTTTGTGTTCTTTGGTGGTATCAAACATCTTGCGTATGTCTATGGTCTATAAAGTACATGTTTTGGTATATCCCCCGTATAGACGAACCTCCCGTTTTTTATAATTTAACGATTTTGGACATATTTTCCAACTGATTGTGCTGCAATTTGACATTTCGAGTTTGTAATCTGTATAATACATTCTTGTCAAAATTCATCAATATATGTCCACATGTTTGTATAGTCCTATATCATGTTAAACCCCGATATTTGGCATATTAAAGTATTTGGCCTAAATTTCCTACAAAAACGTTTGTAAAAATCATGACATTTTATGAATTTCATTCTTGACAAAGATTAACTGGTAACAAGTATCAACAAAATGAGGCACAGAATATTCTTACTAGGTGGGTTAACATATGGACCAAGGGCGTACCAGATTATATAAGATGTAAACAATGACCTATAGGTCTCAAACAGGGAATATCTGGAAACTAAGATGTTTTATGAAATTTTTTATTCGGGAGGATTGGCATCTATTACTATAAATTGCAATAAATACTAGCTACAGGATATCTCGATTAGAAGAGTTACCAGATAGACTGAAAATGTACCAGGATATATAAACAGTAAACAAGACCACGCCTGTGGTCCTGCTTGCCGATTTAACCATTCTACGTTGTTTATTTTTTTGTGTGGAGCTTAAATCTACGTCAGGTATGCGAATTTGCATGATGTTTATAAATTTTTTTGTTCTCTTGTTCTGTATCCAGATTTTTTAAAATTCCTTTGCAGACATCCCGCAACATCCACCTGAAGGTTTGCCATAATTTCTTCGAATACCGTCTGTCGCATGCTGGCATTGACAAAGTTTTTTGAACACTATATTTCAAAAACATACAAATGTGAAAACACTCATTCATACTGTAATCCTAAAAACATAATTTTTTATAAAATAAGATCGAAACAAAATACAAAACAACAACACCGATTGCTTTAAAACACCCAAAAACCCTTTACTAAACATTCACAAAATTCCATTATACTCAGTATAATGAAAACTGAATACCGTTCGGCAACTGTCGGCAGACGAGATCATTTTTTCCTAATTCTGGACACTTCCACGAACATTTAAATAAAAATAACGTGAGGATGCGAGAGGATCCAAGGTACTAAAAGTCTATTTCTTTTCACAATATTAAATAAAAACCACTCACAATAATACATTTCAAAAGGGATAAATTTTACTACAAAATAAAGATACAATTTTATGATGTTATCAATTTAAAATAATAAAAATACCATCAACTTTATCTTCCATTTCTTACTATAGTAATTTTACACATTACGTTTTTATGATATCACTAGCAACTTGTCACTACGTTAAAGGAAATTTCAATGTCTCAATTTCTTCAAATGGAAATGCTAACTTCTGTGGCTCTGCTTTCGCTAGTATCGTTAGAAGTTGTAAAAAGAAAGCCGGATTACTAAAATTTGATGTGTCTACGATAGATTTGAATAGTTACAATCATAATTTGTAGACATCGATTTTTGTATTTTTGTCGCTGGCTGGGACCACAGTGCAATGCATCAAATTTTCAATTTGTTTACCATCCTTAGCGCCTCCTGGAAATTCGGAGTTAATGTTTAATCTCTTGAACAAGAATTATGGCACACATTTTCTAGGAAATTTGGCAGTAGCTCTTTTGGAAGTTTGGATCGAATATTTCTGAAGAAATTGGAATCTTTGCTTTGTTAAGATTTTTGTCGCCTTTTGGCTCTTTATGGCGTTTTGCACCGTTGGATCAAACAATGCCAGCTCAGCAAGTTCAGGACTAAGATACCACAGATTATTAATCATGTTGTTATTTCCTTTTTCTGAAATTTGTGTGTCAATGTTTTCATATTTCAATACATTTTCAATGAGGTCTAGGTCTTGTTTTGATGCTAAACGTATCGTAGAGTCTGAAGAACCATTTGTCCCGAAAACAATCAAGCGTGAATTCAAGAAAATCGTAACTATAAAACATTCATTGGTGCTGAACCCCTGTAAGGTGTACAGGAAAGTTACTAGTATCATTTTGGCAACAGTAGAAGCTATCGGAGAGGATCCTACAAATATAAGATCTCTATAAGCTTCATCCGTGAACAGCGGAGTTTAAACCGTGAAAAATACACGCAACAACTTCAAGGAACGAGGCTATTTGCGTGCACTGGCATGGAAAACTATTACCAGATATTCTCAAAACAGAGAAGAAAAAACCGGTTGCTGTTCTGGTATCACATGGAGGTAAAGAACAACTCCTAGGCATTCCTGAAACTGACAGTAGCTCATGGGAGAAACAAGAACTAGCAGTGTACAGATGCCTAGAATAATGGGGTCTCAACAGCTCAAGCAGATATTAGGTCGAGAACTTCTGTACCACTGTACAAACTTGTTAGAGAGGGAGAGGGAAGCACCTTGCGTTTAAATCGTTCGAGACTGGTTTAATGCCCCTAGAATGTTTTTTCTATTTTATTTATTTATTTGGTATCCCACACGACAACAACTGAGTGTTATAAGTGAGAGTTTGGGTTAATGATTTTACTAAACGTATAATGAACAAGATAATGTTTATATAGATATAATATAGGTTATATTGGGTAAACATTATCAATAGGTTGAAAAGAAATAGAGACAATAGATTGAGTTTAATACAAAAAAACCACTTGAAAATTGTGAGCGACATAGCAAGGAGTCGAGTTCATCACCAAGTTGTCATCAGTACCCAGATGGCTCCAAACCCACATTATGTCAGTCCCTTATGTAAATTTAAATATGTATGAACAAAATGTAAGCGTTTGTCATTGAGGCCATACAATGAATGTACAAATGTCCATCTTTGTAAAAACAAAATTGCATTTGAAAAAGGAAATGTTTGATGGATAGCCATTCCACGGCCGATATGTCTGATGAGTCTCTACAAAAGGTGAAACTGGTGGTTGTGTGGCTTCGAATCTTCGGCTTTCCTTTTTCACTTGCAAACATCACCGGTCATTAAGCTCGACTCCAACGTGAAATAAATTAAAATTAAAATAGATATTCGCCCTAATAGACAACATTTTCAAATAAAGTAAAACATATTCGTTTTCATTCCCAAAAATTGATAATATAGGAAGAATTTTTTTTAATAGACTCCATTTTTGCCCTAAGGCCTTTTACGGGACATTGGCTTTATTATCTCGAATTCAGAACACTTACGTACTTTGTTGTTCAGCAAGAAATGTTAAGAACAGAATGGCCTTTGATTGAACGCATAATACGGGCAAATAGCTTTAACCGTTCCACATAGATGGGTCGTCGAAGTCGCCAAATAGCAAAAAAATTGGATTTTCATAACTTCGAGGCCCCAGTAGCACGTTTTAACATATTCCAATTGTGCTCAAACTTAGGCAATCTTAAAATCTAACAATACTAAAGGTTTAGGCGGCTCCCCGGCTAAAAAAATCCGAGATCGATTTGATCCTTCGAGTTAAAACCAGCCCAATGCTACAAATGAAGACAAAGAAAATATTGAATTTTACATAAAACGTTTGATATTTTATCAAATTTTATGTTTTTACATACATAGTTTAATAATAAAAAAAAATGGTATTACGATACCATATTTTTATACCCTACTCCACACTGTCGTAAATGGTCTCAATAACATAATAATCTGCTGAAAAAATCGACGTTAAACGGTTAACAGTCTTAGTTTAGAACACTGTTATGTATTTTTGATGATTTTTCCAACTTTAAATGACAATTTTTACAACTTTTATGACGATTTCCGATCAAAATCTGTTTGCATATTTTGCATATTTTTTGCATATTTTGCATATTTTGTGCATATGCAAAATAAATACGAAATATGACCCTGCCATTGAATTTAGATTTCTTTGAAACGAATTTTGGTCCAATCAGAATCTTCGTATCTTTAATATTAAAAAATATGCAAATATGCAAAATCCGATGTCTATTCATCTCTATTGGATCGATGGAATGGTTTCAAATTCTGATGAAAAGATCGGATCTTTCACGACTTCCTTTGCTTGGGTACAAATGCTGATGAAAAGATCGGATCTTTCACGACGTCCTTTGCATTGGTTCAAATGCTAATGAAAAGGTAGGATCTTTCACGACTTCGTTTGAACCAATGCTAAAGATGTCATGAAATCACGTCATCGCATGGAACCCCTTCCTTCAAATTTTGCTGGGAATAATTGCAAAAAGAATGAATGTGCAATAAAATCGTGCGATTTTCGAATTTAGGGTTTTTATGACTTTTATGGTATGTGGACATGTAGATCCATAATTTTTGATCATAAATTCATTTTTGTGTGTGTAACATTGACAGTATATTCAGAAAAGAGAAAGTCCGGTAAACGGTTTCGGAAAATATGCTACATTTGGTCTATTCCAATTATAATAATGGTAAATCCGAAAGAGAAATCCTTAAAGTCACCTTTCGTAAGCAGACAAGTGTATACAACATCATTTACCACACGGAGAAAGAAGCCAGCCTGAAACTGAAGTCGTTACTTGGCAGACCCAAAATAGTAACCACACGAATTGGCAGGAAAACGATTAAAAAAATGAACGAAAAAGCCCAAAGCAGCACCAGAAATTGATTTTTTTAATTAAAAATGATTTTGGAGTAAGCGTGTCACATGGAAAAGTGCTTCATAATAACAAGCACTCATCACGAGTGACTAGGTAAGAAACATTGCCCTCCCAGCACAATATATAGAAACAATTCAGACTTGTTACAGACAACTTTTCACGCCATCTTTAGTATCGGCATGTCGTTATATTTTCTAATGAGACTAAAATTATGCTGTACTATCATGATGGGTTTCAAAAAGTGTTGCGAAACCCCCATGGAAAACAAAAAATTAATACATACCGTAAAGATCGGAAAACTGTCATTTATGGTATGGAGTTGTATACCAAGCAGTGACGTTGGTAACATCCAGAAAGATTTTGGAGGAAACAATGAGAGAGGAAGTATATTTAGATGTTTCAAAACGTGATGTAACCAAAAGCGTAAATAAATTTAGGCCAGTTGGCCCTGAAAATTCAAAAAAATGTCAATATAAGCACGACCAAGACAACGCCCCTAAGCATAAATCTAATTTATGTAGGACTTGGTTGTTATATAACTGTACCAAAGTCATTTACACTCCCTTCCAATGTCTAGATATTAACCCCATCGACAGTTCATGGGAACAACTGAAGGAAATAGTCAAGAATAGGCCACCCACTAACCTGGGGGACTAAATAGAATGAAATAAAGAAGAATGACAAAAAATACGATTGGAATGTGACAATACGAAACTGATTTATTAAATTCAGATACGTTTACAAGCTGTTTTTGATGCCAAAGGTAGGCATACGGATATTAGAACCAACTTTTCGAAAAATACCGTAAAAGACTGAAAGGATTTTGAATTGTGCAATACTTTAGTTGACAGTGCAAATAATGTGTTTTCATTTTTGTTAATTTTAAGAAAATGTTTAGTGAAATTTAGCTACTTTTTTATTTTATTATATTAATAAACATTTGTAAGAATTACCTATACTGTTAACAAAAATATTAAAATTGGTATTTATTTATACCAAAAAAATGATGTTTTATTTTAAATTTTGTAATAATTTTGGTTTTGCAATAATTAAGTTGACTAACTGTATATTAGGTCAGTTTATTAGGTCGGTACGATAACTTCGCAAGTGAAAAGTACTTGCAAGTACTCAGCAAGTTCTCAGTAACGTCTCTCCAACAATTTTACTCTCTCGAAGCTAAAAATTTGAAGATTGTTATCGAACAGCAATTTGGAAAAACATGCAAGAAGTCAGGTGATTTGAAGAAGTTGGCGGAAAAGATTAAATAAATGGAACAAGTTGAGTTGACGCACTATGCTCAAAATTTTTTTATTTTTAAATTGTATTTTTTTAAGTTGCCGGCCTTCGGCCTGGGATTTAAAACTTTCTCCTATGGACAGGTGCAAATCTAGGGCACGGGAACAACTTTTTTTTAAATTTAAACTTTTTTGTTATCAGCTGGCCTTTAACAAAGGAATTTTTGGAACTTCAAAGGCCCATATCTCTGGAAGTATGGACTTCCGCAACAAATGTTATATATATTTGTGATCAGGGTGAAGAGATCTACCTGCGATAAAAATTTCATTTCGACCCGAGCATTGTTCGCCAGCTCGTCTTATGCCAAATAAATAAATAACAAAATAAAAAAGAAGTCACCACAAACTACAAAATAAGTTATTTTATTTACATTATCGTTTCCCATAATTTATTTAATAATTTTTCCCTTTTTATTTCTATTTATTTTAATAACCAAACGTTTATGTTTTTTGCCAAGAAGTCCGCCACAAAATATTCGAATTTAAATCAGCTGATCAAACTTGCAAATTCTTTTTTTTTTTTTTTTGAAATCTAAGCGATTCCCTAGCAATCAGGGAAGTATATAGCGATCCTCAGGATACAAAACGCCAGGTTGACCGTCCAAACGTCTCTAAATCTTGCAAATTCTTACAAGAAAAATTTTCATTGCAAAAACTTGTAAACAAAACTCTCTCACTATTGTCTCCAAATTCGCTCTCTCTTTTACTTTACAAGTTTGTTATCGAACAGCATTTTGTAAAAGTTTGTGCAAATTTGTACAAACTTTTGGGTCATCGTACATACCTATTAACTTACCAAACATGATCAGGCTCAGTAACTTTATAATATCTTGTACACAAAGTTAGAACAACAACTGTCGAAAATATCAACCACCACGACCTTCATTAAATAAAATTAGGAAATTACATATTATGAGATAATCTGCAAAATCAATAAAACTTACGTTTTAGGCGCATGTAATACATTATCCGAATTTGTTTTTAATTTTAAGTTAGCACCAGAAGATTTTTCCATTCCAGAACTAATTTAGTATCGTATATTAGTGTGGTTGTTTAGTTCACGAACGAAGTAGTTTAATCGAACTATTCATTGGAAAGAGCGTAGAAACTAAGTCAGTCGATATATTTCAATATACATATGGTCTGTTCCTTTACTTTTGAAAGTGGTAAAACCGGCAAAAGTAGCAAAAGTTGTAAACTGCTCGCATATGAATTGTATGGTCTATGAAGTAAAGGAACGCTTTTCGAGTAAAAAGTGGTAAAACTTGAAGATTCTTGCACGTAAAGGAACAGAGCTATAGTTCACTAAACTACGATCAGTAGAGCTGGCAAACAATCGATGATATTATCGATACTTTATTTTAAAAGTCAATAGGTCTGTACCATGGTGGAATAATAAGGTGTAACGCCAAAAACAACCAGTTGTCAAAATGCGTGAATAAAATCACATATAAAATGTAAACAAGCAATTCACAGTAATGCATAGTAGTAGTAGTAGATTTATTCGAGACTTCTTTCTTTTATAATACAGTGAATTGATAACATTGGTATGATATACATTAAGAACTATTATAGCCCGTTTAGACTATACCCTTATACGATGATTAAGGGCATTATCTCGATTTAAGTGCTTAATCCACCGAAATCCACCCTGATTTACCATACAAAATTAAATCAACTCAAAACTTGGATTTGTTTTAAATCAAATGTTAAATCGAAATATTTTGATATACAACACTGCTTTTTGCTCCTAAAAATGCAACTATTGCAGTCTGTACCAAAATTGGCAACTATGTTCATGTGTCGTTTATTTACTAGGGTTATGACTTTTTGACTTTTTTTATCAAAAATGATTTCCTGTAGCGAGAGTGAATGAACTTTTGCCTATTAAAAATTTGTTCCAAAATTTTTTTCCTGTTGCACCCATAAATTACATTTTGCCTATTAATAACCAACATAATTTTTATTCCATTTTAATATTGAAAAAGGTCCCGCACAAAGCACTTTCAATTTATGTTATACATGGAACAAGATCTATTTAACAGGTCACGTAAGTAGCACAAATACAACTCTGTTTTTGCTAAAAATTCTTCAATATGTCAAAACGTTTGTTTACGTTTTCATACAATTTATTCACAATAACAAAAAAAAAATTGACAGATTGAAACCAATCATCTGGTCATTTTACGCCACCTTATTATTTCATCATGACATGGAATAAAGCTACATATATATGATATAAAATGATATATATGTAATAATATTACGATAAAATTGGTGAGAAACAAAAGCTTATGTCATTCTGGATATGTCCTGTGGCTTTTGTTTTGATTTTATTTATGTGCTTAAAGTGACTCCAAATTTTTTTTCCAAAAAAGCTCGTCTATAAAAACTTTAAAAGCTTTTTGTGCGTGAGCTTTTTTCTATCGAATCACCTTGTAATTAAGATTTTATCTGATCTTATGCAAAAGCTCATCAAAATATGACACAGGGATGTGAGGTTGTAAACAAGTCATAACCCTATTATTTACATTTTTCAAATAACTGTAAACACAAACACACAAAGCCAAACAGAAGCGGTAAAATAGAAAAAATATTAAATAAAAATAAAATGGATGTAGCTTTAATTTAATATAAATTGTAAACAACATATTTAATAGCAATTTGTCAGATTATTTTTTGCATTATTCCATTCCATTTTTAATTTTCAAGCAATTGTTTTTGCAAATTCGCGTATGTATACGTAAACAAAAATCAGCTGACTGGCATCTTATATCATTTTAGACTAGTCTAAACAACTAGGATTTGAAAGTTGGATTTAGAAATCGAGTCGATTTAAAATGACTAGTCTAAACGGGCTATTAAGTCTTATTCTAACCACAGTGGTAAGTAACTCTTATGTTACACGCTAAAACTTTCATACGAAACTTTCCCATTATTTTGGCGTTCATAGATCGAGTTCCATACAAAAGTAATTTTATGAAATTACTGTAATGGGGAACTCGACCTAAGAACGCCAAAATAATGGGAAAGTTTCGTATGAAAGTTTCAGCGTGTAACATAAGAGTAAGGCGCGACCCAGCAAAAAGTTTGCATCCGCGGAAGCAGTTAAATCACTAGAACAATTGCCGCTGGAGTACATCTTTTCCTATGAATTTTACAAGAGAGCGCGCAGGTAGGATGCACTCCATTTTGCTTCCACAGCACACAGCTAGGATGCACTCCATTTTCGATCCAAATCACAGCCTTTGATGTAGTGTTTTGGATTGAATTCAGTCTAAAGATGCTATAAAATGCAAGCCATTGCAAATATCCCAAAATAAATAAAATACGTTGCTTATTCGTGTAAACAAGAATATAAACTTTATTACACTAATACAAATTATAAAAACTCTCCATTAAATTTGATCATAACTGAGTTTACTTGCTCTGCTTTTTGTGACACCGCAACTGATATTGCTTCATCTTCCAAATGGTTTTTCATTTTTCCTCCAACTCTAGTTCAGATTTCAAAAAAATCTAACTCCACTTCAAAAATAATTTGCGTCTCGTGAATTACAGCAATGTTCGTATCTTCAGTTTGTATATCTTTATTTTTTTTTAAAAAAAAATTCTTTTAATTTTAGACACTCTTTCTTGTGTTCAGAAAAAAAGACTGCGACTTTAGGGATCAAAAAATTGGCTTGCTTGGCTAGGGATCTTTAAGCGAGTGCTTCCAAAATATATCGAGCGGAGTGCATTTTCGTAACTCCGTGTGGATGGCATCGAAAGATGTATTGAAATCATAACTCTGCATTACACTACTTCCAAACATTGTTGCTGGGTACGTGCATGTAAATGACAGCTGATATACAACATAAGGAGAAAATGAATGAGAGAAAAGGCTTGCTCCCGGCCTTTACTGTAACGAACAGAGCATTCTTGTCTGTTTATAAACAACTTAAAACTAGATAACACTTAGAACCATGGTACAATAATAAAAGCTCTGTTCCTTTACGTGCAAGAATCTTGAAGTTTTACCACTTTTTACTCGAAAAGCGTTCCTTTACTTCAGACACCATGCTAGTCATATGGGAGCAGTTTACAACTTTTACCACTTTTGCCGGTTTTACCATTTTCAAAAGTAAAGGAACACACCAAAAGTTACAACGGCAAAAACAGCTGATTATCGCATTAGTTGTCAAAAAGCATTATTGTGAATAAAATTACATACATAAGGTAAACAAGCAATTCACAGTAATGCGTTATTTTGACGTTTGGAGTGGTAAATGGCCCGATTATTCCCAGCAAAAAAGTTTGGAAGTAGTGCAATGCAGAGTTATGATTTCAATACATCTTTCGATACAGTCCACACGGAGTTATGAAAATGCACTGCGCTCGATACATTTTGGAATCACTCGCCTAAAGATCCCTAGCCAACCAAGCCAATTTTTTGATCCCTACAGTCGCAGTCTTTTTTCTGAACACAAGAAAGAGTGTTAAAATTCTAAGAATTTGTTTTATAAAAAATAAAGAAATACAAACTAAAGTTATGAGCATTGCTGTAATTCACGAGACGCAAATTATTTTTGAAGTGGAGTTGGAATTTGTTTTGTTTTTTGTTGAAGTTCAATCTCATTTTCGATTGTTTGAGTGGAGTATTCCCCCATTGGCTCAACTTCATTTATTACCCTCTATTACAGAGAGTAATACGGCGTTTATATTATAGTTTTTTGCAGGGTTAACCTTCTTTATGAGGATTTGTTTGAAGTATATACAATGGAAATGACATTTGAAACCCAGACCCACTGGGTTAACCTTGTTATATATAAACGGCCTATAATGTTTTTCAAAACGAACTGACAGTGTTGCAAAATTTTACTGATCGCTACCAATGGGGGAATACTCCACTCAAACAATCGAAAATGAGATTGAACTTCAACAAAAAACAAAACAAACAAAAAACAGCCGAGGCATGGGCGAATTGGAGCTTTGTTAAAAACAAAAAAACAAAATTCCAATAAACAACCTCACAGGCAACTGTGTTGGTGTTCTTTTCAACTCACAGAATTCGAAGAATTCTTAGTTGATACGTGCTGACATGTTGCAAAATATTTTGATTTTGGTGTTTCTTTGGAAAAGCCGAAAAGTGAGTGTGATTCTCATTCATATGGGAATACTAGACACTTAAAGAGTTCGGTTTTTCGCTAAAAAAGGCATCATTTCAAAAACTGAGAAGCCAATTGATAATTCCCTTCGCCGGGATGAAATCATGATATTAGTAGCGATCAGTAAAATTTTGCAACACTGTCAGTTCGTTTTGAAAAACATTACTCTCTGTAATAGAGGGTAATAAATGAAGTTGAGCCAATGGGGGAATACTCCACTCAAACAATCGAAAATGAGATTGAACTTCAACAAAAAACAAAACAAACAAAAAACAGCCGAGGCACGGGCGAATTGGAGCTTTGTTAAAAACAAAAAAACAAAATTCCAATAAACAACCTCACAGGCAACTGTGTTGGTGTTCTTTTCAACTCACAGAATTCGAAGAATTCTTAGTTGATACGTGCTGACATGTTGCAAAATATTTTGATTTTGGTGTTTCTTTGGAAAAGCCGAAAAGTGAGTGTGATTCTCATTCATATGGGAATACTAGACACTTAAAGAGTTCGGTTTTTCGCTAAAAAAGGCATAATTTCAAAAACTGAGAAGCCAATTGATAATTCCCTTCGCCGGGATGAAATCATGATATTGGTAGCGATCAGTAAAATTTTGCAACACTGTCAGTTCGTTTTGAAAAACATTACTCTCTGTAATAGAGGGTAATAAATGAAGTTGAGCCAATGGGGGAATACTCCACTCAAACAATCGAAAATGAGATTGAACTTCAACAAAAAACAAAACAAACAAAAAACAGCCGAGGAACGGGCGAATTGGAGCTTTGTTAAAAACAAAAAAACAAAATTCCAATAAACAACCTCACAGGCAACTGTGTTGGTGTTCTTTTCAACTCACAGAATTCGAAGAATTCTTAGTTGATACGTGCTGACATGTTGCAAAATATTTTGATTTTGGTGTTTCTTTGGAAAAGCCGAAAAGTGAGTGTGATTCTCATTCATATGGGAATACTAGACACTTAAAGAGTTCGGTTTTTCGCTAAAAAAAGGCATCATTTCAAAAACTGAGAAGCCAATTGATAATTTCCTTCGCCGGGATGAAATCATGTTATTGGTAGCGATCAGTAAAATTTTGCAACACTGACAGTTCGTTTTGAAAAACATTACTCTCTGTAATAGAGGGTAATAAATGAAGTTGAGCCAATGGGGGCATACTCCACTCAAACAATCGAAAATGAGATTGAACTTCAACAAAAAAACAAAACAAACAAAAAACAGCCGAGGCACGGGCGAATTGGAGCTTTGTTAACAAAAAACAAAAATCCAATAAACAACCTCACAGGCAACTGTGTTGGTGTTCTTTTCAACTCACAGAATTCGAAGAATTCTTAGTTGATACGTGCTGACATGTTGCAAAATATTTTGATTTTGGTGTTTCTTTGGAAAAGCCGAAAAGTGAGTGTGATTCTCATTCATATGGGAATACTAGACACTTAAAGAGTTCGTTTTTTCGCTAAAAAAGGCATCATTTCAAAAACTGAGAAGCCAATTGATAATTCCCTTCGCCGGGATGAAATCATGATATTGGTAGCGATCAGTAAAATTTTGCAACACTGTCAGTTCGTTCTGAAAAACATTACTCTCTGTAATAGAGGGTAATAAATGAAGTTGAGCCAATGGGGAAATACTCCACTCAAACAATCAAAAAAAAGTGGAGTTGGAATTTTTTTGGAAATCTGAACTGAAGTAGGACGAAAAATGAAAAACCATTTGGATGATGAAGCAATATCAATTTCGATGTCATAAAAAGCAGAGTAGATGAAGTAAACTTAGTTACGATCAAATTTAATGGAGAGTTTTTATAATTTGCGTTAATGTAATAAAGTTAATAATCTTGTTTTACACGAATAAACAATGTATTTTATTTATTTTGGGATATTTGCAATGGCTTGCATTTTATAACATCTTTAGACTGCATTTAAATTCAATCCAAAACACTACATCAAATGCTGTGATTTGAATCGAAAATGGAGTGCGTCCTAGCTGTGTGCCGTGGAAGCAAAATGGAGTGCATCCTAGCTGCGCGCTCTCTTGTAAAATTCATAGGTGAATTCATAGGAAAAGATGTACTCCAGAGGCAATTGTTCTAGTGATTTAACTGCATCCGCGGATGCAAACTTTTTGCTAGGTTGTTATCGATGTAACACCTTCTTATTCCGCCATGCTTAGAACTAATCAATAAGAATCTGTTATTACAGTGACACAGAGTGTTTAAAATTAAATAAACAAAATAAATGAAAATATCACAGATAATTATTTGATAAAGCGAATGTTCAGGTATTGAACGTTTGTTTTGAATAGTTAAAAGGTACGATAAGATTGAATATAGTACATATTTTTATATATGTATTTAAAATCAGCCTCTGTTTTTTCCAGGTTCTGTTCGTTGGTAAAATTGAGGCATGGAATAATGATCTAATCCATAGTCGATTACTTCATTGATGATTCCTATGGGAGATAGGTTGTTGCGGGCCTCAATAGAAATTTATATTTTTTAATGTTTTTTTAACTTTTTGGATGACAGCATTAATAACCTGAATGCACCAGCCGACAATAAAGAAATAAACCGGATACAGTTTGCTGGTAGCACTGGTGATTGAGAAAATAGCGTTGCCAGTAGCAATCATTCATAGGTTAGTGAACAAGTAACGCAACCTAAGAAATACAACCCGGCCTCATATAGGGCTTTATAGTTGAAAATGACCAACAAAGGCCAATAAATGTAAGAAAATGGGAAAACAAAGAAAAAGAGGGAAATTCAGCGTCGTTTTCCTCCATATAAAAGCACAGAAGTCGGCAAAGAAAGCTTCTTTTACAAAGTGGTGCCGGTAATATAAACCGTAAAGGTGATATAAGTAGCCGTTGAGATCAATAAACTAAAAAAAAAAAAAACAACCAACCAAAAACCCATTGAAACAACAATAATTTTGCTTTGTTTGAAGACATTGAAGTCTACTTTTTATTTATGTTCTGGGCGTTATTAATATTCGTAAGTGTTAATGACAAATTGTGTAGCGTCTGTAATTCTATAGTTGCATTTTGTGTTTTATTTTATTTGAAGTGTACGCCAAACTGTAAAAGCCAGACGTTCACTGACCTCCTCAGCTGTTATCAAGGAGGGGGTCAGCATTTAATTATTGATGAGAAAAAGCGAGGCAAAAATTTTAATCGAAGAGCGGAAGATGTCATTTCACAAAACGCTTGACTTATTGAATTGATGACCATGCCAATATATAGCCGCTTGATGAGTGTCAAACGACTGATGTTTCTTTTGAATTTGCGAGTAATGCACCCAAAAGCAACGGCCATGCACCTGTAAAAGAGAAAAGAAATCAACTATGAGAAAATTTTGCTAAGTACAACAAAAAAATACTAAACAAAGAAAAAAATATAATTATTGAAAACTAACAAAAACTAGGTTAAGTTGTGTTGTCCTAAATGTTGTCAAGATATTAAAATTTTAAAAAGACTATTTAATTGTGAGGAAAGTTAACGCCAAGTTTTAAAAGTGAGTGTAGGGTTGCCCTTTTTTAGCGTTTATTCGAGAGATATTTAATTGTTTTTTTTTTATGGGAGTCAACATTTGAATAAGTCCCAAGAAACCGCTAACAGAGCTCTTTTAGGCAGGTCTAAGAGTAATATTTGTCGGCCCTGGTTGGCCTCGAAAGGTAACTAATATAAACGTAAGGAAGGTGATCTGAGTATTGACTCAAAAGAAAGAGGAAGTTATATAATTGGTGTTAGTTTTTCAAATTAATGTTTGTTTGTTAGATTTAAGTATGAAAGACTTTATAATAAATATTTCCTATGTTTAAATGTAAAAGAATATGATGTGCTAATTGTTTTGTAAAGGGGGGATAACAAAAGGTAAATTGTGAAGTAGGTGTGTGTGGGAAACGGGGCCTTTCTGAAAGATATGAAAACAAAGGATTGAAGGGTCAAGGTTGGGCGGGCTATGAGTGGGTGCAAATGTCATCAAGCACCTTTGTCACGGGGTATTTTGTGTTTGTTGTTTGTTTTTGTGTATGTCTCTGTGTTCACTCCCTTTTATTGTGCATTCCCTTAGGCTGATGGTTTCAGGGTTGGAACCGCCTTGAGAGCAGCTCCCCTGAGTTAGTTGGACCCTCCACCACAGTGCCGCACAAGCGAGAATGTAACAAGGTATGCTGAATCCGACCAAGAGATAAACTTTTCTGAATTGTATATATCTTTCATAAGATCGTTTTCGTGAAATTCCAGTTTGTCAGCAAACTTCTTCATGTGGTGCAATACATAAGAGTAAAAGGGCTGAACTTCAGCCGACTCGTAAATGCAATTGGTGGAGTATTTTTTTAACTCTGTTTACGTAGTGTTTGTTGACAAACTTGCGTTCAAAAATTTTCAAATCTTTAGCTACTATAGGAGATATAGTGAACCAGATTGGAAATCCGTAGACTAAGAGAGATCTGATAGTCACCCTATATAAAAGCTTTGTTCCTTTACTTTTTTAATGGTTAGGGTGGTAAAAGAGAAAAATTTCAAAATTGCTCTCTCATGAACATTTTTACCAGAAAAGTATAGGAACGGAAAAATGGTAGATGTGGCAGCAATGTCAAAAAGAAACATACAAAAATCAATTTTCGTCTTTTATTTCACAGTTTTTCATTTAGTTTTGTCAGCGTTCGACTCAAAAGTCGAAAAATCAGTTCTGCCATTTTTTACCTGCAGAAATTTTGCTGGTAGTCTGTGGTAGAAGAGAAAGCCATTTTCGCTCTCTCTCCACTCTCTTAAAAATTGCTTCCAGTTTTGCCACTTTTCGGGGTTAAGGAACGCTTTGCAGGTTAAAAATGGTAACAAATGGCAAAAATGGTAACCTCAGGTAAGTAAAGGAACACAGCTAAAAGAAGTTTGTTTTTTGTGGAAGGTGCGGCTGTTAAATAGATATGTGAAAGATGCAGCAACGTTCCTCGCCTTTCAAGTGTGTAACGTGCGTGGTAGTTAAATTTCAGTAAGTAATAAAATTGTAAGCCCAGGTACTTGATATTGTTGGAGAATGGAATATCTACACCATCTAGCACTAATTTCAGTGATTTACTTTCCGGGATTACCTTTTTTGGGCATTTCCCTGAAGCATTTCTGATGCACATTGCTTTAGATTTGGCGGCATTTATTTGAATTCCCCAGGTTTTATAATAATTGCTTTGTTCCAGAGCCTGCAAGAAGCTACTATTTTTTACTACGATAACAATTGTCCCTTTATGTTATCGGAAAAAATAGTAAAAATTAGTAGATTCTTGCAGTTCTGGAACAGACCAAATTATGGATTATTCTAAGATTTGCAGCAGCTTTATCCATTGCCCGTGAGGGTGAAATATCGTGGGCAAAAACTAAGCAGTCGTCTGCGTACAATATGGCCTCTGAGTCCTGCGTCATATGAGTGAAATCATTTAAAAACACGTTGCATTATTGTGAGCAAATTTGACGTTTGACATGATTTGATGTAACACCTTCTTATTCCACCATGGTCTGTACGATAACTCAAAAGTTACAAAATTTGTACAAACTTTTTCAAAATGCTGTTCGATAACAAACTTGTTCAGTAAAAGAGAAATGAGAAGTATTTGCAAAAACTTGCAAATACTTTTTACTCATGAAGTTATCGAACAGGCCTACTATTGATTGATTTTTCTATCGACGTTATTGGAGGAAAATGTTGTATGTGAAGCCGAGAACACATCCAACCATGGTTTAATTATAAAGCTTAGCTAAAGCTTTCTGTCTGTTTAAATTTTATCTTTCGAGTGTTCTTAAAACTTTAAAGCAATATACACTAGAGCTGGCAAACCATCGATATTCCCAACATTAGATATTTTCGATATAATGTTTTAAAATATCGATTGCACGAGTAGTTCACAGAAATGTGAGGGAGAATAAACAATTGCTTTTATTTTATAAAAAATAAAAAAAAATACATTTTACTTTACCGAAAAATGTGTACGTGTGACTAGGGGCTTACTTTCTCACACACACATAACCGAAAAGTAGCGAAATTTCTATTTATTTCAATGAATTTCAGGTTAGGGGTTTTTATTCCGATAATATCGATACGTAAAACTATCTATCGATATTGAATTTTTAAATAACAATCGATAGTGGCATCGATTTTTTGCCAGCTCTGCTCTCGAAGCTACAAATTTGCAGAATGTTATCGAACAACAATTTGCAATCACTTGCAAGAAGTCAGCTGATTTGACAAACAAGAAGTTTTGCGGATAAGATTTATAGTACGTTTATATATAATCGGATTTAACAAACCACTGTGTTTCAAATGTCAATTCCTTTGCGTATACGTCAAATAAATCCTCATTAAGAAGGTTAACCCTGCAAAAGGCTATAATATAAACATGGCCTTAAGTTAACAATCGAAGGTTGTTTACGAAAATTATTTGATTATCCATTGCTACAAAAATAATTATCTTTCCATATCATAAATTAACGGCTGGCCGTCCACATAGTGTTCCTCCTACTCCATGGATGCGCCGCTTTTTGCAGGGATTTGATACCTCAAAAAACAAACAGTCATCACAAACTACAAAAAAAGTTACATATTTTACAAAATAAGTCGTTTTCCATAATTTATTTAGTTATCTCTTCTCTTTTTTATATTGCAATTATTTTAATAACCAAACGTTTGTTAATGTTTTTGCCAAGAATTGCAAAGTCCGCCACAAAACATACGAATTTAAATCAGCAGATCAAACTTGCAAATTCTTACAAGGAAAATTTTGCTTGCAAGATCTTGTAAGTTCTCAGTAACAAAAGTCTCCAAAACTCTCCAAAATTCTCTCCAAATTCGCTCTCATTTACTTTACAAGTTTGTTATCGAACAGCATTTTGTAAAAGTTTTTACAAATTTGTACAAACTTTTGGGTTATCGTACAGACCTTATGTATCTACCTGAATTGACAGAAAAGAAATTCGCCTCAAAAATTTTTTCGCCTCTGTTTATGAATTTTGACATTTAAAATCTTTGTTTTTCTTTGAATTCGCTTTCTGGAGGACCCTGTAATTGGGCGGCCATGGAGGTATCGATAGCTTGCCATCTCTTGGCTGAATGCATGGCACAATTACTCAGGTAGTGGCATCGTAAAATTTTGAATATGTTATGTCAAAACTTTCTTTATGTTGTTGGGGAAATTACAACAAAAATATTTTTTATAAAGGGATTTGACTTTTCATATTCGATCAGCTGGTGTGATACCACTACCTGGTAGTTCTGCCATGGCTGAATGCTCAAAAATAAGTGGCGGCGGCGCGCCGCCGACTGACATCCACTCGTTTCCATCTCTACGCCCATGGTACAATTACAAAGGTAGATGCCTCAGCCCAGCTGATCGAATTTAAAACGTCAAAAAACTAGGAATTCGCCATGAAAAATCAAAACCAAAAACCATATGATTCGGTAAGAAAGAGATAGCATGTCTGCACTTTATAGACAAACACAAGCGATAAAAAGAGACAAAAAGAGACCATTTGGCGAGAATTTTGACAGTTTACATTACAAAAAAAGTTGCTTTGTTGTAGCATTTCGCCGATGCATCTACCTTTCTAATTGTACCATGTCTGCGCCCATAGTAAACAAGATATTTCATGCCGTCCATGAAGTTTATTTCGTTGAAATATCCACGTATACTGTTTTGAGGGTTTCATTACCCAACTTAAACAATAAATGATGCACATTTTTCAACATATGTAGATATATTTATTAGGAATAGAATAGTTTATTTTTCAAAAATGACGGACGAAACTTTCGTTTTATTAATATTGTGTTTAGTGATGCTTATTGGCTCTTATTTCGCTGGTAACATACCTTTGGTGATGAAACTGAGTGAAGTATGGAACAAATTTTATAACAAACAATTTTTGAAACAAGTAACTTTTTTAAGGAAAAATTGAAATTGGTGACTGTTTTTGGAGCTGGACTACTCGTCGGCACTGCCTTATCAGTAATAATTCCGGAGGGAATCAGGTCCTTGTACATGAATTTGGAAGATGAGTTTGTTACTGCGATGAAAGCTGCAGATAAAGGCGAAGACAATGCTCACTCGCATAAAATGCCTGACCATTCCGGTAAAATTGGTCTATCATTAGTTTTGGGATTTGTGTTTATGATGCTGGTGGACCAGATTTCACAGAAACGGAACATTAACAGGAATTCAACCGATAAGAATATAACAGCTACCATTGGTTTAGTGGTACATGCAGCAGGTAATTCTATATAATTATATATAACCGCGCTTATAGTCGGATGTAAATATATTAAAAAATCGGTACTTACCCCAAATCGCGGGAACTTTGGACCTCAGCAATACAAAAATTATATCGTTAAAAAGGGAAACCCGCCACACAACAGATAGCTCTTTCAATCCTGATTCCAACGATGTATAGGGCAAGTGCACCAGTAGTCGGCACTTTAAGGATTCTCGTATCTTCAGCCGTATGTAATTCCGAGTCTAAATGTCCAATCGAATTGAATTTAAGTTATGATTCGTTATTTTGTGTAATTTTAGATGATACATATAAACATTTTTTTTGATTATTTCTGTTCAACATGCAAAAATTAAAATTTTAGTGAAATAATGTTTTTTCACCAGAAGTCGGCACCATTACCCAATAGTCGGCATGATATGATCCAGTAGTCAGCATGTTAAATTTAAATAAAGAAAAAATGCATACTTTATATTTTTTCTTAAATATTTGAAAGAACTATAGCTTAAGCCTATTTACTTATACATTTCTAGTTTATTTGTATACATTTCTACTGATTTTACTTCAAAAAACAAGGAAATTTAAACATATTGTTTAAATAAATTAGGGTAAGTGCACCAGTAGTCGGCACTTTAAGGATTATCGCATCTTTAGCCGTATGTAATTCCGAGTCTAAATGTCCAATCAAATTGAATTTAAGTTGTTATGATTCGTTATTTTGTGTAGTTTTAGAATATGTAAACAATTTTTTTGATTATTTCTGTTCAACATGCAAAAATTACAATTTTAGTGAAATAATGCTTTTTCACCAGTAGTCGGCACCATTACCCAATAGTCGGCATGATATGATCCAGTAGTCGGCATGTTATATTTAAACAAAGAACAAATGTATACTTTATATTTTTCTTAAATATTTGAAAGAACAATAGCTTAAGGATTAGTTATTTAGACGTTTCTAGTTTATTATATACATTTCTATTGATTTTACTTCAAAAAATAAGGAAATTTAAACATATTGTTTAAAAGAATTAGTTCGTACCAATAGTCGGCATCTATTACCCAGTTGTCGGCACCCCACAACGTACGTACTTCAAATCATGACTAAAGTTCCTTTCAAATTGAAACAATTTCTTATTAATTAGCCTTTAAAGTATTTATTTAGTATTTTCTATAATTTCTAGATAAAAGTAATCGATAAAAACCAATGTTTACAACCCCATGCCGACTTCAGGCAAAGTTTATATTTTTTTGTCCCTAAAGTCGGCATCAGCAAAAATTGCACAATTATAAATATTTTTTAAAAATTTCTTTTCCTAAAGTGTTCTTTTAACTGTTCTCTACCTATACAACAAAAATGTTGTGGAACATTTCTTCATTTTAATATAATTACAGAGCTTATAAGGTTAACATCTCCACAATTTTTTTCTTAAGAAACATGCATTTTCGGTTGTAGTGAAAACCCTTCACTGACAAAAACTTAAATTTCGATATAAAAATTGGTCCTAGCTCAATGAAATTTTATATAAAGTTAGCTGAAAATATTGTTGAAGCATTTTTAAGATTATTTTCCTATTTTGTTTTCTTAATTTTCAGTTATTTGACTTCAAATTCAAAAGGTGCCGACTACTGGTACATGCCGACATTAGGTGCACTTACCCTAGTTCGTACAAATAGGCTGATATTGCTTGAAATCGCTAAAGTTCCTTTCAAATTGAAACAAATTAATTAGCCTTTAAATTATTTGTTTAGTATTTTTTTATAATTTTTAGCTAAAAGTAATCGATAAAAACCAATGTTTATAACCCCATGCCGACTTCAGGCAAATTTTATATTTTTTTTGTCCCTAAAGTCGGCATCAGCAAAAATTGCACAGTTATAAATATTTTTTAAAAATTTCTTTTTCTAAAGTGTTCTTTTAACAAAATGTTGTGGAAAATTTCTTCATTTTAATATAATTACAGAGCTTATAAGGTTAATATCTCGACAATTTTTTTCTTAAGAAACATGAATTTTCGGTTGTGGTGAAAACCCTTCACTGACAAAAACTTAAATTCGATATAAAAATTGGTCCTAGCTCAATGAAATTTTTATGTAAAGTTAGCTGACAATATTGTTAAAGCATTTTTAAGATTATTTTCCTATTTTGTTTTCTTAATTTTCAGTTATTTGAGTTCAAATTCAAAAGGTGTCGACTACTGGTACATGCCGACATTAGGTGCACTACTTACCCTACTTCCCGAGATATACAGTTACTCCCAGCTTATTGGATTCAGGTACAATTTATTAAGTAAAGTTGCAATAGGTATTTCGGCTCAACTGAGAGTGAAATAAACTGATATTTTGTAAAAGGCATGCTTACATGTATTGGAATATGTTAAAATATCTACCCCTTGGGAAATGAAAAGTAAAAGATTGATACTACCTACCCCAAAAATCCTACTCACAGCTTAAATAATGCACCCTATTTACATTAGTCCTTAATAATAAATAATGCCACATTTTATTAAATTAATCATATTTAGAACTTCACGGGGTCTCAGTTTTTAACCAAAATAGCAATTAAGCCTGATATAAGCACTTAATAGTATAGCTACGAATAGGTCTATAATAGTCCATATGACCCCACACTTCAAGAAGTGCACTGTTGAGGTCTGGGGGATGTGAAATATCGCGAGTTTTTATATTTGTCATTCGCGTATACCATATATGTTCAATAAAATGAAAATCTGGATCAGTTTGTGGAACTTCCCAACAGTGTTAATGTATCCAGAACTTCACAACGTCCGGTGAGGGTTAGGATCAACACCGTGATAATATCTTATTGACAACGTGTAACAACGCTTGTCATATTTTGCGCACTAATACCTGTGTTGGGGACTTCTCCATATCAGGAATTGTCTGTTGTACTTAAACAACAACAATATTAATAAATATCAGCAATTTTAATATAAAAAGTCTCTCAAGAGAAATTGTCTTTGCTTTAATTCTCGTCAGAAAACAAAGTTTACCGTTTTGGTACTTTTGGGATTTACCACAGGCCTATTATAAGAAGTACCAACATCAAATTTCGAATTTCGCAAGTTAACGTTTATGAGTACAATATAATCTGAATTTTGCATCCATTTCGCAACCATAACTGAAGATATCATTGTCCAAAGATCTCATTCATTTTGGATTTGTTTCATGAGCTCGCGCATTCCTGCGACTTAAGATATTATTTTAGGTTGTTACTATCCCGATTTTCAGCCATTTATTTATCGGGGTTTCTTTACTTGATTTGATTAGATATCTACCCAGCAAAATGTTTGTAGCCAAAGAAGTAGTTAAATCATGAGTGCAAGTGATTCCGGACTACATCTTTTTACGTGAAAGAAGTCATGATTTTTACAAGTGCATGGTGCAGTGAGGATACTGTCTAATTTACTTCTTAAGCACACATTTTGCATTAGTTCTTTGTAGTGAATAAATCACAACAACATATGATTCAACTACTTCTTTGGCTACAAACAAAGATGTAGTTCGAAATCACTTTTATTATTTTTTGTATACAAATTACTTTTTATGGATGCAAACATATTGCTGTTATTATAATTAACAAGAAACAAATTAAGTTCTTTGTCTTTTTAAGTTTTTTTTTTTTTGCAAAATTTTGAAATGTCTAAAATGTGAAAAATTTATGAAATAGATTCAAATCGGACATTGTCAAAATGTGAAGAACGGACTGCATTTTTCATGACTCTGCGTGGACTGCTTCAAAAAAAGCTATTCAATCACTACTTCACAAGGAACAACTTCAAATAAATTTTGCTGGGTAACTACATAAATTAAAGAGCCCCTCAATTTATCATTGATGTTTTTCATACAAATATTGCCAAATTATATAATTTTCCCTTTTCACCGAAGCTGCGCTAACACATGATGGAATTTCGCGGTCAAATTAATTCGCACTGGACGAATATATCGTAATTTCACCTTAAAAGTGTGGCCAACGCCATTTTTGGTCAAAATTTGACCATATCTTCCATTCCAATCACTCCTATATACCTGGTTCTTGCAGTGCATTATTTAAGTTGTGAGTAGGATTTTTGGAGTAGTACGAATCTTTCGATTTTAATTTCCCAAGGATGTAGAATTTTTAACATATTCCGATATATGTATGTTTCATCCATAAGCATACCCTTTCACTCACTCTCGGTTCAAAACAAGACGAAATATTGCAACTTTTCATAATAAGTTGTACATGCATCAAATAAGCTGGGAGTAACTGTATGTCCCGAAAGTTTTGCAAAAACCCTAAAGTGGACACAAGTTAAACGCATTACTAAACTCAAATCGTGTCGACATGTGAGCAATGTGTGGAACGGATGTCCATACTACAAGAGAAAACAGCCTTCCGACGTTTTAAAAATTGCCTTGTTGATATATTCGCTATTTTCGAAGGGATAATGATAATATGGATATCATTGTATTATTATATTTTCTGAAAAAATCGGATACAATTCTGATGCTGACGCCACGTGTCGTACTGTACAGAACAAACCGCACTCAGAGACAATTTTCTTTCAATGTGCTATTTATGGAAGATTCTAAGTTCAAACTTTCTAATGATTTTGCCTGTTGTTATCATTTTATGATTAACAGTAGAACAAGTATACTTCTCCATATTTGTTGAAGCTATCAACACTAGCTTGAATAATTATATGTAGCATTTATATTAAAAAAATTTTAAAATTGTATATGCGAATTTTATGACCGGCCATTTTGTTCTTCGACATCAAACGAAAAAAATTGACTTAGAAATTCCATTAGAAATCGGAACGAATTCGGAATGACGATTCTTAAGATTCTTTAGAAAATGTGCAGAGATTCTAAAAATAAACTTATAGAAAATCGGTAAAATTTCTGAGAAAATATTAGAGAAATCGGCCACAATTCTAACAAATATTCAGAAAATCTCAGAAAAAATCTGATATCAGAGCCCTCGGAAAAAATTGTTAGCTGGGAACTAACAACCTCACTGCCGACAAAATTTCCTTGTCAGTAATCAATGTAAGTGCTTTGAAAGTAACTTCAATTTTTTTCCGAACGTTTACACATGCAAGTGTCAGTTCGAAAAAATGAAGTTTCGACTATAATATGTATACACAACTGTCTGCAAGTTACTTGCATGTGTAATCATTTGGTAAAGGAGACAGCACGCTTCCAAAAATAAATTTGTTGAATGAAAAAAGCAAGCTCTGTTGGGCATTACACCTGATTATTTAAAGAATCCTTGGCATAGCAAGATATACGGGTGTATCCTTAATCAGGTGGTGGTAGGTTGATGAATTTTTGTACAAGTACTTATGATGGTCAATATCGGTTCAGATTTGGATATAGCCCCCATATATATTTTCCCGATTTTGTTATAACTCTGTAAATTTGTATCGAATAACCTTCAAATTTGATGTGTGATATTTTAATAGACCCCTTAGTAGTTTTACCGATCTTCACCAAAAACGGTTCAGATTTGGATATGGCCCCCATATATATCTTTCCCCGATTGTGCTTGATTTGTCGAGCAATGTTGATTACCAATGGATTTGTTTTAATGCGTGTCTTAGTATGTTACTTTCAGAGTTTCCAGTCAAACGGAGGAAATTATTCAGTAATACTGATAATGATTGGAATAGAGCACCTGAGATATCCTATTACAACTCGATTAGGGATTTGAAGTCCAGAAAATATTTGCGTACAAAGATTGGAGCGTATTGGAAGAGTTTTTGCAAAGCAAGGAATAAGGCGAAGTCTGTGGTCAGGAAGCCGGTTGTTAGCACATTCTTCGTTGTTTGAAGGTCTACGGAGTAGTAAGGAGTTGTGAAGTGCTCTTAAATCCAATAATTTCTCTTTAGACAAATCTTACGAGCTTACGGGAAGTGTTGATCACTTGAATTTTAATTTTGCTCAGAACCAGCTTGTTGGCCAGAGCGCCTTAAGTGACTTGAGTGGTGCTGCCTTCAGTGAAAAAGGTTTCTATTTTCGGTGCGTGGATTTTACAGAACTGGAAAGCGCGTTTGTTGCGATTAAATCCAATACGCCAGGTTTGGGCGGGTATTCTCTTAGATTTTTGAAGATTGTGATTGTTCGCATTTCCTTCATTTGGTGAACACTATATTAACCACATATGTTTTTCTTGTAGGCT
Source organism: Musca autumnalis (assembly GCF_047663935.1). NCBI lineage: Eukaryota > Metazoa > Arthropoda > Insecta > Diptera > Muscidae > Musca > Musca autumnalis. Next base: position 142,597,820 of record NW_027411644.1, read on the forward strand.
GGAAATTGGCTAAAATATATATATATATATATACTATTTCTATACTGCCCACCTGCTCCAAGGTTGTTGAACATGCCATGAAGGCACAGATAACTTCTTATTTGCAGGAGAACAGTTTGCTGAATGATGCACAGTGTGGTTTCGGGAGGAGTGTCGCTGGCTGCGACCTGAGTTTCTCCTGGGAGGGATAGCGAATTTAACAAATCCCTGTGAGCCACCAATCCCCACCAACCAAATAAAAACACCTTCATAAACTTATATGTATGTGTATATGTGGGTATTTAGTAGCACACGTAGCGAGCGTTTATTTCTAATAAAAATACGCAGTCTTTATCCCTCACGAACTCAATTTATTAAAAAAAGGGGCGACAATAATAAACCACAGAATTCTACTGCATTGCAAATTTCTAACGGTTTTGTTCCAACAAAAAACCTGTTTGAGTGACAATCAATGCAGTAGAATATGAGGAGAAAAGGATTGCGGTTAACAAAAAACATAACAAAGGCTCAATGATCAATTAAGAGAACGACTCAAAACAAAATAATATCAAAAACATAGAAACACACACACATGCGAACATATGGATGGTCATGTCAATGACGTCACACCATCATCCATATGTTGCTGTGTGAAACTGAGATCAACAAAAATGTAAACAAAAATAAAACATATGAGCGGCAGCGACATCCCCGCCCCCGTGAATCGACCCGATTCACTATTCAACATCTAAGACGGCAAGTTTTGAGACGGGGCGCTTCAAGACTCCAGTCGATGTAGCAATGTCAGCTTGTCGGACTACACCATCTTTGCCTTTATAAACCTCTTGCACTCGACCTCTTCTCCATTCACGACGAGAGACATCAGGATCACAAATCAATACCAAGTCACCTGGGGCTACGGGCTTTGTGTACTGGCACCATTTAGCTCTTCTTGTCATTGTGGGCAAATATTCGGCGATCCACCTTTTCCAAAAGTGGTCACGAAGCTGTCGTGAGATACGCCACTGTTTCTTCAACACAGCTGGTTTGTCGACAATTGTTCCGGCTGGAGTTTCTGGCTTATTTGGATGGCCCAACAAAAAATGATTCGGCGTTAATGGTTCTTCTTCATCGGGACCAACAGGCAGATGGGTTAAAGGGCGTGAATTGACTATATTTTCCGCTTCAATGAGAAAACTATGTAACGTGTACTCTCTGGGGGCGACTTCCTTCAACGTTACACGCAATACCTTTTTGACACATTGAACCATCCGTTCCCAAATGCCTCCTTCTGATGGATTATATGGGCAATTGAACTGCCAGTCAATGCCCTTTGTAGACAACTCATCCTTCACTCGGACCACATCGAAAACTTCTTCAAATCTCTTGGCTTCTTGGTCTGCTCCAACAAAATTCTTGCCATTGTCACTCCGTATTCTTATGGGGGTTCCTCTGCGATTTATAAAATTGCGTATAGCTAAAATGCAGGCATCGGTTGACAGATCAAAGGCAATCTCCAAATGTATGGCTCTTATCGTCAAACATGTAAATAGAGCCACCCATCGTTTTTCATGACGTCGACCAATGGTGATGGTAATTGGGCCAAAATAATCTAGCCCGGTATAGGCAAATGGACGGACATTTGGAGTTAATCTGTCGCTAGGCAGGGAACCCATAAATGGCGGCATTGGAGAGACACTGCGTAACCTGCAGACATTACATTTGGAGATACAGCTTTTTAATAGTTTTCGAAGTCGAGGAATCCAATAACGTCTTCTTATGGCGGCAATAGTGGCTTCAAAATTTTGGTGTTTCATAAGTTTATGCTCATGGACAACAATAAGTTCGGCTAGGCGATGCTTTGGCGATTTAATGGGGCGTCTGGTTTCAATAGGCAAATAACTGGCAGCATCAATACGTCCATATACTCGCATCAAATTATTCTCATCAATATAGGGCGACAGCGTGTACAACTCGCTGCTTTTCGGAATGGAACCACCAGACTTTAAAATGTCTAATTCGAATTCGAAACTTTCGCGTTGAGATAGGCGGCAAAGAACAGTTTCGGCATCCTTCAATTCCGCGACTGTTAGACAAGTTTCTCCGTCTCCAATTTTCTTCTTCAAATATCGTTCGACAAATCTCAGGACATAACCCATTGTACGTTTTATCCTGAGAAAAGAAGAGAAACGATTAAAATCAATAACAACATTTGTACTGACCGTTAAAACAAATTTCGAACGAAGCTCTTCTTCAGGCGGCTCATCATTGGGGGTTGAAATCATTTCGGGCCAATCATCATCTGGCTGATGCAAAAATTGTGGACCTTGGTACCAGCGAGAATTAAAAGAGAAATCCATATTTCTTTTCGCTCTTGTTGTTTCATCGGCAACATTTAAATTAGTGGGCAACCATTTCCAATCAGTAGGACGTGTGGAATCCAAAATCTCTGTGATTCTATGGGCGACAAACGGCTTATATCTTCTGTTGTCAGAATTTATCCAATTGATGACAGTTGAAGAATCACTCCAGCAAATTCGTCGGGAAACCTTGACCGAATGTTCCTTCTCGATGGTGCACAGCAAACGAGTTCCCAATACGGCAGCTTGAAGTTCAAGTCTGGGAATAGACATTGATTTCAACGGAGCACATTTGATTTTTGAGGTAATAAACGAGACTTCAATCTCACCATCTGACTTTATAGACCTCCAATACGACACGGCACCAAATGCGTCTTCGCTGGCATCGACGAAAATGTGCAACTCGACTGTTTCAGGCAATCCAATTCTAAAGTAGTATCTAGGAACACTCACTTGGGCCACATTCTTCAACTCATCACGCCAATTATTCCATATGTCAAACAGTTCATTTGGGATATCTTCGTCCCACCGAATATCGTATCTCCAGACTTCTCTCAATAACAATTTAGCAGTTACCATGAAGTGACTTAATAAGCCCAAGGGATCGTATACCGACATAACAACACTCAATAATTCTCTTTTTGTCGGACACCTTTCTCCACTGATGATGTCTGGTTTGACTCGATGGAATTTCAGCTCAAACTTAAATGCGTCGTCACCAGGATTCCAATACATGCCTAGAATCTTTTCTGTGGAAAACTGAACATCGGCTAAATCATCACAGAAGTTGAAATTTCTTCCCAAATTACCCTCCAGAGCCACGACAACCTCTTTTGAATTCGATGTGAAATTGCGCAATTCGAAACCGGCTGACTTATGTATTTCACGCACTTGCATCGATATCTCTATGGCTTTCGCTGAAGTTTCGAAGCTGTCGACAAAATCATCAATATAATGGTTGTCGATAATTGCCTTCACTGCTCTGGGGTAACGATCACGAAATTCTAGGGCATTGGTCCCTTTCACATACTGGGCAATACAAGGCGAGCAAGCGGCTCCAAACGTCATTACAGTCATCTCATAAACATCTGGGGGGCAACATTCATTTTCACGCCAAAGAAATCTTTGAGAACACCTATCTTCTTCGGCAATAATAATTTGGTGAAACATCTCTTTGATATCTGCGCAGACAGCGACTTTCCCCATTCGAAAATTAAACAAGACGGCAGGCAGTGGTCTATACTGTTGAGGGCCCTTCAATAATTTCGAATTTAGAGAAACTCCTTCGACTTTGGCGGCAGCATCAAACACGAGGCGAAGTTTCCCAGGCTTCAGGGGATTCAACACTCCAAAATGTGGCAGATACCAAGTTCTCGGGCTACAAATAGATATTTCGGATGATGTTAACTTTCGTACATACCCTTTGTTGACATAATCTTGAATGATTCTTTTATAGTCGGCACCAAAATCAGGATTCTTCTTCATTTTCCGCTCAATTCCAACAAGTCGATTAAAGGCCATGGAATAGCTATCCGGCAGGACTACATTTTCATCACGCCATAGTAGTCTGGATTGAAATCTTCCGGCAACCTTTATCGTAAAATCCTTGAGCAACTGTCTAGCACGAACATCATCCTTAGCCTCTATTGTCGGCAGGGCCTTCACACCAAAATTTTCTGTTTCGAAGTAACTTGACACCAAATCATATAAATTTTGCTCTGGCTGAGCTGTCAGCAAACATGTGTGGGATGTAGGCGGTCTTCCACACACCTGACCAAAAACTACCCATCCTAGGGGTGTATTTGCTGCATAAGGTCCACCTTCTTCTAATGGCACAACTTCATCTGGCAACCCCAAATGACAATGATCAAGGCCGATGAGCATCTTAGGCGTCACGTTCCTGTATGGCTTCACTGGCACCTCATAATGCTTATTTGACTTCATGTTGAAACTTTGAGTGGGCAATTTCACACACATACACATTTTTCAAAGCATACTTCCTCTTCTTAGAAGTTCCACTCACATGAAGATCAACCACAATTGCACTTTCTTGAGACGACTTACCACCATACCAGCTTAAATTCAACTTGCTTTGACGGCCACTAAGTCCAAGTTGCCTCACCAAGGAACTGTCTATCATTGTCACCGACGAACCTTCATCCAACAAGGCAAACGTTTCAACAACACAGTTCGGACCATAAAGTTTCACCGGCAGCACTCGGAACAACAAGTTTGATTTCTCACAAATACTGGAAACACAACTCAACACTGGTTCGGCATCTTGATCATTCCGGGCAACAACACTATTTGAATTATTTTCACCAACATCTTTTGATTTGTCATGCAGCAATTTGTTATGTTTTCTTTGGCAACCATTTACATGACATTCTTTTCTACGGCGGCAATTTCTAGTAGAATGTCCACTACCAAAACAAGAAAAACATAACCTTAACTTCTTCACTTCATTCCATCTATTCGGCACTGACATGGAATGGAATTTCTTACAATCAAACAAATTGTGTTGTCCTCGGCATATTCGGCACTCTTCTTCTTTATCTTGCTCATCAGATGCATATAGAACTACTTTTTTCTTTATTTCACCAGTTGGACGACTTGTTGTTGTAAGCTGAACACTCCGGATCAAATTGGCAACACCTTTCAACCAATTGTTAAAATCCAAAACTGTAGGCCACGATTCCAAATTCGATGAATACTGAGCCCATTCCAACCTCTTACTCATGGGCAACTTTTGAATTAACTCATCCATTAGTGTAGGGTTTGATAAATGTTGATGACCATTTGCTGTTTCCAAAAAGGCGGCAAGATTTTGTACTTTAATTGCAAATGGCACCAACTTCTCCACGGCATTTTCGCTAATGGACGGAATTTCCCTCACCTGCTTCAACTGCCCTCGTATCAACAATTCAGGTCGGCCATATTGGAATTTCAGTTGCTCCATCACTGTGTTCACATTGTCGGGATGTATGAGCAACGACTTCACACATTCTCTGGCATCACCCTTCAACGCTTTCTGCAGTCGCAAACAATTTTCAAAATTATTATATTGGTACGCTGCCGTTGAATGTTCAAACGCTGTTGAGAACATTGGCCAGTCTTCAGGGACACCACTAAAATTTGGCAAGTCATACAACTTTTTTGGCAATGGCGGCATCAAAAAGTTGTTATAATATGGCGGCTGTTGAACTGCATTAAACGGCTGCGTCAAGGGCGACTGAGATGCAGGCAGAGAAGCTGGCAGCGACGGTTGGGCAACGGACGACGGAGCAGGTTGCAGAGGTGGCAGCTGACTATGACGGGAGACTGTAGGCTGATCACTGGTTACGTAAGATTGTGGTGTGACACTTTGGCGATTTATGTCTACTTCAGACTGGACACTGCAGGAACCACCACCATACTCACTTAAAATATTACCAGTAACCACTTGTGTTGAACTTGGTATTGATGCAGCTTTCAGTGCGCGCTGCGAATTCGCCAGTTGTAGCTGCAATACGTCAATTTGTTTCCTTAAACTTTCCATCTCTACTTGGGAAACACTTTGCATTGCTGCTGTTGTAATCGGCTGCGTGATAACACCTGTTGTTGTTGTACTAGAAGCTCCAGCAGTGGTAGGCATATTTGACCCCCCGGCTGAAGTGGAGGCACCAACTGAAACACTTTTAGTACAACTCGCATTTGTTTTTGTTGTATTTGGTGGCGATCTCGGCATCATCTTTACAGCACACACACAAACCAATCAAAGGCAGCACAGATTTCAAAAAATAAAAAATGTCGCAAAAATTGTTCACACAAATTTTCTCCAAGTTTTACGGCGGTAAACAACAATTTTTGAAAATGGCAGCAAATTCACACAAATGGCTCCAATTGTCACCAAAAATTTCAGCAAATTTCACTCCAAAATGGCCACAGAATTATTTTTTTAAAATTTCAGCACAACAAACTTTAAAATCCAAAAGAGCCACAAATTGCAAAACGGCACACTTGTTTCTTGAAACACCAATTCTTTCTCGAAACAGCAAACAATTTTCCAATTATTAACGACGGGCCACACAAATTATCAAAACAGCAATGGTACACAAATTTTTCCAAATAAAATTTTTGACAAAGTTCGCTCCAGATTGCACAATAAATTTTTTCCAAAATTGTTAGTAATCGCAACAAGAAATGCGAAATAAAGTTTGTCGCTGGCTGCGACCTGAGTTTCTCCTGGGAGGGATAGCGAATTTAACAAATCCCTGTGAGCCACCAATCCCCACCAACCAAATAAAAACACCTTCATAAACTTATATGTATGTGTATATGTGGGTATTTAGTAGCACACGTAGCGAGCGTTTATTTCTAATAAAAATACGCAGTCTTTATCCCTCACGAACTCAATTTATTAAAAAAAGGGGCGACAATAATAAACCACAGAATTCTACTGCATTGCAAATTTCTAACGGTTTTGTTCCAACAAAAAACCTGTTTGAGTGACAATCAATGCAGTAGAATATGAGGAGAAAAGGATTGCGGTTAACAAAAAACATAACAAAGGCTCAATGATCAATTAAGAGAACGACTCAAAACAAAATAATATCAAAAACATAGAAACACACACACATGCGAACATATGGATGGTCATGTCAATGACGTCACACCATCATCCATATGTTGCTGTGTGAAACTGAGATCAACAAAAATGTAAACAAAAATAAAACATATGAGCGGCAGCGACAAGGAGTAAGAGTACTTCGTCTCTGTAGTTGGGGCTGACCGACTCAATTCGTTCTACTTTCGGTTACACCAAATGTTGTGTACTCTTATAGCTTGAATTGAAGAAGGCTTTTGATAGGGTTGACCATATTAAGGTGGTGCATAAATTACATTCCTTGTATGGGTTTTCGCGTAGTGCGTGCGCCCTTATGCTGTCCTACCTTTTAGATAGAAGCCAAATGGTCTGTACTGACAACAGTTGTAGTTCAGTCTTATCTGTTAGAAGTGTCGTACCGCAGAGCTCTGTTTTGGGGCCACTTCTCTTCATAATTCTCCTAAATGACCTTTTTCCTGAATTGCTTTTTAAAGGAGACTGTCGCTACTCATCTATGATTGATTGTGCCATTAGAGCGGTTTATGGGTGGATGGTTCATAATTCTCTCTCCATTAATACATCTAAGATAAAGGCGTTGTTTTTCGCGACTTTCACTAATTGCTGTGTGTCTATCGTTTACAATAATGCGAGTATTGATTTTGTATCGGAGTTGTTGTGCTTGAGTGTACTGCTTGATGACAAACTTTAATATGGTTATATTCCGGATTAATTTTTCTCTGCGTTCGATTTATGCCACGGATTTAACGCTGTCGTTTTTTATTAAGAGTCGTTTGGCTCATGCCTTAGTCTTGCCAGTGTTACTGTGCTGTACTGAGGTATATTCGGGAGCAACCTGCATCTATCTGATTCAATTAGCAGTCAACGAGTTTTACGTTTTGTATTTATGTTACACCTCCGTTTTCTTATGGCACCTTATGTGGTTGAGTTTTTTTGGCTGTTCTTTTTAGTCCTATATTGATTCGCGTTTGCTTCTGATTTTTTTATGTTCAAATGTTTCAATGTCCCTTATTTTTAGGAAACGAATTTGTTTTTTGCTCGTCTACTAGGCACAATCAGATTCTAATTCCAATTGTTCACCATCTGATGGATGGTTCGTTTCTGGTTCGTGTGGCACGGTTGTACAAAATGCTACGCAGTGCTCTAAAGAATTTTAGTATAACCCCTAGCATATTCTATAAACGACTTGTTCGCCACCTTGAGTAATGCTCTGTATGCATGGGTATAATATAGCTTTAACAAAGCTTTAATCGCAATAAATGAATAAATAAATAAATAATATATTCCACTGTTCTAAAAAAAGCTTCAGGTTGCACCTTATGGTGAAGGTAGGGATGTTTACATTAATTACGAGTTTATTGATGTCAGATTCTAGTATTTTCTTACTTTGGACATGCTAAATATGTACTTTTGTTAGAGTAGTAGTTCACTATGTGATGCATGGTGTGTTTCTTTTATGCTATATGCGTTTAATTTTTAATAATTCAAGTTGTTTATATATCATATATTAAGTTTTTACATCATTAATTTAGAAATTGCTTTTAGTATGGACGTTATATCATTTTTTGGAGCCGTGAGTCACCTTTTTAAGCATAGTGTATTTCATTTATAGGCCTTCAGGCTTTGTTATACATGTAAAAATTTATAAATAAAACAATAAACAAAAATTAATCGTTCAAGTTTAATTGTATATCCTTCCAATTTAAATATAAACAAAAATTAACTCGTTCAAGTTTAATTGTATATCCTTCCAATTTAAATATTTGCTCAGGCCCCTAATCAGTTTTGCCGATTTTGACAAAAATCGCTTCAGATTTATCAATGAATCGGTCAATTTTTGATAAATGTCCTTCAAATTCAACATGGGAAGTTTTCTTAGGCCCTTTATCAGTTTTACCGATATTGACAAATCTATTTGGATTATGATAAAGCTCTAATATATTTTCGCCCGATTTTACAGTGCAAATCATATGCCTATATCACATTTAAACTATTTTTAGGGACATTCTGCGTTTTGAAATATATGTATTTGTAAATATGTATACATACATATTTACATACATACCCAGTTCTTCGGGTAACTAGGGAATAACTATCAATCTTCGGAAAGCCACTTGTCCCCTCATTGCATTACCAGTAAGCAGTTAATTCGGTAGTCAGAAATGATAGACAAAATCACTAGTAAGTTGTAATCAGTATACCGGTTTAAACAATATCGTGTGAAGGCAATTGTCTCTTCATTGCATTACCAGTAACCAGTCAATTCGATAGTCTTCGGAAAGCCACTTGTCCCCTCATTGCATTACCAGTAAGCAGTTAATTCGGTAGTCAGAAATGATAGACAAAATCACTAGTAAGTTGTAATCAGTATACCGGTTTAATCAATGTAAATATAACAGTTAATCTGTATATTTCGTATATGCGCTAACCACGCTTTATTTAATTATATGATGTGTATATACATACATATATCACAAAGGACAATTTAATGTTCATCTTTAAGTTCCTAGATATTGAAGCTTGTGTGTGAATCCTTGATACTGGAGCTAATGTTTATTTGGTCCTGGGAATGTGCATCTCATGTGTGCTTCAGATTCAGAATTCAGAAGTACCTGAAATAAAATGTATAAAAGTATAATGAGATAATGAAATAAAAATAGGTAAAAACTTTTTAAGTTAAACGGTTTTATGTTAAACATGCATTGCAATGTTTAAGATAAATGTACTAAAAACCAAAAAATAATAAAATAGATACAGTCCTGGGAATTATAAACATATGCATAGACTAGACTAAAATAAAACCGTGAGGCACGTCAATTGTCTACAAATTATCGACTTAATGTGCGATAGAAGAATCGTTTAATTCGTCGTTAGGCAGTTGGCCCGCAGACGGTGAGGAAATTACTTACTATTTTCTTGCTCATGGAAATTCCAATAGTTATACACTCCATGTAAATAAAAGAGATGTCTCAACTAGTTTATCGTTGGACATTCACACTGCTGGCTGGCGAGAAATCGTTTCACTGCTCGTAGTTTGTCTTTAATCGACAAAGTACTACTCGCTCACCACTATGAAACCCTAAAACTCGCTTATAATCGAGCTTGCTAGCTTGTTTCCACATTCTAGCCCTACTTATCACAAGTCCATCGTTGTCGGTTGAACAACTGCCTTATTATGCTCTAACATTACAAAACAAACATTTTAATCAACGATTGTAGACAATTGACGTGCCCCACGGTTTTATTTTAGTCTATGCATATGTTTATAATTCCCACGACTGTATCTATTTTATTATTTTTTGGTTTTTAGTACATTTATCTTAAACATTGCAATGCATGTTTAACATAAAACCGTTTAACTTAAAAAGTTTTTTTTACCTATTTTTATTTTCTAGTTTTTAGTTTTTACTTCGCATTCTGTTTAATTCATTTAGTGCTTCATTATTGCAAAGTTCTTCAAACAGTTTCGCACCTAAGTATACGACTGCGTGATCTACAGTGCTGGCCTGCATTTTATGTATTGTAGAAGCCCATGATAGTATTAAAGGCAACACACATCTGTGTGTATCGCTCCCATTGTTTTGTTAACCTGGCTTCATGTTCTTCAGGCGTTTCTGACGCTATCATCTGTGTGTACCGCTCACGTTGCTTTGTTAACCTGGCTTCATATTCTTCAGGCGTTTCTGACGCCGTCATTTGTGTATATCGCTGACGTTGCTTTTTTAACCTGGCCTCATATTGCTCAGATGTTTTTGACGCTAATTGTTCCCATCGTTTCTGTAATCGACTATTTCTATCACCTTCACTTTCTTTAGCTTGTTTTGCTTTATACTTTTTCTTTCGCTTTTTGAAGCCTTCGTTTACGTTGTGTTGCAGTTTCTGTTTTATTTGTGTTTGTATTTTTTATATATTTTTTTACCATTTTGTTCCCACGAGTAATGGACATTTAAACGGTCGACCACCCAGAGGTCCAATAAAGGGGCAAGGCTATGTACAACAAGATGCGCCTGAGTCTTGAGGGGAAAACGCTAACGACATATCATTTTTATCCACCCTAATGCCATACAGTTCTAGGCGCGTTTTAACCTTTCACCTTAACTTGGGTGCTGTACGGCTAACGACGTATCATTTTTAGCCACCCTAACGCCACAAAGTCCTCAACACGATAAAAAATCTTGACTTGGGTGGTGGATTGCAGGCTGGATTAATCAGATACCTAAATTACAGATTCAATTTCTAAATTTAAATCTTAATTGAGGTTGCATAGAGCACTGTATTTTTCTTGTCAAGCCCTTTTATTTGATACCCATATTGGTGGGATTGATAAAAATTGTTATCAGCCATTTGGTAGCGGCGGCCATCTTAGATTTCAATTTTGCATAGTAAATTGTATTCTACTTGTAGAGACCTTTCATTTGATACCCATGTTGATGGGATTGATAAAACCTAAGTTATTCGCCATTTTGTAGAGGCCGCCATCTTGGATTTTAATTTTATATAATACATTGTATTCTACTGCTTGAGCACTTTCATATGGTACCCATATTGATAAGATTGTTAAAACCTACGTTATCCGCCATTTTGTAGCGGACGCCATCTTGAATTTCAAGTTTTTATAGTATATTGTATTCTGCTTGTTGAGCCCTTTCATTTGATACCCATATTGATGGGGTTGATAAAACCTACGTTATCCGCCATTTTGTAGCGGCGGCCATCTTGAATTTATAATGATAATGAATAAACATAATTGTATTGTCACCAAAATCCAAAGTGTATACAAAATTTCAGATTAATCGGTTGACAGGAAGAGGGTGAAATTTGAATTACTACATTTGACCCAAGAATAAATAATAAATAAAACAAACGGGGTGAGCTAAATAAAACCATTTAAAAAAATATTTTCCCAGAAAAGTTTCTATACTTTCCAAATATTCTTCTGAAAATATTCATCCTTTTATAATTTAGGTGAACAACACGTTTCTTGCTTCTTTATATAACAATAAGTTTTTGCTCATGAAACGCATCAATTTTTTTATAACTCCGAATAAAAAATAAATTTTAAACAAAATGACAAAACATTTATTCTATTTTGTTTTCCAAAAGAGAAATTATGTTGGAAAGAGATTTCGAGAGAGAAACATTGTATATTCCGCTATCCATCAGTAGTCTATAAAACAGGGCTGCCAAGTTGGTGGTTTTCCCGCTACTTGTGGTGATTTTTGACGTACAAAAACCACTGTTTAAGCAGGAATGTCAACTGTTATAAGGTAAAAATCGCTACAGACCTATGGTGCGTATGTGGCTGTAGCGATTTTTGCCTCGGAGCTGTTGGCATACTTGCTATAAAATAGTCAATATATTACATGCCGCATTACCTGTAACTAGTGAATTGACATGATAGGCAGGAAAGCCCATTTCCAGTGGCAAAAACAGGTTATAGGTTATTTTGTGTGTCATTTTTGGGTGTAAAGTTACTAGGATCAATGAGAAACTAGTTACATAACTATGTCCAAGTAGACAATTGCTTTTTATTGAACAACTGGGTACATATACATACTATATGTATATTAGGGCTGCTCAAAGGGCACACTTCTGCTGTCGGTGTGTGTCAATTTGCTCACTCACACAATTGAAAAAGAGAGCTTTTGTTTTTGAAATGAAAATTTTCAATACACACATTTTTTTCGTACACAAGGCAACACAACAAACCAACATTACTCGAACAAAACATCATATTTGAATTATAAATTCTTGTGTAGCCACTGGAGAATTAACGAAACTTGATTCTCTTGAAAATAATGAATGTGTATTCTAATTATTAGCTTATCCGTGTAATTGTAGAATGTATTTATACGAACTGTTTTTGGTAAATTTTATAAAATCAGACTGAATGATATATTGGGAAACTATCAAAATGTTTTTGTTTCAAAACCAACACAATAACAAAATATTTTTGTAGTTGTATGAGCAGCCCTAATGTACATATATGTAGGTATTTATTTTTGTAAATTGATTTTTATGTTACAAAAATGTGTGAAATGTCGAAGGATAACGTGTTTTAGCCTGCTCAAAATATTTGCATTTGTATTGATTGGCATAATTTTGATATTAGTCAAAGCTTTCATGTGGAATACATTTTACCCCGCCTATGTTTAATTTTGACAGACAACTATGCCGAAAACAAGACATGTCAAATTAAAAAAAAAACAAGTTATGGCCCGAAATTCGTATCAATGATTTGCAAAAATTTTTATTTTTGAAAATTGTGGATCCAACGGAGTCCAAAAATAAATATATGGACATTGCAATATTTAAAATTGAGCTGGATACCGCGTAAAAAGTCTAAAATCGCTATAAGAGAAGAAGCTGAATGGACAACTACAGTGTTGTGCATATCAAAAGCAACAAATCCAGGATTTTGCAGTACTTTAATTTTTGGATCCGTTACAATTTTGAAAAATGTAATATATTGTGGCCAGTTGTTCTTTATTATGTACAGAGAGCTTCCAACAAGTTGTTTTTGTACTTTGTCGTTGGATGGGATAACAACAACAATAATATTGGCCGATCCTCTAGAACGGGGATTGCAAAACAAAAGCAACAATATAATATTATTAAAAATTGTAGTGTCATCGGTGTTAATCAACTGTACTTTTGACTTAAATTTGCCTTTTGGGGCATGGTAGTGTCATTTTAGAAAGGATTTGCATTTGTTATCCTAACAGGGTTGCCACTTTCTACCACTTTTCCCATGGTCTGGGGAAAATCTCATAATACCCTCAAATCAAAATTTTTTCACTCATACAAACATTTAAATTTTAAAATATTCATTCGGAAAGTGGATTAATATCAACCGTTCTTTTGTTTGCCGCATAATAAAAAAGTTAAACAACCGAATAGTGGTAAATACGGTACATCCTGGTGTAAACCCCTTAAGGCCATGGCCACATTTTGGCAGAAAACGTTGGGGAAACTTTAAAAATAACGCTAATAGGAACTTCCAAGAATTAGTTGGGGCTCTTATTTCCAATATATGAACTAGAGTACTTCGCAGAAGAAGTTTTGAAAACAATTTGAAAAGTTATACACGGGCCAAGAAACCATTGACATACCCAAAGGAAGACAATTTATGAAACACTGGTAGAAAATGCAATGTTTTATATGGTTTAAGCGACCCAATAAGATTTTTTTATTTTATTTTCAATAAATTATTTTAAAAATAAGATTTAATAACAAAAAATATAAAAAACCTGTATTATTTAGCCATATGAGGATATTTTACTCACTGTTGGTTGAAACAATGGGTTCTTGACCGTTGTGTTGTTTGAGTTGGGAGCTGTATAACTTCTCAAATTGGTTTCAAAACTTCCTCTGCGAAGTACTCTGGGCCATGTATCGGAAATAAGAGCGCCAACTAATACTTGGGTGTTTCTATTCGCATTATTTTTAAAGTTTCCCCAACGTTTCTAGCCACAACGTGCCAATGGCCTCAAGGGGTTTACACCAGGATGTATCGTATTTACCACTATTCGGTTGTTTAACTTTTTTATTATGCGGCAAACAAAAGAACGGTTGATATTAATCCACTTTCCGAATGAATATTTTAAAATTTAAATGTTTGTATGAGGGAAAAAATTTTTTGATTTGAGGGTATTATGAGATTTTCCCCAGACCATGGGAAAAGTGGTAGAAAGTGGCAACCCTGTTAGGATAACAAATGCAAATTCTTTTTTAAAATGACACTACCATTCCCCAAAAGACAAATTTCAGTCAAATGTACAGTTAATTTACACTGATGACACTGCCATTATTAATAATATTCTATTGTTGCTTTTGTTTTGCAATCCCCGTTCTCGAGGATCAGCCATTATTATTGTTGTTGTTATCCCATCCAACGACAAAGTACAGAAACAACTTGTTGGAAGCTCTCTGTACATAATAAAGAACAACTGGCCACAATATATTACATTTTTAAAAATTGTAACGGATCCAAAAATTGAATTACTGCAAAATCCTAGATTTGTGCTTTTGATATGCACAACACTGTATATCTAGTCCAGGGGATAATCATATTATGCGAATTATTAAACGGACGTTAAATAAAGACTTACAGTGTGTTTTTGTAAAAATGCTTGCCTGTCACACGAACCGTTCGTACTTAAACGTATACGTTCAAAATTTGGTTCTTGTAAAATTTTACGAACCATTCGTTTTTATCTGAAAGCTTTCGTCTATTTCATAAAAGCTTTTATATTTCAGGGTTTCCATGATACTTATTTTGTGAATTTTGCATAGGCATCTGCACGTAAAATGTGTTACTTGATGGCAACCCCGATAAACAGATGAAAAACAAAAAATAAGAAAAAAATGTAATCAAATTTGTCCAAAAATAATTGTGAAAATATGAACAAACCGATGTACATATACGCGCGTGCTTCTATGAAAATGAATAAAATTGCATTCCCTTCCAGTTTTCGTGTGTTTTGTGCCATTAATTACTCAAATTATTTAATTTACATTCAAAACGATGGGTCTATTCCATTCGTTTATTTTTGACGTATTCGTTCGTTTGATTTTGTTACGAAAACTAAAAAAATTACGAAAATAAAAAGCTTTCATTTGTTTGTCACACGAATACAAACGTCAACCGCTATGAAAACCAAATTGTGTCTTCGTTCATGAAATCGACGAACGAATGGGCAAAAACTTTTTACAAAAACACGCTGTTAATACCGATAAATCTATACAAAACCCTCCGATACATTCTACGGATAAAGGTGCACCAATATATGCAAATTTTTGGAAAATATAAATATAAATTGTTAAAAAATGTTAGGAATTCTTATTGAAGTTGTAAAAGCGAGTTCTTTTCGTCGACTAACAGGGTGTTTTTGTAAAAATGCTTGCCTGTCACACGAACCGTTCGTACTAAAACGTATACGTTCAAAATTTGGTTCTTGTAAAATTTTACGAACCATTCGTTTTTATCTGAAAGCTTTCGTCTATTTTATAAAAGCTTTTATATTTCAGGGTTTCCATGATACTTATTTTGTGAATTTTGCATAGGCATCTGCACGTAAAATGTGTTACTTGATGGCAACCCCGATACACAGATGTCAAACAAAAAATAAGAAAAAATGTAATCAAATTTGTCCAAAAATAATTGTGATAATATGAAGAAACAGATGTACATATACGCGTGTGCTTCTATGGAAATAAATAAAATTGCATTCCTTTCCAGTTTTCGTGTGTTTTGTGCCATTAATTACTCAAATTATTTAATTTTCTTTCAAAACTATGGGTCTTTTCCATTCGCTTATTTTTGACGTATTCGTTCGTCTGATTTTGTTACGAAAACCAAAAAAATTACGAAAATAAAAAGCTTTCATTTGATTGTCACACGAATACAAACGTCAACCGCTATGAAAACCAAATTGTGTCTTCGTTCATGAAATCGACGAACGAATGGGCAAAAACTTTTTACAAAAACACGCTGTTAATTCAATATTTTTGAGTTATAAAACTTGAAAAAATGTACTTGATCACCAGGTCGAAAGATAATAGAATTTGTCCCCTTATACAAAAAGTTGACCCAAACCGTAGAAGGTGTTTTATATTGATCTGAGGCTATTTTTATGGAATGATATGGTACTGGAGGCATGAGGTCGAGATATTTATTATATTTATAAAAATATATTTATAAATAAGCCAACATGGCCAATAGCTTATATTAACTTACTACAGATACCC
Source organism: Musca autumnalis (assembly GCF_047663935.1). Taxonomy (NCBI): domain Eukaryota; kingdom Metazoa; phylum Arthropoda; class Insecta; order Diptera; family Muscidae; genus Musca; species Musca autumnalis. The sequence goes on from NW_027411644.1 coordinate 142,614,512, forward strand.
TTAAAACAAGAGTTTTTAAGCATTAAAACTAAACAATAAAAAAATGAACAATATGCAAACTCATAAAAGGAAACAAGGATATATAAACTAAACCTACCCTCACATATGTATCTAAACCAGAGTATAGAAAAATCAGTAAGAATAGGAAGTATTAATCCTTTCAAGAAAATGCTATTATCCAGTCTATATATATATAAAATACTAGCAAAATGCCCGCTACTTCGTATGCGGAAAGCATATAAAAAAGGAATAAACAATATATAATATGGAAATGACAAACACTGAAAATTTGGTCGCACTAATACCAATTTTAATCAATATTTATTTTTATCTTAGTACTGTACGTACCCCTTAAGTTCGATTTTCAAAAAGATCAGCCGTATCTCACCCTTACACATTAACAGCGAGATCAACGTTGCACACCAATACACACCCTAACTCCAAAAAATAAAAATTCCAGCACTGTCCCTACACCCAAAAACAAATTGAGTACCATTAAGTAATTTTGCTATACTTATGGTACGCATTTCGACGACATATCTCAGCCATACACGGACATTAATACAAAATAATTACAGTAAATCTATCTATATATATAAATGAGCTTGGTGATAAGTGATTGACTGACTGACTGACTGACTCATCATCAACGCCCAGCCAAAACGGCTAAAGCTAGGAGCTTGAAATTTTACCAGTGGGTCACTGTTGATGCAAATGTGCGAGATAAGGCCGGGTTTTAGAAAATTCCTCCTGGAACCACAAAAAATAACAACAACAAAAATCCTTATTTTTCATTATTATTACGTACTTATGCACTTAGTTGGCCCTCTGCAAGACATGTGTCAAATTAACCCTTCGTTGGACACCAATATTGTTTGTCATATTCGTAACACATGAGTCTGGCCAGACCCATATAATTATATTTATTTTTTTAGGAAACTTATTTAACATTTTCATATAAAAAGTTGTAGAATATGTTTAAAGGACCCTAATCTTTAATAAATAATCCTTATTTGTCAAAAAACATGCCGAAAAACTATACATTTAAATGATATTATCAAGTTAGTAAAACAGGACATATGGCTACGAAGTAAAAAATTCGTAGTTTTCTTGTCTCTATGCTCGAAAATCCTATTTATATTTCATTTTAAAGTACTATATTTTAGTTTTGGCCTATTATTCAGAATGAAGAGTGTCTATTTTATAACTTTACAGCTTATTCCAGTGCAATATGATGATATCAAGAGGTAAATAAAGGCATATATCCTAAGGATTTTCTTATAATTCATGTGGAGAATCCTATATTTGGAACAATCCACCCCACAAAAAGAGCAGAAAAGCTAAGTAATGGGTTTTATTAGTCCAGTTACGTGTATAGTTGTCTAGAATACAAGTGTAACCTTATTTGCAAGGGATTTTTTTAGGTTGTGGTATATTCACTGATTTCAAACCCATATCCTGCTTTGCTATCTTTTTATGTGCAATTTTGAAGACATGGTAGGGTGAAATGCGACAAGTTTCATAAAAGGGTATTCATTTTGTCAAATAATGTAGGAAAAATAAAATTTTATGTACAATTTCGGAAAATTTTCAATAAAATATGGGTGGGGTCTGACCAGACTCATGTGTTACGAATGTGATATGTAATTCAAAAAATCCTTGTAGCTCCTTTTCTGGTGATCCTTTTGACTTCATGTTTCCTTCATTTGAAATGTAAGAAAATTTCATGAAGCTAGCTGGAATCTTAGGTTCATAGCTTTATCGTAACCCAGTTTAAAATACAAAATAAAATTAAAAAGGCCTGGCCAGACTCTGGTGTCCAACGGAGGGTTAACAATGCTATAACTTCATGATACCGTAAACGATCACACATAATTTCAAATTTTGTAGTTTACTTCTAGGCGCACTTATTTTACCGTAAACCACTAAATAATAGAAAGACAAGACATTTGTTATCTTCCATTGCAACAGATGTCGTGAATAACTAAATGTTTGCAAATCAATGAAAGTGCAATAAAATTGTGCATACTACCACTATTTATTTGCAATTAAGAATTTTATCGTATATGGAGATGTACAGTCATAACTATTCAATTTCAAAATCTGTAATTTGAAGAAATCGATAACTAATTAATGAAATCAATAATAGGCCCCAGGAATATAGGAATTTGGTATGGAAATCAAGGTTGGGAAGTGGTGCTTCTAAAACGAAATGGTTTGGAAAATTACCAATCATGTGTACGAAAAGTATTAAATGGTACTAAATTTAGTACAATTTAGATTTGGGTGAACGTAAAGAGCTGGAAACCTGAAATTTGGAATTAAGGTTACTGTTGTAGTGTAGGATTGTGATATGAGGGTAGTTTTGGAAATTCGTGCTTATGTGTATGAAAAGTACTAAATGGTACCCCAGTAAAATGTTCGATGCCAAAGATGCCATTCAATCATGGGTGCAAGTGATCTGGCATGTCATTTTTTTAGCATCTTCATCGATGAATTTTATATGAGCGTGGACCCTAAAAGATGCTATTCATTTTTGGATCCAAAGCATGTCATTTACACCAATGCTTTGACATGTAATTTTCACCAATGCTTTGACATGTCATTTCCACTAATGCTTTGGCATGTCATTTTCACCAACCCTTTACAATTAAATTACCATTACGACGAGAGTTTCAACAACGTTGGTTGTGATTTCGAGTCTCCGACAACATCAAGCCTATTGTAAATAATTTATCTTATATATTTAGAAAAATGTATATAAATAAAAACACAAAATTCATCTCTATTGGATCGATGGAATCGGTTCAAATGCTGATGAATAGATCGGATCTTTCACGACTTCCTTTGCATGGGTTCAAATGCTAATGAAACGATCGGATCTTTCACGACTTCCTTTGCATTGGTTCAAATGCTAATGAAAAGATCGGATCTTTCACGACTTCGTTTGAACCAATGCAAAAGATGCCATGAAATCACGTCATCGCATGGAACCCCTTCCTTCAAATTTTGCTGGGACTAAATTTGATACAATGGGGATTTGGGTGAACGGATAATAGCTGGAATCTCGATATTTGGAATTGAGATTACAGGTGGGGTGTAGGATTGAGGTAGTTTTGAAAATTCGTACTTATGGGTACGAAAAGTACTAAATGGTACTAAATTTAGTACAATTTGGATTTGAATGAACGGATAGAGCTGGAAACCTGAAATTTGGAATTAATATTACTGTTGAAGTGTAGGATTGAGATATGAGGGTAGTTTTGGAAATTAGTACTTATGTGTACGAAAAGTACTAAATAGTACTAAATTTGGTACAATAGGGATTTGGGTGAACGGATAGAGCTGGAATCCTGATATTTGGAATTGAGATTACTGTTGGAGTGTAGGATTGAAGAACTTTTGGAAATTCGTACTTATGTGTATGAAAAGTACTAAATGGTACTAAATTTGATACAATGGGGATTTGGGTGAACGGATAAAAGCTGGAATCTCGAAATTTGGAACTGAGATTACTGGTGGGGTGTAGGATTGAGGTAGTTTTGAAAATTCGTACTTATGGGTACGAAAAGTACTAAATGGTACTAAATTTAGTGCAATTTGGATTTGGGTGAACGTATGTATGTAGCTGGAAACCTGAAATTTGGAATTAAGATTACTGTGAAGTGTAGGACTGAGATATGAGGGTGGTTTTGGAAATTCGTACTTATGTGTTCGAAAAGTACTAAATTTGGTACAATAGGGATTCGAGTGAACGGACAGAGCTGGAATCCTGAAATTTGAAATTGAGATTATTGTTGGAGCATAGGATTGGGGAAATTTTGGAAATTCGTATTTATGTGTACGAATAGTACTAAATGGTACTAAATTTAGTACAATTTAGATTTGGGTGAAAGGAAAGAGCTGGAAACCTGAAATTTGGAATTAATATTACTGTTGAAGTCTAGGATTGAGATATGAGGGTGGTTTTGGAAATTAGTACTTATGTGTACGGAAAGTACTAAATGGAACTAAATTTTGTATAATGGGTATTTGGGTGAACGGATAGCTCTGGAATCTCGAAATTTGGAACTGAGATTACTGGTGGAGTTTAGTATTGTGGAAGTTTTGGAAATTCGTACATAGGGTACGAAAAATACTAAATAGCACTAAATTTGGTACAGTTTCGATTTGGGTGAACGGATAGAGTTTGATTCCTCAAATTTGGACTGAGGATCACTGATGAAGAGTAAGAAATATGCACCAAACGGTTTTTGGAAACTTGAGTGTACGAAAAGTACTAAATGGTACTAAATTTAGTACAATTTGGATTTGGGTGAACGTATAGAGCTGGATTCCTGAAATTTGGAATTGATATTACTGTTGTAGTGTAGGACTGGGGAAGTTTTGGAAATTCTTACTTATGTTAATGAGAAGTACTAAATTTGGGACAATGGGGATTTGGGTGAACGGATATAGTTGGAATCTCGAAATTTGGAATTGAGATTACTGGTGGGGTGTAGAATTGAGGTAGTTTTGAAAATTCGTACTTATGGGTACGAAAAGTACTAAATGATACTAAATTTAGTGCAATTTGGATTTGGGTGAACGTATGTATGTAGCTGGAAACCTGAAATTTGGAATTAAGATTACTGTGAAGTGTAGGACTGAGATATGAGGGTGGTTTTGGAAAGTCGTACTTATGTGTTCGAAAAGTACTAAATTTGGTACAATAGGGATTCGAGTGAACGGACAGAGCTGGAATCCTGAAATTTGAAATTGAGATTATTGTTGGAGCATAGGATTGGGGAAATTTTGGAAATTCGTATTTATGTGTACGAATAGTACTAAATGGTACTAAATTTATTACAATTTGGATTTGGGTGAACGGATAGAACTGGAATCCTGAATTTTAAGTATTTTAATTTTATTTATTTTAATTTAAAGTATGAATTTTAGTAAACGGAAAGAGTTAGAATTTGAAACCCGTTCGCGGTAGGCTATAGAGTAGAATTTAAATTTGGGTGACGGATAGTGTTTGAGTCCTGAAATTTGAAATTAGGATAACTATTGGAGTGTAGGACTGAGGTAGTAAGGGTACGAAAATTACTAAGTGGTACTACCTGTGATACAATTTGGAATCCTGGAATTCGGTCAGACTGCTGTTGGAGTATAAGATTGAGATGGAAGTAGTTTTTGAAATTCGAACTTATGGGTACGAAATGTACCAAATGGTACAACTTGGATTTGAGTGCACGGATAGCGCTGGAATCCTGTTATTTGGAATTATGGTTACTGTTTAAGTGAATGATTAAGGTTGTTTTGGAAAATCGAATTGTACAGAATTTGGTACAATTTGTTTTTTTGTAAAGGGGTTTTTGGAAATTCGTCGTAGAAAGGTACGAAAAGTGCTAAAGTGTACTAAATATGGAATCCATTGTATTAGGCAAACGCGAAGAGCTAGAATTCTGAAATTTTGAACGAGTGGTCATTGGTGGAGAGTTAGGAAGATGTACCAAAGGGTATTTAGAAACTCGACCTATAAGTGTACGAAAAGTACTAAAAGTTTCTAAATTTGGTACCAATTGCATATTTTTAATGGATAAAGTTAGAATCTTCAAATTTGGTATGGGAATCAAGGTTGGGGAATGGCGTTGAAATAAGGATATGGTTTTGGAAGTTCGTTTTTATGATTACGAGCAGTAATAAATTTGGATTTGGGTGAACGGATAGAGATGGAATCCTAAAGTTTTGAATTAAGATTACTGTAGGGGTGTAGTATTGAGATAGTTTTGGAAATTCGTACCTTTGGGTACGAAAAGTACTAAATGGTACTAAATTTGGTACAATTTGGATTTGGATGAACGGAACTAAGATTACTGCCGGACAGTAGAATTGAGGTAGTTTGGAAATTCGTACTTATGGGTACGAAAACCACTAAATTTGGTACAATTTGAATTTTAGTAAACGGATAGTGTTGGAATTAAGATTACTGTAGGAGTGTAGTATTGAGGAAATTTTGAAAAGTCGTACGTATGGGTACGAGAAGTACTAAATATGGTACAATATAGATTTGGGTGAACGTGTAGACCTGGAATCCTGAAAATTTGGGAATGAAATGGTACTAAATTTGATACAATTTGGATTCTGGTGAATTAATAGAGCTGGAATCCTGAAATTTGGAATTACGATTACAGTCGAAGAGTAGGATTCTGGTTGTTTTGAAAAAGCAAACTTATGGTACTAAATTTAATACAATTTGTATGTAGGTGAACGGATAGCGGTGGAATCCTGCAATTTGAAAGTATGATTATTGTAGCCCTGTTGCGTTGAGGAAGTTTTGAAAATTGGTACGAAAATTCTAAATTGTTCTAAATTTTGTACAATTTTAATTTGGTTTAAGGGATAGAGTTTGAATCCTGAAATTTGGAAGTAAGATTACTACTAAAGTGAAGGATTGAGGTAGTTTTGGAAAATCTTACTTATGGATACGAAGAGTTTGACTTGATACTAAGTTTGGTACAATTTGGAATTGGACGAACGGATACAGCTGGAATCTTGAGATTTGGAAATACTGTAATTATTATGGAATTTACTGTAATTATTTTGTATTAATGTCTGTGTATGGATGAGATATATCGTCGAAATACGTACCATAAGTATACGAAAATTATTTAATGGTACTCAATTTGTTTTTGGGTGTAGGGACAGTGCTGGAATTTTTATTTTTTGGAGTTAGGGTGTGTATTGGTGTGCAACGTTGATCTCGCTGTTAATGTGTAAGGGTGAGATACGGCTGATCTTTTTGAAAATAGAACTTAAAGGGTACGTACAGTACTAAGATAAAAATAAATATTGATTAAAATTGGTATTAGTGCGACCAAATTTTCAGTGTTTGTCATTTCCATATTATATATTGTTTATTTGTTTTTTATATGCTTTCCGCTTACGAAGTAGCGGGCATTTTGCTAGTTCCATAATAATTACAGTAATTCCAAATCTCAAGATTCCAGCTGTATCCGTTCGTCCAATTCCAAATTGTACCAAACTTAGTATCAAGTCGAACTCTTCGTATCCATAAGTAAGATTTTCCAAAACTACCTCAATCCTTCACTTTAGTAGTAATCTTACTTCCAAATTTCAGGATTCAAACTCTATCCGTTAAACCAAATTAAAATTGTAAAAAAATTTAGAACAATTTAGAATTTTCGTACCAATTTTCAAAACTTCCTCAACGCAACATGGCTACAATAATCATACTTTCAAATTGCAGGATTCCACCGCTATCCGTTCACCTACATACAAATTGTATTAAATTTAGTACCATAAGTTTGCTTTTTCAAAACAACCTGAATCCTACTTTTCGATTGTAATCGTAATTCCAAATTTCAGGATTCCAGCTCTATTAATTCACCCGAATCCAAATTGTATCAAATTTAGTACCATTTCTTTCCCAAACAAAAATTTCAGGATTCCAGGTCTACCCGTTCACCCAAATCCATATTGTACCATATTTAGTACCATTTAGTACTTCTCGTACCCATACGTACGACTTTTCAAAATTTCCTCAATACTACACTCCTGCAGTAATCTTAACTCCTAATTCCAACACTATCCGTTTACTAAAATTCAAATTGTACCAAATTTAGTGGTTTTCTTACCCATAAGTACGAATTTCCAAAACTACCTCAATTCTACTGTCCGGCAGTAATCTTAGTTCCGTTCATCCAAATCCAAATTGTACCAAATTTAGTACCATTTAGTACTTTTCGTACCCAAAGGTACGAATTTCCAAAACTATCTCAATCCTACACCTCTACAGTAATCTTAATTCAAAACTTTAGGATTCCACCTTTATCCGTTCACCCAAATCCAAATTTATTACTGCTCGTAATCATAAATACGAACTTCCAAAACCATATCCTTATTTCAACGCCATTTCCCTACCTTGATTCCCATACCAAATTTGAAGATTCAACTTTATCCATTAAAAATATGCAATTGGTTCCAAATTTAGAAAGTTTTAGTACCTTTCGTACACTTATAGGTCGAGTTTCTAAATACCCTTTGGTACATCTTCCTAACTCTCCATCAATGACCACTCGTTCAAAATTTCAGAATTCTAGCTCTTCGCGTTTGCCTAATACAATGGATTCCATATTTAGTACACTTTAGCACTTTTCGTACCTTTCTACGACGAATTTCCAAAAACCCCTTTACACAAAAACAAATTGTACCAAATTCTGTACAATTCGATTTTCCAAAACAACTTTAATCCTTCACTTAAACAGTAACCATAATTCCAAATAACAGGATTCCAGCGCTATCCGTGCACTCAAATCCAAGTTGTACCATTTGGTACATTTCGTACCCATAAGTACGAATTTCAAAAACTACTTCCATCTCAATCTTATACTCCAACAGCAGTCTGACCGAATTCCAGGATTCCAGCTCTATCCGTTCCCCCAAAACCAAATTGTATCACAGGTAGCACCACTTAGTAATTTTCGTACCCTTACTACCTCAGTCCTACACTCCAATAGTTATCTTAATTTCAAATTTCAGGACTCAAACACTATCCGTCACCCTAATCCAAATTCTACCTCTATAGCCTACCGCGAACGGGTTGCAAATTCTAACTCTTTCCGTTTACTAAAATTCATACTTTAAATTAAAATAAATAAAATTAAAATACTTAAAATTCAGGATTCCAGTTCTATCCGTTCACCCAAATCCAAATTGTAATAAATTTAGTACCATTTAGTACTATTCGTACACATAAATACGAATTTCCAAAATTTCCCCAATCCTATGCTCCAACAATAATCTCAATTTCAAATTTCAGGATTCCAGCTCTGTCCGTTCACTCGAATCCCTATTGTACCAAATTTAGTGCTTTTCGAACACATAAGTACGAATTTCCAAAACCACCCTCATATCTCAGTCCTACACTTCACAGTAATCTTAATTCCAAATTTCAGGTTTCCAGCTACATTTAGTACTTTTCGTACCCATAAGTACGAATTTTCAAAACTACCTCAATTCTACACCCCACCAGTAATCTCAATTCCAAATTTCGAGATTCCAACTATATCCGTTCACCCAAATCCCCATTGTCCCAAATTTAGTACCATTTAGTACTTTTCATTCACATAAGTAAGAAATTCCAAAACTTCCCCAGTCCTACACTCCAACAGTAATATAAATTCCAAATTTAAGGAATCCAGCTCTATCCGTTCACCCAAATCCAAATTGTACTAAATTTAGTACCATTTAGTACTTTTCGTACACTCAAGTTTCCAAAAACCCTTTAGTGCATCTTTCTTACTCTTCATCTGTGATCCTCAGTCCAAATTTGAGGAATCAAACTCTATCCGTTCACCCAAATCGAAACTGTACCAAATTTAGTGCTATTTAGTATTTTTCGTACCCTATGTACGAATTTCCAAAACTTCCACAATACTAAACTCCACCAGTAATCTCAGTTCCAAATTTCGAGATTCCAGAGCTATCCGTTCACCCAAATACCCATTATACAAAATTTAGTTCCATTTAGTACTTTCCGTACACATAATTACTAATTTCCAAAACCACCCTCATATCTCAATCCTACACTTCAACAGTAATATTAATTCCAAATTTCAGGTTTCCAGCTCTTTCCGTTCATTCAAATCCAAATGGTACTAAATTTAGTACCATTTAGTGCTTTTCGTACGCATAAGTACGAATTTTCAAAACTACCTCAATCCTACACCCCACCAGTAATCTCAATTCCAAATTTCGAGATTCCAGCTTTTATCCGTTCACACAAATCCCCATTGTATCAAATTTAGTACCATTTAGTACTTTTCATACACATAAGTACGAATTTCCAAAAGTTCTTCAATCCTACACTCCAACAGTAATCTCAATTCCAAATATCAGGATTCCAGCTCTATCTGTTCACCCAAATCCCTATTGTACCAAATTTAGTACTATTTAGTACTTTTCGTACACATAAGCACGAATTTCCAAAACTACCCTCATATCTCAATCCTACACTACAACAGTAACCTTAATTCCGAATTTCAGGTTTCCAGCTCCTTACGTTCACCCAAATCTAAATTGTACTACATTTAGTACCATTTAGTACTTTTCGTATACATGATTGGTAATTTTCCAAACCATTTCCTTTTAGAAGCACCACTTCCCAACGTTGATTTCCATACCAAATTCCTATATTCCTGGGGCCTATTATTGATTTCATTAATTATTTAGCGATTTCTTCAAATTACAGATGTTGAAATTGAACAGTTATGACTTTCATTGATTTGCAAACATTTAGTTATTCACGACATCTGTTGCAATGGAAGATAACAAATGTCTTGTCTTTCTATTATTTAGTGGTTTACGATAAAATAAGTGCGCCTAGAAGTAAACTACAAAATTTGAAATTATGTGTGATCGTTTACGGTATCATGAAGTTATAGCATTGTTAATTTGACACATGTCGTGCAGAGGGCCAACTAAGTGCATAAGTACGTAAAAATAATGAAAAATAAGGATTTTTGTTGTTGTTATTTTTTGTGGTTCCAGGACGAATTTTCTAAAACCCGGCCTTATCTCGCACATTTGCATCAACAGTGACCCACTGGTAAAATTTCAAGGTCCTAGCTTTAGCGGTTTTGGCTGGGCGTTGATGATGAGTCAGTCAGTCAGTCAGTCAGTCAATCACTTATCACCAAGCTCATTTATATATATAGATAAAAGGCTCCCCAGCCTCAAAGAAAAATGACAAAAATAAAAAAAGGGAAACCCATATCAAGCAATACGCAAAAAGCACAAGAAAATCATTTAGGAACTAGCCTGCAGAAACTCAAAGCACTTCCCTTTGTATAAATATGTAGGAAATGTAAATTTTCGTAAGGACAGAGGGAGCTGGTTCCACAACCTAGCAACCCTTACAACAAACGACCTCTCACCAATCAATGACGTGAATCTAGGGTAAGTTATCTGGGGATTACGAAAGGAACTACAATATAAATATATATACCGCTAAAAAAATAAAAATAAATAAACGTATATACAACCACGTAAAACTTGTATTTTTTTGCAAATATTTTTTGTGTTCTTATCGGACCCGATCAGCTTAAGTGATCTAAATTCATATATGAGGTTCCGGGACCCTAAAATGGACACTACACTGTTATATATCGAATGAAACCTTGGTGTTTAACAGTTATGCTTAGAGACAGGATTCCAAAGGATATATTAATTTATTTAGTTAACTGGATACCTTTATGATGTGTCCAGATAATAAATAAAAGGTTAAACTCACAATATATTATCAAAACAAAAATAATTTCTTTAGATTTTGAATCAAAAGTGAGTTGTGTATATTTTTGTAAAATAAGTGCAATTATTGCAAATTATTTTTTAAATCTTTAAAAAGGCGTCAAAAAATATCTGTTTTTCAAATCCATAAATTATTCCGAACTATATAATTGCATCAAAATCGGTATAGCAGAGCAAATATTGCATATTAAATTTGAAGGTTATTTAATCAAAATTGACCGAGTTATAGCGAAATCGGTGAAAGATATATATGGGGGTTACATCCAAATCTGAAGCGATATGGACCAAAATTTGAATTTTTTATTCCTGTGCCCTCATAGTACTTGTACACAAATTCGTCAACCTAAGTCAACTCCCTCTATTTTAAAATGAAGCTGCAAAACAGTCATTAAATAAAAGGTATAGCTTTTCATAAATATCAAATTGACCATTCATTAAAATTTGGATATATCTCAGAAAGTTGCAGGTAGAGTTGTACAATCTAGTTCACTTGAAAGATCTAGTTCAATAGCTCAGCTCTTTTAACTGAACTAGTTCAGTAATTCATAGTTCATAGTTCACTATCCAGTTCAATAATTTGGATCAGAATCGTTCACGGACTCTTAATCCTTCGCTTGATGAAAACACACACATACACCAAATAGGAAAACACATTAGAATAGTATAATTAAACATTTAGATATTTTTATTCCACTCATAAAGAAAGTTTGCATTAAGTTTAGAAAAAACGTGCTTCGGAAAAAATTGTAATTAGAATTTCATTTAAGTGGCTGGCAAAAAAATTGTATGTTGTGTGTGTGTAGAAATTTTCACTGCGAAAAAAGCTTTGTTTATGTATGTTTTTTTTTTATTTTTTCCTTTTTCTATCCAAAACAATGCACATTAAATAGTTAATAGATTCGATATATTGGGATATGTTATGTCAACAATTTTCTTTATGTAGAAATTACTTTTATTACAATGGGGGTTGACACTTCACATTGGTCCAAAACATAAACGAAGGCATTACATTACGAAGGCATCACTTAGCACAGAAGACGGCGCACAGTGTTGCCGCTTCCATACAAAAGTGGACAAAAATAGAAGGAGTTGACCTAAGTTGATGAATTTTTGCACAAGTACTTGCAAGGGCATAGGAATGAAAAATTTCAACTTTGGTCCATAACGGTTCAGATTTGGATATAGCCCCCATATATATCTTTCTCCGATTTTGCTATAACTCGGTCAATTTTGATCGAATAGCCTTCAAATTTAATATGTAATATTTTCTTAGGCCCCTGAGTAGCTCTACCGATTTTCACAAAAATCGGTTCAGATTTGGATATAGCCCCCGTATATACCTTTCCCCGATCTTGCTATAACTCGGTAAATTTTGATCGAATAGCCAAAGATATATATGGGGGCTATATCCAAATCTGAACCGATTTCTTTGAAAATCGGTAGAGCTACTCAGGGGCCTAAGAAAATATTACATATTAAATTTGAAGGCTATTTGATAAAAATTGACCGAGTTATAGCAAAATCGGGGAAAGATATATATGGGGGGTATATCCAAATCTGAACCGATTTTTGTGAAAATCGGTAGAGCTACTCAGGGGCCTAAGGAAATATTACATGTTAAATTTGAAGGCTATTCATCAAAAATTGACCGAAGTATAGCAAAATCGGGGAAAGATATATATAGGGGCTATATCCAAATCTGAACCGATTTTTGCTAAAATCGGTGAAACTACTCAGGAGCCTAAGAAAATAACACATACTAAATTTGAAGGCTATTCGATCAAAATTGAACGAGTTGTAGCAAAATTGGGAAAAGATATATATGGGGGCTATATAAAATCTGAACCGATATATCTCAGAAGGTTGCAAGGATGGGCAGAATGTTTTTACACATTTTGATTTGGAAGCTATGTCCAATTAACGGAAAACAGGAGCCAAGGTGGCAATAGGTGGCAATCAAAAGATCTGCTCTACTAAATATTAAGAGTTTTGAATTTTTTTTATCAAATTTAAATTTTGATTTCTTGATAACGGTACATTGCCCATGTGCAGTTAATGTCAACTTTTTGTACTAAAACGTTATATTTATTGCCCACTCATCAAATCCCCATCCAAAACTTTGAGTATTATCAACAATTTTTTCAGAAAATGTTATTTTAAATGTCGCATTATTTTCATATGATTATCGCCTTAGATTACCTGGGAAATATTTTTCATATTTAAAGAGCTATAACTTCATTATGGATGCACATATCGACAAAATTCTTTCAGATACCTTTTATCGGATGTCTTTACTGTAAGAAAAAAACATAAACATATGTAAAAGTTAACATCACATTTTTTGATTTTTGTCCACGCGGCAACACTGTGCGGTGCACAGTGTCACGACCGTGGCAAAAAATGGTAGAAACTAAATACTTCGTTGAACAAATTTATTGATGGGGAGTGATAGAAAACATATTAATTAAGAAGAATCTGTTTTGTGCCATTAATTACTCAAATTATTTAATTTTCTTTCAAAACGATGGGTCTTTTCCATTCGTTTATTTTTGACGTATTCGTTCGTCTAATTTTGTTACGAAAACCAAAAAAATTACGAAAATAAAAAGCTTTCATTTGTTTGTCACACGAATACAAACGTCAACCGCTATGAAAACCAAATTGTGTCTTCGTTCATGAAATCGACGAACGAATGGGCAAAAACTTTTTACAAAAACACGCTGTTAATTCAATATTTTTGAGTTATAAAACTTGAAAAAATGTACTTGATCACCAGGTCGAAAGATAATAGAATTTGTCCCCTTATACAAAAAGTTGACCCAAACCGTAGAAGGTGTTTTATATTGATCTGAGGCTATTTTTATGGAATGATATGGTACTGGAGGCATGAGGTCGAGATATTTATTATATTTATAAAAATATATTTATAAATAAGCCAACATGGCCAATAGCTTATATTAACTTACTACAGATACCCTTAAAACAAGAGTTTTTAAGCATTAAAACTAAACAATAAAAAAATGAACAATATGCAACCCCATAAAAGGAAACAAGGATATATAAACTAAACCTACCCTCACATATGTATCTAAACCAGAGTATAGAAAAATCAGTAAGAATAGGAAGTATTAATCCTTTCAAGAAAATGCTATTATCCAGTCTATATATATATAAAATATAAAAGGCTCCCCAGCCTCAAAGAAAAATGACAAAAATAAAAAAGGGAAACCCATATCAAGCAATACGCAAAAAGCACAAGAAAATCATTTAGGAACTAGCCTGCAGAAACTCAAAGCACTTCCCTTTGTATAAATATGTAGGAAATGTAAATTTTCGTAAGGACAGAGGGAGCTGGTTCCACAACCTAGCAACCCTTACAACAAACGACCTCTCACCAATCAATGACGTGAATCTAGGGTAAGTTATCTGGGGATTACGAAAGGAACTACAATATAAATATATATACCGCTAAAAAAATAAAAATAAATAAACGTATATACAACCACGTAAAACTTGTATTTTTTTGCAAATATTTTTTGTGTTCTTATCGGACCCGATCAGCTTAAGTGATCTAAATTCATATATGAGGTTCCGGGAACCTAAAATGGACACTACACTGTTATATATCGAATGAAACCTTGGTGTTTAACAGTTATGCTTAGAGACAGGATTCCAAAGGATATATTAATTTATTTAGTTAACTGGATACCTTTATGATGTGTCCAGATAATAAATAAAAGGTTAAACTCACAATATATTATCAAAACAAAAATAATTTCTTTAGATTTTGAATCAAAAGTGAGTTGTGTATATTTTTGTAAAATAAGTGCAATTATTGCAAATTATTTTTTAAATCTTTAAAAAGGCGTCAAAAAATATCTGTTTTTCAAATCCATAAATTATTCCGAACTATATAATTGCATCAAAATCGGTATAGCAGAGCAAATATTGCATATTAAATTTGAAGGTTATTTAATCAAAATTGACCGAGTTATAGCGAAATCGGTGAAAGATATATATGGGGGTTACATCCAAATCTGAAGCGATATGGACCAAAATTTGAATTTTTTATTCCTGTGCCCTCATAGTACTTGTACACAAATTCGTCAACCTAAGTCAACTCCCTCTATTTTAAAATGAAGCTGCAAAACAGTCATTAAATAAAAGGTATAGCTTTTCATAAATATCAAATTGACCATTCATTAAAATTTGGATATATCTCAGAAAGTTGCAGGTAGAGTTGTACAATCTAGTGCACTTGAAAGATCTAGTTCAATAGCTCAGCTCTTTTAACTGAACTAGTTCAGTAATTCATAGTTCATAGTTCACTATCCAGTTCAATAATTTGGATCAGAATCGTTCACGGACTCTTAATCCTTCGCTTGATGAAAACACACACATACACCAAATAGGAAAACACATTAGAATAGTATAATTAAACATTTAGATATTTTTATTCCACTCATAAAGAAAGTTTGCATTAAGTTTAGAAAAAACGTGCTTCGGAAAAAATTGTAATTAGAATTTCATTTAAGTGGCTGGCAAAAAAATTGTATGTTGTGTGTGTGTAGAAATTTTCACTGCGAAAAAAAGCTTTGTTTATGTATGTTTTTTTTTTATTTTTTCCTTTTTTAAATCCAAAACAATGCACATTAAATAGTTAATAGATTCGATATATTGGGATATGTTATGTCAACAATTTTCTTTATGTAGAAATTACTTTTATTACAATGGGGGTTGACACTTCACATTGGTCCAAAACATAAACGAAGGCATTACATTACGAAGGCATCACTTAGCACAGAAGACGGCGCACAGTGTTGCCGCTTCCATACAAAAGTGGACAAAAATAGAAGGAGTTGACCTAAGTTGATGAATTTTTGCACAAGTACTTGCAAGGGCATAGGAATGAAAAATTTCAACTTTGGTCCATAACGGTTCAGATTTGGATATAGCCCCCATATATATCTTTCTCCGATTTTGCTATAACTCGGTCAATTTTGATCGAATAGCCTTCAAATTTAATATGTAATATTTTCTTAGGCCCCTGAGTAGCTCTACCGATTTTCACAAAAATCGGTTCAGATTTGGATATAGCCCCCGTATATACCTTTCCCCGATCTTGCTATAACTCGGTAAATTTTGATCGAATAGCCAAATCTGAACCGATTTTTACGAAAATCGGTGAACCTATTCAGACCTAAGAAAATATCACATATCAAATTTGAAGGCTATTCGATTAAAATTGAAGAAGTTATAGCAAAATCGGGGAAAGATATATATGGGGGCTATATCCAAATCTGAACCGATTTCTTTGAAAATCGGTAGAGCTACTCAGGGGCCTAAGAAAATATTACATATTAAATTTGAAGGCTATTTGATAAAAATTGACCGAGTTATAGCAAAATCGGGGAAAGATATATATGGGGGGTATATCCAAATCTGAACCGATTTTTGTGAAAATCGGTAGAGCTACTCAGGGGCCTAAGGAAATATTACATGTTAAATTTGAAGGCTATTCATCAAAAATTGACCGAAGTATAGCAAAATCGGGGAAAGATATATATAGGGGCTATATCCAAATCTGAACCGATTTTTGCTAAAATCGGTGAAACTACTCAGGAGCCTAAGAAAATAACACATACTAAATTTGAAGGCTATTCGATAAAAATTGAACGAGTTGTAGCAAAATTGGGAAAAGATATATATGGGGGCTATATAAAATCTGAACCGATATATCTCAGAAGGTTGCAAGGATGGGCAGAATGTTTTTACACATTTTGATTTGGAAGCTATGTCCAATTAACGGAAAACAGGAGCCAAGGTGGCAATAGGGCTCTACTAAATATTAAGAGTTTTGAATTTTTTTTATCAAATTTAAATTTTGATTTCTTGATAACGGTACATTGCCCATGTGCAGTTAATGTCAACTTTTTGTACTAAAACGTTATATTTATTGCCCACTCATCAAATCCCCATCCAAAACTTTGAGTATTATCAACAATTTTTTCAGAAAATGTTATTTTAAATGTCGCATTATTTTCATATGATTATCGCCTTAGATTACCTGGGAAATATTTTTCATATTTAAAGAGCTATAACTTCATTATGGATGCACATATCGACAAAATTCTTTCAGATACCTTTTATCGGATGTCTTTACTGTAAGAAAAAAACATAAACATATGTAAAAGTTAACATCACATTTTTTGATTTTTGTCCACGCGGCAACACTGTGCGGCGCACAGTGTCACGACCGTGGCAAAAAATGGTAGAAACTAAATACTTCGTTGAACAAATTTATTGATGGGGAGTGATAGAAAACATATTAATTAAGAAGAATCTGTTTTGTGCCATTAATTACTCAAATTATTTAATTTTCTTTCAAAACGATGGTCTTTTCCATTCGTTTATTTTTGACGTATTCGTTCGTCTAATTTTGTTACGAAAACCAAAAAAATTACGAAAATAAAAAGCTTTCATTTGTTTGTCACACGAATACAAACGTCAACCGCTATGAAAACCAAATTGTGTCTTCGTTCATGAAATCGACGAACGAATGGGCAAAAACTTTTTACAAAAACACGCTGTTAATTCAATATTTTTGAGTTATAAAACTTGAAAAAATGTACTTGATCACCAGGTCGAAAGATAATAGAATTTGTCCCCTTATACAAAAAGTTGACCCAAACCGTAGAAGGTGTTTTATATTGATCTGAGGCTATTTTTATGGAATGATATGGTACTGGAGGCATGAGGTCGAGATATTTATTATATTTATAAAAATATATTTATAAATAAGCCAACATGGCCAATAGCTTATATTAACTTACTACAGATACCCTTAAAACAAGAGTTTTTAAGCATTAAAACTAAACAATAAAAAAATGAACAATATGCAACCCCATAAAAGGAAACAAGGATATATAAACTAAACCTACCCTCACATATGTATCTAAACCAGAGTATAGAAAAATCAGTAAGAATAGGAAGTATTAATCCTTTCAAGAAAATGCTATTATCCAGTCTATATATATAAAATATAAAAGGCTCCCCAGCCTCAAAGAAAAATGACAAAAATAAAAAAAGGGAAACCCATATCAAGCAATACGCAAAAAGCACAAGAAAATCATTTAGGAACTAGCCTGCAGAAACTCAAAGCACTTCCCTTTTTATAAATATGTAGGAAATGTAAATTTTCGTAAGGACAGAGGGAGCTGGTTCCACAACCTAGCAACCCTTACAACAAACGACCTCTCACCAATCAATGACGTGAATCTAGGGTAAGTTATCTGGGGATTACGAAAGGAACTACAATATAAATATATATACCGCTAAAAAAATAAAAATAAATAAACGTATATACAACCACGTAAAACTTGTATTTTTTTGCAAATATTTTTTGTGTTCTTATCGGACCCGATCAGCTTAAGTGATCTAAATTCATATATGAGGTTCCGGGACCCTAAAATGGACACTACACTGTTATATATCGAATGAAACCTTGGTGTTTAACAGTTATGCTTAGAGACAGGATTCCAAAGGATATATTAATTTATTTAGTTAACTGGATACCTTTATGATGTGTCCAGATAATAAATAAAAGGTTAAACTCACAATATATTATCAAAACAAAAATAATTTCTTTAGATTTTGAATCAAAAGTGAGTTGTGTATATTTTTGTAAAATAAGTGCAATTATTGCAAATTATTTTTTAAATCTTTAAAAAGGCGTCAAAAAATATCTGTTTTTCAAATCCATAAATTATTCCGAACTATATAATTGCATCAAAATCGGTATAGCAGAGCAAATATTGCATATTAAATTTGAAGGTTATTTAATCAAAATTGACCGAGTTATAGCGAAATCGGTGAAAGATATATATGGGGGTTACATCCAAATCTGAAGCGATATGGACCAAAATTTGAATTTTTTATTCCTGTGCCCTCATAGTACTTGTACACAAATTCGTCAACCTAAGTCAACTCCCTCTATTTTAAAATGAAGCTGCAAAACAGTCATTAAATAAAAGGTATAGCTTTTCATAAATATCAAATTGACCATTCATTAAAATTTGGATATATCTCAGAAAGTTGCAGGTAGAGTTGTACAATCTAGTGCACTTGAAAGATCTAGTTCAATAGCTCAGCTCTTTTAACTGAACTAGTTCAGTAATTCATAGTTCATAGTTCACTATCCAGTTCAATAATTTGGATCAGAATCGTTCACGGACTCTTAATCCTTCGCTTGATGAAAACACACACATACACCAAATAGGAAAACACATTAGAATAGTATAATTAAACATTTAGATATTTTTATTCCACTCATAAAGAAAGTTTGCATTAAGTTTAGAAAAAACGTGCTTCGGAAAAAATTGTAATTAGAATTTCATTTAAGTGGCTGGCAAAAAAATTGTATGTTGTGTGTGTGTAGAAATTTTCACTGCGAAAAAAGCTTTGTTTATGTATGTTTTTTTTTTTATTTTTTCCTGTTTCTATCCAAAACAATGCACATTAAATAGTTAATAGATTCGATATATTGGGATATGTTATGTCAACAATTTTCTTTATGTAGAAATTACTTTTATTACAATGGGGGTTGACACTTCACATTGGTCCAAAACATAAACGAAGGCATTACATTACGAAGGCATCACTTAGCACAGAAGACGGCGCACAGTGTTGCCGCTTCCATACAAAAGTGGACAAAAATAGAAGGAGTTGACCTAAGTTGATGAATTTTTGCACAAGTACTTGCAAGGGCATAGGAATGAAAAATTTCAACTTTGGTCCATAACGGTTCAGATTTGGATATAGCCCCCATATATATCTTTCTCCGATTTTGCTATAACTCGGTCAATTTTGATCGAATAGCCTTCAAATTTAATATGTAATATTTTCTTAGGCCCCTGAGTAGCTCTACCGATTTTCACAAAAATCGGTTCAGATTTGGATATAGCCCCCGTATATACCTTTCCCCGATCTTGCTATAACTCGGTAAATTTTGATCGAATAGCCAAATCTGAACCGATTTTTACGAAAATCGGTGAACCTATTCAGACCTAAGAAAATATCACATATCAAATTTGAAGGCTATTCGATTAAAATTGAAGAAGTTATAGCAAAATCGGGGAAAGATATATATGGGGGCTATATCCAAATCTGAACCGATTTCTTTGAAAATCGGTAGAGCTACTCAGGGGCCTAAGAAAATACTACATATTAAATTTGAAGGCTATTTGATAAAAATTGACCGAGTTGTAGCAAAATCGGGGAAAGATATATATGGGGGGTATATCCAAATCTGAACCGATTTTTGTGAAAATCGGTAGAGCTACTCAGGGGCCTAAGGAAATATTACATGTTAAATTTGAAGGCTATTCATCAAAAATTGACCGAAGTATAGCAAAATCGGGGAAAGATATATATAGGGGCTATATCCAAATCTGAACCGATTTTTGCTAAAATCGGTGAAACTACTCAGGAGCCTAAGAAAATAACACATACTAAATTTGAAGGCTATTCGATCAAAATTGAACGAGTTGTAGCAAAATTGGGAAAAGATATATATGGGGGCTATATAAAATCTGAACCGATATATCTCAGAAGGTTGCAAGGATGGGCAGAATGTTTTTACACATTTTGATTTGGAAGCTATGTCCAATTAACGGAAAACAGGAGCCAAGGTGGCAATAGGTGGCAATCAAAAGATCTGCTCTGCTAAATATTAAGAGTTTTGAATTTTTTTTATCAAATTAAAATTTTGATTTCTTGATAACGGTACATTGCCCATGTGCAGTTAATGTCAACTTTTTGTACTAAAACGTTATATTTATTGCCCACTCATCAAATCCCCATCCAAAACTTTGAGTATTATCAACAATTTTTTCAGAAAATGTTATTTTAAATGTCGCATTATTTTCATATGATTATCGCCTTAGATTACCTGGGAAATATTTTTCATATTTAAAGAGCTATAACTTCATTATGGATGCACATATCGACAAAATTCTTTCAGATACCTTTTATCGGATGTCTTTACTGTAAGAAAAAAACATAAACATATGTAAAAGTTAACATCACATTTTTTGGTAGAAACTAAATACTTCGTTGAACAAATTTATTGATGGGGAGTGATAGAAAACATATTAATTAAGAAGAATCTGTTTTGTGCCATTAATTACTCAAATTATTTAATTTTCTTTCAAAACGATGGGTCTTTTCCATTCGTTAATTTTTGACGTATTCGTTCGTCTAATTTTGTTACGAAAACCAAAAAAATTACGAAAATAAAAAGCTTTCATTTGTTTGTCACACGAATACAAACGTCAACCGCTATGAAAACCAAATTGTGTCTTCGTTCATGAAATCGACGAACGAATGGGCAAAAACTTTTTACAAAAACACGCTGTTAATTCAATATTTTTGAGTTATAAAACTTGAAAAAATGTACTTGATCACCAGGTCGAAAGATAATAGAATTTGTCCCCTTATATAAAAAGTTGACCCAAACCGTAGAAGGTGTTTTATATTGATCTGAGGCTATTTTTATGGAATGATATGGTACTGGAGGCATGAGGTCGAGATATTTATTATATTTATAAAAATATATTTATAAATAAGCCAACATGGCCAATAGCTTATATTAACTTACTACAGATACCCTTAAAACAAGAGTTTTTAAGCATTAAAACTAAACAATAAAAAAATGAACAATATGCAACCCCATAAAAGGAAACAAGGATATATAAACTAAACCTACCCTCACATATGTATCTAAACCAGAGTATAGAAAAATCAGTAAGAATAGGAAGTATTAATCCTTTCAAGAAAATGCTATTATCCAGTCTATATATATATAAAATATAAAAGGCTCCCCAGCCTCAAAGAAAAATGACAAAAATAAAAAAGGGAAACCCATATCAAGCAATACGCAAAAAGCACAAGAAAATCATTTAGGAACTAGCCTGCAGAAACTCAAAGCACTTCCCTTTGTATAAATATGTAGGAAATGTAAATTTTCGTAAGGACAGAGGGAGCTGGTTCCACAACCTAGCAACCCTTACAACAAACGACCTCTCACCAATCAATGACGTGAATCTAGGGTAAGTTATCTGGGGATTACGAAAGGAACTACAATATAAATATATATACCGCTAAAAAAATAAAAATAAATAAACGTATATACAACCACGTAAAACTTGTATTTTTTTGCAAATATTTTTTGTGTTCTTATCGGACCCGATCAGCTTAAGTGATCTAAATTCATATATGAGGTTCCGGGAACCTAAAATGGACACTACACTGTTATATATCGAATGAAACCTTGGTGTTTAACAGTTATGCTTAGAGACAGGATTCCAAAGGATATATTAATTTATTTAGTTAACTGGATACCTTTATGATGTGTCCAGATAATAAATAAAAGGTTAAACTCACAATATATTATCAAAACAAAAATAATTTCTTCAGATTTTGAATCAAAAGTGAGTTGTGTATATTTTTGTAAAATAAGTGCAATTATTGCAAATTATTTTTTAAATCTTTAAAAAGGCGTCAAAAAATATCTGTTTTTCAAATCCATAAATTATTCCGAACTATATAATTGCATCAAAATCGGTATAGCAGAGCAAATATTGCATATTAAATTTGAAGGTTATTTAATCAAAATTGACCGAGTTATAGCGAAATCGGTGAAAGATATATATGGGGGTTACATCCAAATCTGAAGCGATATGGACCAAAATTTGAATTTTTTATTCCTGTGCCCTCATAGTACTTGTACACAAATTCGTCAACCTAAGTCAACTCCCTCTATTTTAAAATGAAGCTGCAAAACAGTCATTAAATAAAAGGTATAGCTTTTCATAAATATCAAATTGACCATTCATTAAAATTTGGATATATCTCAGAAAGTTGCAGGTAGAGTTGTACAATCTAGTGCACTTGAAAGATCTAGTTCAATAGCTCAGCTCTTTTAACTGAACTAGTTCAGTAATTCATAGTTCATAGTTCACTATCCAGTTCAATAATTTGGATCAGAATCGTTCACGGACTCTTAATCCTTCGCTTGATGAAAACACACACATACACCAAATAGGAAAACACATTAGAATAGTATAATTAAACATTTAGATATTTTTATTCCACTCATAAAGAAAGTTTGCATTAAGTTTAGAAAAAACGTGCTTCGGAAAAAATTGTAATTAGAATTTCATTTAAGTGGCTGGCAAAAAAATTGTATGTTGTGTGTGTGTAGAAATTTTCACTGCGAAAAAAAGCTTTGTTTATGTATGTTTTTTTTTTATTTTTTCCTTTTTCTATCCAAAACAATGCACATTAAATAGTTAATAGATTCGATATATTGGGATATGTTATGTCAACAATTTTCTTTATGTAGAAATTACTTTTATTACAA
This sequence comes from Musca autumnalis, assembly GCF_047663935.1. NCBI lineage: Eukaryota > Metazoa > Arthropoda > Insecta > Diptera > Muscidae > Musca > Musca autumnalis. The sequence continues at coordinate 142,638,246 of NW_027411644.1, forward strand.
TGGGGGTTGACACTTCACATTGGTCCAAAACATAAACGAAGGCATTACATTACGAAGGCTTCACTTAGCACAGAAGACGGCGCACAGTGTTGCCGCTTCCATACAAAAGTGGACAAAAATAGAAGGAGTTGACCTAAGTTGATGAATTTTTGCACAAGTACTTGCAAGGGCATAGGAATGAAAAATTTCAACTTTGGTCCATAACGGTTCAGATTTGGATATAGCCCCCATATATATCTTTCTCCGATTTTGCTATAACTCGGTCAATTTTGATCGAATAGCCTTCAAATTTAATATGTAATATTTTCTTAGGCCCCTGAGTAGCTCTACCGATTTTCACAAAAATCGGTTCAGATTTGGATATAGCCCCCGTATATACCTTTCCCCGATCTTGCTATAACTCGGTAAATTTTGATCGAATAGCCAAATCTGAACCGATTTTTACGAAAATCGGTGAACCTATTCAGACCTAAGAAAATATCACATATCAAATTTGAAGGCTATGCGATTAAAATTGAAGAAGTTATAGCAAAATCGGGGAAAGATATATATGGGGGCTATATCCAAATCTGAACCGATTTCTTTGAAAATCGGTAGAGCTACTCAGGGGCCTAAGAAAATATTACATATTAAATTTGAAGGCTATTTGATAAAAATTGACCGAGTTATAGCAAAATCGGGGAAAGATATATATGGGGGTTATATCCAAATCTGAACCGATTTTTGTGAAAATCGGTAGAGCTACTCAGGGGCCTAAGGAAATATTACATGTTAAATTTGAAGGCTATTCATCAAAAATTGACCGAAGTATAGAAAAATCGGGGAAAGATATATATAGGGGCTATATCCAAATCTGAACCGATTTTTGCTAAAATCGGTGAAACTACTCAGGAGCCTAAGAAAATAACACATACTAAATTTGAAGGCTATTCGATCAAAATTGAACGAGTTGTAGCAAAATTGGGAAAAGATATATATGGGGGCTATATAAAATCTGAACCGATATATCTCAGAAGGTTGCAAGGATGGGCAGAATGTTTTTACACATTTTGATTTGGAAGCTATGTCCAATTAACGGAAAACAGGAGCCAAGGTGGCAATAGGTGGCAATCAAAAGATCTGCTCTACTAAATATTAAGAGTTTTGAATTTTTTTTTTATCAAATTTAAATTTTGATTTCTTGATAACGGTACATTGCCCATGTGCAGTTAATGTCAACTTTTTGTACTAAAACGTTATATTTATTGCCCACTCATCAAATCCCCATCCAAAACTTTGAGTATTATCAACAATTTTTTCAGAAAATGTTATTTTAAATGTCGCATTATTTTCATATGATTATCGCCTTAGATTACCTGGGAAATATTTTTCATATTTAAAGAGCTATAACTTCATTATGGATGCACATATCGACAAAATTCTTTCAGATACCTTTTATCGGATGTCTTTACTGTAAGAAAAAAACATATACATATGTAAAAGTTAACATCACATTTTTGATTTTTGTCCACGCGGCAACACTGTGCGGCGCACAGTGTCACGACCGTGGCAAAAAATGGTAGAAACTAAATACTTCGTTGAACAAATTTATTGATGGGGAGTGATAGAAAACATATTAATTAAGAAGAATCTGAATTTTGGTACTGATACGTGAAGTAGCTTTTGCTATATGAGGATTTAAATCCGACTATTTTAGTTAATACGTATTTTTGTGTGTTTTTTTTTTCTAAAATTAATAAATTGTGTTATGCGTTAATATTTAAAATTTAAAAGTAACGGTCGCTGCAAAAATTGTTCCTAAATTCTCTTGAGATGTAATAAACTTGGCTACACTTTTGTTTGCATGTAAATATTAATCATATGGTGTTTACATTTACCCAAACTTGTATTACTAAGTTTATTAATTTTCTGAAGCAAATTTTAAATTGAGTGGAGTGGGAAAAAAATGGTATAAAAAGGTATATCGATATTTTTTGCTGTATGAGTAGCAAAAAGTGAGTACTTCAAATATATAAAGGTCCCAGCTGCAGAGGTTTGCAGACGAAGGTGTCATTTCTCTTTTTCAGCGACCACCTCGCTGAGAGGATACCCCCTTTTTTAACAAATCGTTTTGTGGTGTTGGCTATAGCGCGAAAACAAATGAACCGATCATCATATATTTTTGTGGGCTTATTAAGTACCTTATAATCTTGCTATAAAACGAGAGAATTTTAAAAATATCAATTTTTAAAAAAATTGTGAACAGCGAAAATCAAAATTCGATTTTTTACAAAAAATTGACCGTTATTGACCACAATCGGTCAAAAAAATTTTTAAAGGAAATTTCTCATATATAAAGACAAGAGTTTGATATATTCAATATGCTCACAAACAATTTGAAGACTGAACACCAAATTTCACTCATATCGGGTGGATATTGAGGCTACAACACTCAAAATATGAGGAGGCACGGTTCTATGGGGGCTATAGGAAGATGAGGACCTATACCGACATATTTCTGGCGGAAGGTTATAAGTCCCCCAACGGAGACTTAATACCAATTTTTAGCCACTTCGGTGTGATAATCAGGCTAAAACCACCAAAATACCGAAAATCGGGAGGTACCGTCCTATGGGGGCTATATGAAGGCGTGGACCTATGCAGACAAAGGTGAAGGTATAATGCCCCCTACGAATACTAAATACCAAATTTCAGCAATTTCGGTGTAATAATGAGGCTAAAATCTTCAAAATACCGATAATCGGGAGGTACCGTTGTATAGGGGCTATATCAAAACGTGGACTTAAGCCCACAATTCTCTGTTGGAATGTTTGATACCTCTGCCGAAGACTAACCATAAAATTAGAATCATTGTGTCTAAAACATTCAAAATACCGAAAATCGGGAGGTACGGTTCTATGGGGGCTATATCAAAACGTGGACCGACCAACCCAATTTTTTGTCCTGAAGATTGTAAGTCAATAGTAGGTACGTGTACCAAAATAGATGCACCTACGGCAAATCCTTCTATTTTTGGCCACAGTTAATATGAACTCGCGACATTGTGCGGCGTCACTTTATTCATATGTGAATGACATGCTGAACTAGGTTTTGAATCGTTGATCGTTCTTCGTGAATGTTTCGGTCGGCGCTCAGTGAACTACTGAGCTATAATGAACTATATCGACTGATCTAGTTCATACGCTCTTTTCAATGAATCGTTCAATTGAACTAGTTCGTTCATGAACTATACAACTCTAGTTGCAGGAATGGGCAGAAAGTATTTACACATTTCGCTTCGGAAGAGAAGTCCAATTATTGGAAACCAAGAACCAAGGTGGCACTCAAAAGATCTACTCTACGAAATATTAAGAATTACTTTTTTTGTTAAATTTTTATTTCTTGATAACGGTACTATGCCCATGTCCAGTTGATGTCAACTTATTGTACTAAAATTTTATATTTATAATCCACCCATCAAATCCCCATTAAAAATGTTTAATGTTATCAACAAAATTTTCGCCTATAGTTATTTTAAAGATCGTCTAATTGTCATATGATTATCGCTTTAGATTACCTGGGAAATATTTTTCATATTTAAAGAGCTATAACTTCATTATGGATGTGCTTGAAGGTTTTTTGAATAGTAAGATGCAACTGATGGCACACTTTGGCCGCTGAATGAAACATGGGAAAATCCATGCATATTGATAGACATGGACTCCCTGTATCCGAAAAGCACATGCACCTCAACCGACTTAAACCAATTCGACAATTATACGGTTTTTAACTTCTATGTTTTTTCTGTAATTTCAATATTACTCTACACTTCTTATTTCTATTGCTTATCACAGAAAGCAATTATACTTTCACGATGACTAATTACTTTTCTCGTAGAAGTTTAAGCAAAATACTTCAGGATTTGGATCGAAATTTAGCGAAATAATAGAATAACTCCCAACATTTATTTTTCAAATTTTTCGTATTTAACCAAAAATATATTTTTGAAATAATTTCCAACAATAAGTTTCCGTTCTTTGTTGTTGCTATAATATTTTCACATTTTTCTACGCGTTGTCTAGATTCTAAACGTATTTTTAAATAATTTTTTTTTTTGAGATTTTTTGGACTCTGATTTAGAATAAATAAAATTTATTCCAAGATTTCTTCAACATTTTTTGATTTTCCGCGAAAATAAAAATAAATTTAACAACTATTTTAGGATCTACGGATAGATATCAAATGCTGCTAACGATTCATATATTCATGTTCTTATTACAACACAATAGGAATTTTTTAAATATATAATAACTTTTGAGTGCAGCATCCAATTTTGTGAACGCGAACTGATTTGAAACCATGATTTTTTTCGTAACCCATGTACCAAAAATCGCGGATGTGCTCGCCAAAAAAGTTTTTAATTTTTTTTCTATGTAATTGTAAAGGAAATTTGAAATTTACCATATATATATATATATATATATATATATATATATATATATATATATATATATATAGTCTTGATAATCCGGACACCACATGTTTCGGCGATGTCCGGATTATCGAATTGTCCTGATTACCGAGTAGTCACAAAAACACATAATTTTGTAAGTTAAAATCATAAATATCGAACGTTTACTAGATAATACCTGACATTTTAAGTAAACAAATTCATATTAAGCAAATATCACGAGTTGCGACCATTTTGAGCAGCTTTTCTGGCTACAAAATTTACTTTTTAATTTTACTCCTCCAGCGTAATTTATAATTGGTGTTAATTTTTTTAAAGTTTTTTTTTCAAGGATATAAACTTTGTAGCCCATGTTCACATATTGATTTTCCGCGCCAAGGGACAATAGCTTCATTCAAATGCACTCATCTCAATATGGTGAATATATTTTTGCCATTTCTATGAACATCAGCAACTGACTTTATCTCGTCGTAGAAACCAAAAAAAGAACTATTTATAATTATAAATAAAGACCGTGAGTGTTGATTGCCAACAAAAAATGTGCAAAAAAATGTTTTAGGGTCTTGGAATTTGATGAAAATCGATGCTCAGAGCTCCACAAAATATTCATATGAAGAAATCGGTAGAAACAATTTATAAAGTAACGGATAAGAAATATTTTTTCAGTACTTATAGGTCTGTTCCAGTACTGCAAGAATCTACTATTTTTTTACTATTTTTTCCGATAACATAAAGGAAAAAATGTTATCGCAGTAAAAAATTGTAGCTTCTTGCAGGTTCTGGAACAGAGCATATACTATGAGTAACAAAATGTGTGAACACTATATTCATCAAAATTAAACCCATTTCTTTCGAAAAAATTAACGTCTGCCTTCCCCTATCGCTAAGTTGTTTCTTCACATTAAATGTCTTAGAACCTTTTGAAATTCCAAGGACTTGATGGTGACATGGAACGTTCGGCGGTGGGATTTTCTTAATTTTTTGGACTTATAGATGTCCACAGCTAACGAAACTGGGTGGAACCCATCGATTTGCATTGACTTTCACGAGATAAAATATTAATTTTTGGAATGGAAAGGTAGAAATTTGAGTTATCTTTACCATAATTGCTCTGTTTTGGACTCACTAAGCTATCAAATGTGACTTTTTTGTAATTTTATTGTAGTCTTGAACATTTTAAACATAATTTTTGCAGGGTTAACCCACTTCACTAAGATTTATTTGACGTTTGCCCTATCGAATTGACATTTGAAACCCAAACCAACCCAGTGGGGTATTAGACAATGGAATTTAAATCTATTGGTGGTATAATTACAAAAATACAATACATCAAGCCATAGTTTCCGGTGACTTTGCCGGTATATCAAAGATTGAAAATAATAATAATAGTTTATTGACATTTCTATACAAGAAATGCGATTCTCTATTTTTTTTTGCGTTACCGAAAGAAATCGTTAACATAAAATTGTTTATAATTTTTTTGCTTATAATTTTTTTCAGTAAGTAGCGACCAAAAAGTGGTCGTTAAGTTTCCCTATGCAAGAGTGCTGTCAAATTTTATATAAACTTTTCATTTATCATTTTGCTTTTTATTTTTACGGATTTTTGTCGGTAACTCAAAAAATTAATTTGAGAATCTAAAAAATATAAATCTTAAAACTAATCTATTTAATCCCAACGCTTTAAATGTTTTAAAAATGTCTAGGTATAATATCATTGAAATACATTACACAGTTCCAAGGGACTTTTTCACTAATCGGAGGCCTAATAAACTAATTCCTTTAGAGGAAAGGAACACCCAACATCGCTTTTTAAAGGAACTAGGGTACTTAGCGTTAGGTTTAAAATACTGTTGCTTATCATAGTCATCCATCGATGGTTGAAGGGTAGAAAATCATTCGACTGATTCAAATAATTAATTCCATATTGACGGTATAACTGAGTCAAAAGTGGCTAGCCAGAAAGACGAGATGTGGACCGAAAAATTTTAAAAAACTCAATTTTTCTTATTTATGCACCTATTGCTAAGAACTAAACGTCAAATAAATAAATAAAAATCTAATGTTCAAGATAGGAAAAAATATTGATGTCCGGATTATCGAGGTACGAAAAATATGAGATGTCCGGATTACCGAGTCTACAATGTAAAAAATTCTAGTGTCCAGATTACCGCGTTGTCCGGATTAATGAGTGTCCGGATTATCGAGACTATACTATATATATATATATATATATATATATAAGTGAACATCACATTTTTCGTTTTTTGTCCACTGCGGCAACACTGTGCGGAACAGGTGGCCAAGTTGGTGGTTTTCCTGCTACTTGTGGTGATTTTTTTATTTTTATTTATTTGTTTAACAATAATGCCCATTATTATTATTATTCATTAAATTCCCACAAACATAAAACAGACTCAGGGGCGTACGCAGGATTTCATTTTGGGGGGGCCAACTTGACCAAAAATCATGAAATCTTAAATGTTGTGTAGCGTTACGAAAATCTACTTTAAGGTGTTATTAGTTGATTATACCCTCAGCCTTTAGGCTAGAAAGGGTATATACACTTTGATACGACCAAAAATGTGCCTTATCGAAATAACGGTTTTAGAACTCAAGTATGTTTGGACGAAATTCGTTTCAGACAATTTGGAGTCGATTTAGCCATATCTGCCCGTCTGTCTGTCTGTCTGGCTGGCTGGTGCGCACGATAACTCTCGAACGGATTAACCGATTCGGACGAAATTTTGGGTATCGAAATATTTTGTCTAAACTTAGTTTAAGTTCGAACATTGGCCATATCGGTCCACTCCTTCGAGTACCTCCCCCGCAAAAGTTCAAAATTTGTCTGTAGCAATCGATTTAGTCCAAACTTTGCACATCGTATTATTCCTTCCAGATATAGATCGGGTTCGGGTACCTCCCACACAAAATTGGGATAAAGTGAAGTTTAAGGGCTCCTCTCGGTTTTTCCGTAAGTATCTATATACTCAATTTTTGTGTTTAGTTATCATTTGATGAGCTTTCTAAAACTTTTAAAGTTTATAGAATCCAAAATTTCCAATGATGCTGCCCGTTATAACTTCAACACATCAGTATCCATCATTCTGATATGGACCAAATCCCTACGATCATATGTTTTTCAAGACCCAAACTTCTGGCTTTTGCAAATAAATGATGCAGCTGCACTCTAAACGTTGAATTTTATTAAATTTACAACTGAAAAGTGAAGAAATTTCCATTAGTTTCGAAAATTTTGACCCTTGGACCCATATCCATGCTTCTCCCGTACGACCCGCCACTCCCCCGAAGAAGTACGTATGACTGATATCAGTTTCAAAATTTTATTCACTTTTAATTTTCACAACACAAATACAAATGATTTGAATCATACAAAAAAATTATATTTTACAATATATTGAAGATGTTTGCATCGGATTTGGTTCAGTTGCATATGTTTTGACCATTAAATTTTAAGGTGTGTTACCTATTTTCATATTTTTTCAATTTTTTGTTGTATAACGTGTCAAAACTTTTTATATTCTTATATTTGAGACAACGAACTATAAATAATTGCAAAAAATACTTAATTTTACTTAAAAAAAATATTTTAAATAAAATTTCCTAAAACGTGCAATTTTGTTGCAAATGTATTGGCCACCACTGTATACCTCTGCCCATTATATATATGGCGAAAAACAAAAATGTTTTACAATCGATGAATCCGAGTTTCACCCATTCAGAACTATTAAAATATTATATATAGAGTATGATATACATTTTTTAAAATGAAGTGTTTTAGGAGGAATCCCATAAGGTCGACCATTAAAATTAATTTACGTGGAAGCTGTGTTGGCATCAATGTTGAAAAATAGGTAAAAATGGGCTGAAGCCAGCAAGTTTTTTATGCTCCCCTCCGATTTCTGGCTTAACCTTACATTTTATAGACATATGCCCAAAGAAAGACTCAAAGAATACTTCATGGGCAATGATACTAGTGTATCATTTTTCGATATATCCACTGCATCCACCTAAAATTGATGCTGACATTTTGAAGCCGGAATTTCGGGGTTTTTTGAATTGTTTTAAAAATTCGTACGCGCAACAAGATAATACTCAAAACTCATAATAGGATTATAAAACTCGTGATTTTACGTCGTTTAATGCATATCTCAAGAGTGTGCTCCTTACAGCATCCTAGTAATTGGAGTCTAAAGGCCAATATTTGACGCGTGCATTTTTTTAAAAAACCTATTTTTTGCGTTTAAAATTTACAAGTGCCATTCAATTTCCTTTGTACCCCGCGTGAATTTAGTTTTTTTTTACGCGAAGGATCTAATGAGCCCATCCGCGATCGATTCCATCCACTAAAACCGCGGATACAGATACCCCGAAAATAGGAAAATCAGCAAAAATTTATTTTGACAAATTCGCGTACTAAACCGCGATTTTCTTTAAAATTTTTTACATAAATGGAATCCTTTATACGCGATTATAATATGTGCGAAAACGCGTGTCATAAATTACAGAGATTCGCGAGTAATATGGGTTTTTTACCAAAAATAGAATGTGGAGGCACATCCGCGGTTCTTGAAGAATTTATTTGAAATATGTGTATATAGACGTATTTTTGATGGGTGCTACTGAAACCGGATTCGCATCAAAATCGTATGCAAATTGCGCGATTTTTACCCACTTTAAGGTTTTTTGCATTGTGTGATGCAACTGGCGGCACACTTTGACCGCTGAGTGAAACATCAAAATATGCATAAATATTGAAAGAGATTTATTCGCTGTATCCAAAGACAGATGCGTATCAACAGTATGCGATAAGAGTACAATTTGGTACTCTGTATCACTAACGCAAACGCTTTCGCAAAATAAATCCAAAATAAGGCAACACTGGCACCACAAAGTAAACAATAACGAAGAATGAAAAAACGAAATGTCTAAAAATTTTAAATAAAAACATTTTAAACATGTTTAAAAGGTACGTATGTTTTTAAAACTTTTAAACATTTATTAACGAAAAATAAATAACTATGGTTTCGAGGCGTTATGGTTTGAGGACGAAATTGAACATATTATTATATTAATTAATATTCTCTCCCTAAATGACCACGGATAAGAAAATAGAACTACAAATTTTGCGCACAATTTTTTCAAACATTTCATTTTCACAGATTCATACAAAATTTTCGTCCCAATAAATATGCGTTTATGCTTGTAATAAACGCTGTTAATGACGACCTCATCGTTCTAAATAGATCCACTGCAATTCCAACTCCAATAAAAGTGGCCGCTCCTTTGAAATTGCTTGGGCTAGGTGGTTATTAACACCAAATTGGCCAAGACCATATTTTAGTATTATCACAGCAATCTATGTCGCGTTGCTTAAAAGAAGTTTGCGAGGTGATTGAGTAAATACAAGCACATACAATTTGAGGTAACTGCGGAAGAGGAAATTGAAATAAAAAAGAGTGGTTTTCCTGGGGTGTTTGGGGTAGTTGATGGCACTCATATACAAATAATTCGACCGGCCAGGAATGAAAAGCCATACTTCAAGAGAAAAATAAAGCACAGTATAAACGCTATGGTGATATGTTAGTGTTGGATCATAAAATCTACCAAGGTTTTGAACTGCCGTTGCAGAGTATGTAACATTTTTGACCTTTTCCTAAAAGAATAAACATAATAAATATAAGCATTAAATTGTGCTTACGTACATGTTTCATTTCCTTTGCGTTTGCTATTTTGTTAGCGCAAGATATTTGCGCTTAACGCACGATTTTGACATACGATTTTGTTTTACAGAGTGCGGTGATGCTAGATTTGCGTAAATTGGTTGCGAAAGGAGATACGAAAACGAATTAGAGAGTACCAATTATTTAATCCGGTACAATTTTTCTTACGAATCGCAATACAGAGTAACCCCCAGGATCTTTCTCGGTTTCATTTGTACTCATGCAAAAGAACCAGTGAAATCATGATATACACAAATTTTTAGCGCACATGCTATTCAGTGAGGAACCACTTAGTAAAATGTGTGTCGATTTTAATTCGCTGTGCTGTATGTGGACTATGGCATTGGGTTCGAAACTAAATTTTGCATGGTTCAATAATTAAATTAAATAATTATAACAATTGTATTGCAAAAAAACAAAATTGTAGAAAATTACATATTAATTGTTCGTTTATGGCAACAAATTATGTAAAAACTATACGTTTTTTTTGTACAAATCTCTTGCTCTTGATCATCTAAACATTGTTCCGTCAAAACATGTAAAGTTTGTTAGCGATTTATAACAAATACGGTCAAAAATAAGAATTGTCTATTACATGGAGGTGACAATAAATGATTTCCAAAAATTACCAAATCTATGATTTCTTGGAGAATTACCAAAGTTGAGTTCCTTAATGAGTTGTCTATCCACTTTGAATATTCATTTGAGCTTAGTAAACCAAAAAATACGGCTCGTCATGTAACACTCTAAGGGTACTGGTTCCCCAATTTTTAGTAAATCTTGATCCTTCGTTGGAGGATCTTTTTCGAGGTTTTCTCTTGAACTGGACGCAAAAATTTTATTAGTGTTGATATCAGGATATTGGACCGAGGTATTTATCAGTTTAGTTTTGTTATATTACATCAGCAACTTACACAAGTAAGATTAATATGTCATGATCTGGCCTTTAAAATGGTGGTAGTTGAACTTATTCGAGCTTTCTGGATCCCTTTTACTGACTTTCGGAATAATGACTATTAAATATTTCCTAATGCTGTCAGTTGGGTTGTCTTCCCGATTATTATTATATCCATGAACCCGATTTCGCATATTTATACCCTACACCACTATGTGGTAAGGGGTATTATGTGTTAGTGCATTTGTATGTAACATACAAAAGGAAGCGAGATAGACCCATAGTTCCTTCTAGGGATATACATAGAATCACTTTCTGAGTCGATTTATGCATGTCCGTCCGTCCGTCCGTCCGTCCGTCCGTTCGCAACATACAGGTCGCATTTGTTGACCGATTTCGCTGAAAATTGGGGAATACCATTTTTTTAGCCGTCGGAAGATCAAGTTCGAAGATGGGCTATATCGGTCCAAGTTTTGGTATAGCCCCCATATATATTTTCGGCCGATTTCACGTATTTTCTGTAACACACACGCTATATATGTCCGATTTTAATGAAATTTGGAATGTTTGACTGAATTTGGTATAGAAATAAGTGTGCCAAATTATATAGAAATCGGTTCAGATTTGGATATAGCTCCCATATATATTTTCGGCCGATTTCACGTATTTTCTGTACCAAACACGCTATATATTTCCGATTTCGATGAAATTTGGAATGTGTGACTGAATTCAGTCTAGAAATAAATGTGTCAAATTATATCAAAATCGGTTTAGATCTGGATATAGCTCCGATTTATATTTTACATATTCACAGTGGTGTAGGGTATCATATAGTCGGCCCCGCCCGACTTTGATCCTTTCCTTACTGGTTTTTTGCTTGGTAACGAATATACTACCCAAAAATTTGGTATTCCAGCTTTTCCAGAAGGGGTATAATTTCCATATTTGATGGGTTTTATTAGATTTGACGCACTTTTTGGGATTTATTATGAAGGCTGTTGGCGTGATACCAGTGTGAGAAACCCAAAAAGAAAAGAAATAAAAACAATTTGTGTATGTAATTTTGTTGTATGTTTATTTTCAAATCTTTGTTGTAAAGTTGGTGGGTTTCAAAGAAACAAAACTTTACCTTTAGTACGTGTGTTGACGACAAGAGCGAAATAACAAGTGAAGTTGCAAGTGGGCAGTATAACGATAATAAGGCCGTGACAATCAACTACGACCCCAGCATTGGAAAGCGCCCCTCTGCATCCGAAATATGCGAATAAAGCTAGGCGAATAAGGCTCCTGGAAGAAGTCCAGAGAAGATTTCCCCATAGAGCTCGAAAGAGCGGCCAATTAACGTAGTTAATTGGAATGCTGGGAAGGGGAACCAAAGTATCGAACATATACATTGGCGTAACCAATGTATCGAACATATACATTTGCCGCCCACCTTGACGCGCTATCTGCAAGGCAACAGGGTTAGACTAATTCGCGAGCAAACTTAAACTAGAGTTGGTAGTAGAGTATGTTGCAAGTGAGAGGTGTCGTAGTTCAGTTTCTATTGAGCATTTTAAGTGTAATTAAAATTTTACTTAATTCGACTAGCATGATTTTTTTCAATTTAGGGATGTACTGCGACTGAAATAACACAGGAAAACAAAGTATATTGTGAGGTGGGTAAACAAGGATGAGCCATGACGCGCGATTTTGCATTTTACACGACATTGGAAGGATATTGATTGTTCGTTGTGCGAAGATATTCGTAGATCTTGAATGAATTTTCAATGACACGAGAAATTCCGACGAAATGGTCCCTTTATTAGAAAACAATGTCCTAGGGCAACCACGATGACAATAAAACCGAAAGATGCCAGAAGTGAAGCAGCAGACAGGTCAGATGTGGCTTCTAAGTGAACTGCTTTAGTTAAAAAACAGGTGAAGACAAGTACGTAACCTTTGTACGTAATTCGACACGCTTTACCCGTAAATGTCTTCATATCATATCAAGAGGATCCCAATATGCGATACGAAGTATAGGAAACATTAACTGATTTCCACCATGAATGGAAATAGCGTGAATTCTGCAAGAAGACGAACAAATCGACAACAATACGGAGATAAAATCGGGTGGCGCTCAGTGTAGGACGGTGTTGGAAACTTAACAAGGCTTTTATTAAGACGCAAACGAGGGTCTTAGTCCAAACGAGGGTTTAGTGAAGAGAGTGAGCTTTTAGAAGGCAATGTAAACTGGTCTAATAAACTTATGTTCCGCAGCAAAATATAATTGTTGGGCCAGAATTACTATACGGAGTTTGGTCGCTTTTATTTCGAAAGTATCTAGAGAATAAAAGTTTGTGATACATCCATCGATGAATAATGTGAGTTTCGAGTGAATAATGAGACTGAGTGTCATCTGCTAATTAACAAGGTGTACGAATGACGAGGAAAGGCGCGCAGTGTATCCCACATGTGACCGTTTGCAACTTAAATTTGAGATAGGTTCGGAAGGAAAAGGTCTACGCAAAATGATTTGGAAAGGAAAATGCTTGGGATCGACGCTACCTATAGAACTACATCTACCTGAATAGTTGGAAGAAGATCATTCAAACTAATACCCTTGGACGAATTGTTGAAAAAAATAGAATACTACAAGAAGTTTTGTGGTCGATTTGTCAAGGTTAATGACAGGATGATGTGGAGGGTAGAAAGCGAGTGAATTGGAATTGGATTTGGGGGGTAAGTAACATAGGCGATTTTTTTTTACCGAGGTCTTCGAAGAAGAGGATTTTCTGCCGACAAAACTGTTTCGAAACGTTTCTACAAGAATATCCCAGTTGCAATGTTTGCGGAAATCCGGATTTAAAGGGAAGCGTTACTACGTAACGACCCTCCGAATCTCGCACGGTAGTGGTACGATAATTCCTCTCACGAAACATGTCCGATGGTGACCGGAGTAGTGTTTCGTTGAGAGATTCATCCTCAGCTATATTCAACACAGTCGTAAAGACCTGGACTGAGGAAGAAGGCATGGGGGCAGTCAGAATCCAGCCAAATATCGTGTTTTGGGCTAACATGGAAGCCAGAATGTTTCTTTGCGTCCCTTCCCGCAAAATCTATGGATGCAAATCTGCCCCCAACAATAAATCGACAGGTCGTGAATCAAAAAGACGATCATCGGCTAAACTAATATTAGGCAATCGAGAAGTGATGTTTGAATTGAGGGGACATGAGGGAAGGCTTCTGGAAATGTTTGGAAGAACAAACGCACAAGTTTCTACAATTAAGGAGGAATCGAAACGAGAACCAATGCGAAGCGAACAATAGCAGTGATTGACTGGGTGGGCAATTTAAGGCGCTTTTGCAAACGTTCAGTAATAAAAGAAGCTTCTGAAACTGGGTCTATAAGAGCCCGAGCAGGATACGGAACTCCTAAATGAACAATGTTGACTATCGCAGTACCTAGCAAGACATTCCGATTTTGGGATGTATGGAACACTTGACTGTTCATGGCTCTAGGATTAACGCCGGTGGAGGTAGAAGCTATGTTTCCATCTACTTGTGGAGGATGGCTAGGTGAAGGAGATGAAGAAGCCCTATGCAACAGTGTATGATGGCGACCTTTGCAAATATTACAGTTGTGGGTACTAGAGCAGTCTTTGACTGAATGTCCCACTGAAAGGCAATTGAGACAACACCCCTGCTTTTTAGCAGCTTCAAATCTTTTTTTACATGACAGCGCCCTAAATTTAGGACAAGAACGCAATTAGGAGCTTGAGGTGGTTATGGACCTGAATACATTTATTATCATACGTATCCTTTAACGACTTTTTGTTGTTTGCACCAAGTGACAAAGCCTTTCAATGTCACTTTGCCCAGCGTAATTAATAAACATGGCCGAAAAAAGGTCCCGGAAAGTGGGCCACGATAAGAAGTCACCATGGAAATCTTCAATGTAATATAATAATTGTTCCACAAACATCCCATAAGGGACAAGGGAGACTTCTCTCATATCAATGAGTGCATCCCGATTCATTTTAGCTCAATGATATGGGACCTACAGCTTATTGCCGAGTCCGAACGGCGTGTCTAAGACACCACTTTTGTAGAGAAGTTTTACATGGCTGAAATACTCAGGAAATGTCGCCTACATTACTGAGGGGTATTTTGCCACCGTTGAAAAGTGTTTTGATGTTGCATGGACGGGGAATCGAACCCACGTCCTTATGTGTGCAAGGCGGGTGTGCATACCATTGCACCACGGTGGCACCCATCTTCAATGTCACATGGTGGTAAATGGAGATGATTCATGTTATTTGAAACATATGGAGGTAAACTCCAATTAGCAATAGAAATGTCCGAAGAGTTTTGGACATCTGGAAGAGCAGTATTCGACAAATGCGGAGGAATTGAACGATGAATAGAGATATTGCCACCATTAGAAGCTGGTGGTTGACCAATGTTAGATCCACGAATCGCAGAATCGAAATGTTGACTATGTTGAGATGGACTGTTTTGAGAAGTACTAACGAGCAAGGCAGATAGGGAAGCAGGGGGAGACTTTACAGACTTAAGCTCCTGCTATTTTTCATTAATTGCCCACAAACAAGAGACATAGCTTTCGCAAGTGGTTTGATATTTTGCATCAGCCGAATAAATGTCATTTGAACTAATACCCTCTACGGAAATAAGATGATCCAGATACTTATCATAAGTATCCTTCACTTTCTTCCACAAATCTTGAAGTTCCGTGATACGAATCTCAAGATTGAAAAAGGTGTGATTTTCTGGCCTAATCAGATTAAAACCAGCAATGAATTTGACAACATTGTCAGAAGCACGAATGAATTGTGTGACAGGAATGACCGACAAGATTTGAGACAAGAAAAACCCAAGAAGTATAGACAGAAAATTCCAAAAATCTCAAAAAACATACGTTTTAACTACTTCAGAAAGTCAACTAGAACCGAATGTAGGGTGCATTTGGTCTCATTTGCAGAAAAATATCGAGAGAAATAAGCACGATGGCCAATAGCAACGAAAAGCGAGAGAAATTTAGGTAAAATTTCGAAAAAAAAACACAAGTTTTTGACAAATTAATGATAAAATCGTGTATTACCTACAGCAGGGAGCACGTCACACTATGTGGTAAAAACGAATTAATTCCAAAAAATATTTCGAAAAAAATGAGAATTGAATTTATAAGTAAGTATTTATAAATAATTGCAATAAAATGAATAAAATGCGAATTTAATATATAAATATTATCAATAATGCCGATTGTAAGGTGCTTTATCCGAAAAATATCACGAACAATCAATATTGACTCGCGACACGAAATTATATTAGAGAAAAATAACAAAAAAAAAATTATTAAAAATTAATCAAAAAAAAAAAAAATATTTTTTTTGCACTTGTGGCCACTGTGCGACAGCCAGCAACGAAAACGAATAAAAGAAAATAAAACACAAGTAGCGTCGAGTCGGCAGAGCGATCAACGTATGTTAGTAGTTAAATACCACACACAAACCAACTAACGACAAGAGAGTTGGAAAAAATGAAATAAATTGTTGCTAGCTTGTAGGATGCTGGAATTTTTGGGTATTTTTGTCGTTGAGATTACACGACAAAACCCCAAACGACAGATGAGATTAGAAAATTGTTGGTAGTTTTTAGAAATGCAAAGAAAAGGGCACGATGGAGATTAGTAGTGTTGTTATTGTTTTTTCTCACTAGTGGCTGACAAATTCGACGATTAAGGGAATGTTTGTATGTAAGCCATTAGGTAGGAATAATAAACAAGCACTACAGAATTGATCACCAGCAAACAAATTAAAGCAATAGAATGAGAAAAAATGCAAATTAAGCTGAAATTAGATTGGAATAATTTCTATTTTTGTTATTTTAATACGATTATTTAGCAAATTGTGCGACGATAATTGGACTGTATGATGTTTTCTATGTTATAACACACGCGTTAAGGCAATTGTAAGGCGACCAATACGCGACGTAGCGAACGAAATAAAAATGTCACTTTTTTAAAACCGAAAAAATATAAAAGAAACTGAACTACGTACCGTTTAGTAAATTATGTCGTTTGTGGAAGTGCGACGATGAGCACTGATGAGGGGGGATGATGATTTTGTTGATTTTTCTCCTTTTGAAATAGGGGAAAAAACAAAATTAGCAACAACTTCACACGAATGTGGGTTATTGATCCGGTTCGATTCGATCAAAATGTTGGCGTGATGCCAGTGTGAGAAACCCAAAGAGAAAAGAAATAAAAACAATTTGTGTATGTAATTTTTTGTGTTTTTTATCAAACCTTTGTTGTAAAGTTGTTGGGTTTCAAAGAAACAAAACTTTACCTTTGGTACGTGTGTTGACGATAAGAGCGAAATAACAAGTGAAGTTGCAGGTGGGCAGTATAACGATAATAAGGCCGTGACAATCAACTACGACCGCAGCATTGGAAAGCGACCCTCTGCATACGAATTATGCGAATCAAGCTTTCCAGGAGAGGTAGTTGAAAAGAGCGAACTCTCTCCTACAATCCGAACTAGGCTCCTGGAAGAAGTGCAGAGAAGATTTCCCCATAGAGCTAGAAAGAGCGGCCAATTAACGTAGTTAATTGGAATGCTGGGAAGGGGAAACGAAAGTATCGAACATATACATTGGCGTAACCAATGTATCGAACATATACAAAGGCAGAGGATAATATCTATCCATTTAGTAAAAATGAAGTCATTCCAATACTATTAAGAGAGGAAATAGAGCTCTGGTGTAGGTCGTTTCAAGATACTACACTGAGGGTCTATTTTTTTCCTGTAGTTTCCAGAGGTATTTTGATGTTTTCAAAGTCAAGATCGGACTGTTTTACATTGGTCCATTATCCGACAATACATATTGAGTCAAATATTCATTCTTTCAATACTTGTCTGTAGCCAATTCGTCATTGTTTATTGTTAATATGGTCTCATGCGTTTTTACCTGTCTGAAGATGGCTTTTATTATCATTGAACTTTATCATTTTCAATAGTGTTTGTCCATTTTTAGCCGCAAAAGTCATAAAATTACATAATGACAACAAAAATTTGCAAAAATGATTAGTTTTATAGTACTGCTTTTCCCGTTGCAATACATTTATTGCCACTCCCATATAGTAGGTAATTCTTATTTTTGGTGACAAAATATTATAACCCTACGAAGGAATTTTTTATTAAATATTCATAATAGTACAATATGGTATTTTTACGAAATCAATGAATAATTAGTGATATTTTAATATAAGAAATTCAAAATTAATTTTTGGAATGTGTATATTTTTTTTGTTTCAGTGGATGGAGTTGCATTAGGTGCAGCAGCAACTACTAGTCATCAAGACGTCGAAATTATAGTATTTCTTGCTATAATGTTACATAAAGCTCCAGCAGCTTTTGGTCTTGTAAGTTTTTTGCTACATGAAAAAATTGAGCGCCACCAAATCCGTAAACACTTGGGAATATTTTGTCTCTCCGCCCCTCTATTAACACTATTAACTTATTTTGGCATTGGACAAGAGCAGAAAGATACATTAAACGCAGTAAATGCAACTGGGATAGCTATGCTCTTTTCTGCTGGAACGTTTCTTTATGTTGCTACGGTGCACGTTTTACCAGAGCTAACACAAAGTGTTCATGATGGACACTCCTCGCAATCTCAATACGATTATAGACCTTTGGAAATTTCTATATCCAATCCGCAACAAAATGCTACATCATCCATTGGGGGGTTAAAGTACAGTGAACTTATCATAATGATATGTGGAGCTCTTTTGCCTCTGGTAATTACGCTTGGACATCAGCACTAACAATTAGATTCATCAATAGTGTTAAAATTAGTTCGAATCTATAGAAAAGTTTTTGTACAAATTGAATTATTGAACTATGAGTGGTTTGGGAAATATCCTTAAATCCACTCATTTACTTCATTTTTGTTAATAATTCTTCCAATTAAACAAGGAAAACTTTAATAATTAATATAATTTTAAATTGTTCTTGACTAAATATCATATCTATCTTTATGTTTTGGTGATAATTATTTAAGACTTCTTTCAAGTGTTAACCGTGATGGTGCATTCCTTATACATACTAATTCCCAAATAAAACAAATTTTTGACAAGACAACGTTATTTTAAAAATTCGTATGAATAATGTGTTTTAATCTATTTTAATATTTTTACTTTTATTTATTTGCTTTGAAGCCATATCACAATTTTGAGGCCAATTTATATAATTACAAAGAATCCACCTAAATACCATAGCTACTCTAAAAGCTATTTCATATATATAATTCATCTTAAATCTAGAAAGTTGAGATCAATTATTTTGGTAACAATTATGTTCTTTCATTTTTAGAAAATTCTTCATTACATCATAGCTACTCCAATGTTACAGCGACTCGTAAATTGAATACAAATTAATAATAAATATATCGTATAAGTTATGAGTTAAATTATGAAATGGTAATTAACAGATATATGATGTGGTATGTAAATGATAATCAATTTACGCGCAGAAAAAAAAAAACAAGTTGAAGCTAGTGTAAGCACTGTATTTATGTACATGGAAAATGTATAAATATATTGATATAGAAGCCTTAGAAATAATTATAATGATATTAGAAAACAATTGAAAAATAAAATATTCATTCTAGTTTGGATTGTTGGAATATAAAGAAGGATTTTATTGATCTTATAAAGCAGCGGTGGGATCCACAAAAACCAATAAACGGAAAGAAGAAATTTTAAATACCAAGAGAAAATTATATTTATATACATATGTATGTGGAATCCCCTTATATTTGTGACCCTGAAATGGAATATATGGACAGAAGCTAATCTGGATTAAATTGATTCGTTGAAGGATTTCAATGTCGCTGATTTTAATAAATATTTGAATTTGAGCTAATGCACTGCCATGCCATAAACAAATGAATAGCTTTGCGGAATATCAATATTGTGTTGAATCCTCACACAGGAAACTCAAATCATGCTGAACGTAGATTGGGTCAACTCAATTGTATCAAATCAATATGAAATAATTCAAGATGATGATGCAATTGTTTAAACGCAATTGTTTGTATGGTATGTGTCATATATTTGCAATGGGTATATCCAACACAAGAAAGTTCAAAGGCAATAGGTATGTATGTATGTCATATAAATTGAATGTTGTGGGAAACGAAAAACTAGAAATTTTACTCTTGATATAACATCGTAGACTTGTGCTGTTATCATTCATACATTGGCTATCGCAGTTGTGTTATGGGTAATATGTTGTGGGTCAGTTGCACCTGGTATTTCCTGATTAAAATTCCCTTTGGAATAAGGTGTAGTTTTGGATGCAGCTATAGTCATAATATATGTTAGTGTCTAAGTCAGAAGGCTTTGTAAACAAAACGTTGAAGGTTAGTGGTATAAATAATGACAAGCCCTTCAAATTATTATGCTGAAAATGTTTTAAATATTTATGAAATGCCAACATTCATGATATATATTGCTACATTTTGTGGCTTATTTTTGAAAAGAAGGGCTATGTATTTTTTTATATTTGCATGAATAGATTTCGTGATATCTTCTGCTTTGGACACAATAATGTAATTGATAGCAGTAGATAAATATTTTTAATGGTAATGGTACCCCACAGTTGCGGATCATAAATGATTCGAAAATGAAATGTAGGTGGAAATACCAAAGTCGTGCAACCTATATCCAATGTTTTTAGAGGGAAGAAAAGTTGTTCTCAGAATGGTAAAATAATTTATGAATGGTGACCTTATTCAAGACTCATCATCCTCGTATTCTAGCCATAATCTTTTAGTCAAAAGAAGGATGGCGAATACAGAATGGCATAGATTTCAGAGATCTGAAAAGGAAAGATATTCCAATGCCGAGATGGGAAGATGAAATTGATAGATAAAAAGGCTAAAGATGTTCACTGGTCCAGTTGCGCAAGTGAATATTACCAAATCTTAGAGAATGACTACTTCTTCCAATGGCGAAATGTGGAAATGAAATTGGTAAATTAAGAGGTTGCATAGACCCTGCCAGCAATTGGAAGTGAGTTTTATCTAATTTTATAAATGAGGATCTTTTTGGTGTCTAATTTTCTGTAAAAATGCGACATTTGTCTAATATACAATAACAATTGCATTGTTATCCCATTTGTATCGTATCCAGTCACCATTTAGAAAAGAATACGATAGACAAATAACAACAATAACATATGTATCTAAAAATAAATGTAAGCTATCTCATGTATACCCCAATGACGGATGGATATTAGATAGACATATCTATTTTCCATCCTTTATTTGGATACAAATTAGACAGCTTACATTTATTTTTAGAATTGTTGTAAGTTGAACAAATAAGACTTTTGTACACAGATGTTTATATACGCAGGTGGTGCAATGGTAAGCATGCTCGCTTTGCAATCTGAATGTCCGGGGTTCGATTACCAGGTCAGGCGACATCACGTTTTTCAAATGACAAAATTAATATAAGCGACAATTCCTGAAACAATTATAAAAATTAATGAATTAAATTAAATAATAAAAAACCAAAAAGTTAAAAATAACCCAAACAAAAGATTAACGACACAACAACAACAATAAAACAAAACATAAAATAAAAAGGAATTAAATTAAGTTAAAAAGAAAATCAAAATAAAATTTTGTTCTTTTTTATTTATTATTATTTTAATCAAGTTTTTAGATATATTAATGTTTTATAGTTAAAAAAAAAGATTTGTCAATAAAAAAATGTCGACTGGCCTGGGAATCGAACCCGGGCATTCAGATTGCAAAGCGAGCATGCTTACCACTGCTCCACCGATATTATCGTTTTAATAACTTTCTGAAGTGTCCAATTAGACACTCAAAAAAGTATCTAATGAGTGGAACAGTTCTTCCCGAGAGCATGACCTTTTTGGATAAGAATGCGACTATCGCATTCGTTTGTGCAATCTAATTGAAGTGACTCATTGGACAATAAACAGATAGCAAATGTTGGCAGGGGACATTCACTGGTCCAGTTGCGCAGGTGAATGATATAAATTTTGGTCACATCATGACTACTTTCCTAATAAAATTGTTTTATATCTGTTTCTCATGATCCAAAAAGAGGTGAAAGTCTTTGACGGAATAACAAGTATAAACCATCGGAAGATTAAATTACACATATTATTATTCTTATAATAGCTAATTACCAATTTAAAAAAAAATATAATATTGACCGGCAGTCCCCGTTATAAACCTTGTTTTTGTGGAAAAATGGTTTTTACTCGTTGAGTGCAGTTTACTGAAATGGACGGGAAGATATGTTCTTCGTAGAGTAGTAAGATGAGTTTTAGAATTCTACCCTGTTCAACACTCATTAAATTCGTATTCCAGTCATTTTCTCTTAGTTAAAAGAAAAATTACGAATCCAGAAAGACATAGATTTCAGAAATTTGAAACAAAAAGTTGTTCCATCCCGAGATGGGGAAATTAAATTGATAGATACAAATATTAATGATTTTCACTGGTCCATTTGTGCATGTGAATATATACCCAACCATGACGAAGACATAATGTCAGAAGACTGAATTTACTTGGTCATCAGGAATTTTTAAGAATGTCATTGTTTTTGTGGGATTTCGATGGAGATTAATAAACCAGTTAATGAAAATTAAAAACTTAGTATGGTCAGGTCTTGTATACAAAAATATTCATTTCATTCATTTTTAACAAGCGGGGGAAGGGCATTTTTAGAACTGGGGGAGAGGTTTTGATAAATTGGTAGAAGTTATGCTGTAGATGATACTATCGAGAACAGGCCAAAATACATATAGCAAAGAACCAGGGAGGATAATTTTGAATGAGAAACTACAACTGTACAGTTCATTGAACTCGAACTGCTGTACGCATTTCTATTTTCGGCAGATGGTAATGGAGAAGTGATATATGTTCAGAATTTTTTTTTTTTTTTTTGAGAATGTAATAATCGTCAAAGTTTATAGACCTTGAATTATTCATTAGTTTTTCTTTGCATGTAGTTTTTGCCAGTGCAAGTAGTTGTTAGGAACTGTGGTTATGTCAATTTAATAATGCATTTTACGAACATTTATAATATCCTTTCATTAAGTTGAAACGAAGAATATAGAAGTACATAGATTTCCATAATCATTTTGTTAAAAGGAAGATTACATGGAATAAATATATTAAAGCGTTTAGATCAAATGATATACAATGATATGCGATACCGATGTTAGGAATGAATAATAGGTCAAAAATAAAATATTCACTGGTCTTGATTTGCAAGTGAATATAACATCATCGAAGTTGATATCAGTATTTTAAAAAGAACAGGTAGTTCTCAAATTGATTCCTTGAATTGATGCTTAATTTATATTTATACATACATATGCATTTTAAGGATGTAGAGTATTATAGAAAACCTGTGCAGATCTCTGTCAAATTAAAACTGGAATTGGAGATGCCCACGAGGACGTGTGCAAGGGAGCGTGGCCGAGCTGTAAGCACTGTATTTATGTACATGGAGAATGTAAAAATATATTGATATAGAAGCCTTAGAAATAATTATAATGATATTAGAAAACAATTGAAAAATAAAATATTCATTCTAGTTTGGATTGTTGGAATATAAAGAAGGATTTTATTGATCTTATACTAGATATTGGTGATCTAATTATTTTGACTACAGTTATGCTCTTTCATTTTTTTAGAAAACTCTTTATTACATCACAGCTACTCCAATGTTAATGCAACTCGTTTAATACAAATTAATAATAAAATATAACAATTTAATATTAATGATAATTAACAGATATATGATGTGGTATGTAAATGATAATCAATTTTAGCGCAGAGAAAAAAAAACTCGTTAAAGCTTGATATTGGAGATCTGATTATTTTGATTACAATTATACTCTTGCATCTTTTCTAGAAATTTCTTCATTACATCATAGCTACTCCAATGTCAAAACAACTCGTATATCGAATACAAACTATGGTGTGGTATATAAATGATAATCAATTATCCCACAGAGAAATAAAAAATCGGTTAAAGCTATAAAGCTTCGGAAAAGTGTTGAAGCAGTTTTTTCTTGAAAAGTATAAGAGTAACAAAAAACGTTTAAGTTATTTGGGAGTACATTCAACAACCGAGCGAATCTAAATAGTATAGACATATATCTGGCATGAATGCCCGAATACACCCCTGAACAGTATAGGATGTTAAGGATAACAAGAGCTTGAACTAGACTTTTTTTTGATATGACGTGGTAAGACTAAGCCAGTGTGAAAACGCCAATTGTGGGTGTTCTCACTAGAAAGAAGGGCGGTTGATTTCTTGCCGTGAGCCTCAAAAATATTTCAATAATGGAAATATTTTCCTCAAGATTCGTCCACAAGGAATTATAGAAATGGAAAAGAGGGAAGATAAATGCAATGTATTAGGATTTGAAAGCAAGAACAATAATGGTTCTTTATTGAATTCTTTGAACAGGAACGACCGCTTAACAAGGACAACAGTATTGGTTGATGCTCAGTTAACAAGTGTTTATTATGAAGAAAAATACAATGTAAGTTTAGTAAGAAAGTTCAGAGAGAGAAAATGAGAGCATACAGGTAAAATTCTGAACAGAATTAGGGATGCCGAATGCAAATTTTTCGGAGCATAGCAAAATGCGAATTAGGGTTGCCGATTGGGGAAATCCGGCGTGAGCATCCCGGGCCCCATTGCAGTACCACTGCAATAAAATATGTCTCGGTTGTACCGTGTATTCTTTCATTGCGTAATATAAATTTAAAGAATTATAAAGATCAAAATAAATTATGAGATTAATTAAAAATTTGAACTTAAAACTAAAGAATTTAAATTAGAAATGCTCTGCCATGGTGCTTCCAAGGTAAGGGGATGAATTGCAGCATCGATTGGCAGCTCTCCTTCGGAATATAGAATAGGTAGGTATGTATCTTGAAAGGAAGTTTGTGCTTTGTAGGGAGGAACATACAATAGTGCTTACGAAGTATTGGATGAAAAGAAGAACATTTGGAACATGAACTTGTATCCCGGAAAGAGTAAAACTTTGGAAAACTATGTTCTTAAAACATACAGGTATGTGATGAATTTCGAATCGATTTGCAATGAAAACGATTTTCCCAAAACGAGTGAATTGTTTTTTGATGTGAAGGGATCCGCATCGAATTTCAATTCCACGTTGTTTCAATTTCATTAAATTCCTACAAACAAAAAACGGACTGGTGATCCCTAATCTGCAGTTTAAAGAAGAAAAATAGAAATAAAACCCACTTTTTAGTCTTGGCGATGGAAAAAGCCTAAAAAATTTAATAAGAAATAAAATAAATTTGTGTTCTTGTTTAAATTGGCCTATATGGAGATTTAGTGTGGAAATTCTTGTCCAATTACATGAGAAGAACTTTATAAACAGTGCAAACAACATATTAAGCAGATGTCTTCACTAATCTAGAGGAAAGAAACGTGTTCAAAGTAGATTTTTTGATCCGTGTTTTTTATCGAAATATTAAATATTTTCTCAACAAAATAGTTGTTTCTAGATGAAATCGGCGATTTATTTTCAAATCCGGTCCCGGTTTTTCTCCATCAGCTCTTGTTTTTGAGATATAGCTCGAAATCGGTTTTTACGAGTTTAACCCTGACTTTCGTTATTTTCGGATACAAACAAATATTTTTTGCGGGTTTTTCGACATTATTATATTAAGTAGATGTTGTACGGTCGATACAAATCGTTTTTGAAATAGTTTTGGTGAGTATATATGAACAAAATATAGAAAATATACGACGGACTTTGTAAAAATTGCTTATTTTGAGTACTTTAAGCTGTAATTACGTCATCGGGGGAAGTCATAGGATCTCCATATGGTACTCCGAATATGCTTAGGGTGTCTACTATATAATCCAGTATTTAAATGTATAATATAAAGTTCATAGCCCCCATGATTCGCCATAAACTAAAAATCGCCATTAAGACTGCTAAAGGGAAATGATTTACCAGTAATATCATTACCAAATAAGCCATTTACTTTTCAATGGCAGTCTTCATGATGATTTTTAGGTTATGGCCGAATCATGGGCGCTATGAACTTTATATTATATATTTGAATACTGGACTATATAGTAGACACCCTAAGCATATCCGCATTGCCATATGAAGATCCTATGACTTCCACCGATGACGTAATTACAGCTTAAAGTACTCAAAATAAGCAATTTTTACAATGTCCGTCGTATATTTTCTATATTTTTTGATATATACTCACCATAACTATTTCAAAACCGATTTGTATCGAGCGTACAACATCTCCCTTAATATATTAGTGCCGAAAAACCCACAATAAAATATTTGTTTGTATCCGAAAATAACGAAAGTCTGGGTTAAACTCGTAAAAACCGATTTTGAGCTATATCTCAAAAACAAGAGCTGATGGAGAAAAACCGGGACCGGATTTGAAAATAACTCGCCTATTTCATCTAAAAACAGCTGCAACTTCATCTGAAACATTCAACTTTTTCAATTTTATTGAGCAGTGTTATCGAATTGCATCATCTTTTTGATCAATTTTTCCATAGAACAAAATGGAATATGAAACCGATATCGAAAACAATTCGATGTCGGAAAATGTACATGCATCACACCTATATTCGTTTTCGACTCGTTCTGAGCTCGAAATCGATTTCCATCACATACCTGATAATTTCGAATTTGTTTCTCGGAATGAGTACAAACGTATGGGAAATGGGTAATGGCAAGATAATTTTGAAGTTGTACTACGAAAATAGTACAACAATATGGAAACTCTTTCTCGGAAATAGCATTCTGGAGTTGTACTTTGGAGATAGTACAACGATACGGAAAACATTTCGTTGGAATGGATTTTGCACTCGGATAGAATGAACTGGATGAAGTATAACCATAGTAGTGGTTACGAATTTTGACCCAATCAGGAGTCAGGCGACGTACCCATAAAGCTGATGGTAAAACGGGATTAGTATATGGTTCGAATTGGATGGCAGCTTCATCAGAACGTGTACTACAATGTACATCACGCAGAGTCCTGCTTGCAACAGGATGTAGAAATGGATCATTATAGGATAATCGGAAGAAAATGCGAATAGCCCAGTACGGTTACAACGACAAATAATGTGTCGGTTAGTAACTGAAATTCATGAATGGCGTCACCAGGGTGGCTGAACGAGTAAACGACTCAACGGCGGTCAACGAGAATAAGTGGAATGAATGTCGGTGTGGGTGTTTATATGGAAAACAGTGCTTCTGGTAAAGAGACTGCAATGCTGTTTGGGTCTCTAGCAACAAAGCTAAAACTCATAACTTCAAAGGCAGCGTAAAATAGCGTTTGTCATGAAGAAATACATTTCAACAGCCAAATAACCGTTAATGTATAAAAACACATTTGCATTTGAAAAACGAAAAGTTGTAGGAAAGAGAAGCCATTCCACAGTCGATACGTTTGAAGAGCTGCTCAACTAACAGCGAAACCAGGTCACGTAATTTGGTGACTGTGGGTTAGAGACCTTGGCTTTCCTTTTTCACTTGCAAAAAATTCCCGATCATCAAACTTAAATCTAAACGAGAAAATTAATCATTCATTCAAATCATTAACAATGATCTTCGCCCTAACAGGCAAAATTTAAAAAAAACCACAACTACTGTTGTAATGACTGACCGATTGTGGGTGGGTAGGAGTAAACACACCAATAAACCAATAGAAATTGAATTGAAATGCTCTCGCGACAAAGCGGAAAGAAGAAATGTTATGCAGACAGCACACTGTCACGAGTCAAAAAATGAATTGAATATTTAAATTGTATTGGATGCAAGGAAATATAAAAATGAAAAGCAAAAAATTAATATTTCAATAGGAAAAAAATAATAATTTTCGAACCAATTTAATTGAAAGCTGAATGAATATTTAAATGTTCGAATATAATTGCACGGAATAAATTGAAAGTTTTTTTGAGAAATTTGGAAATGGATTTCAGAACACTGTGCGCGTAATAAAATTAAAAAAATCAAATTACCGACGGCAAAACGCACTTGAACTTTGGACTTGAAATTATCACTTCTTGTATGCACTATTGTTTCACTTAATGGAATCGAATATACAAAGCATAAACTTACCTTTTTATCGATGAAATTGGATTAAGAATGGAATAATTATGAATTTGATGAAATCTCAGCAAGAAACCGGCTTGACTAGGACCAAACGAAAATGCCAGAATTGTGTATTTCTAGAGGGAAAAAGGCTGGATTTACTGCTGTGTTTTGGATAAGAAATTATTCCGTGGATTTCGAAATATTTTCCTCTCGATTGCAGTTATGGCAGGAATAGACAGAAAGAAATAAAACGAGCGTATAAGTTGGTTGGAAAAGAACAGTAATGTTTCTTTATTTTGTATTCAAATTTGGATATTTGAATAGCAGCGCTTACCGAATTTAACAACAATACTGGTTGAAGATTTGGTAACATGTGTTTATTTACAGGAAAACTTATTAAGGCAAATGCAGTAAGAAATCTCAAAGATAGAAAATCAGATGATACATGGGACAGATTTGAGTAGAATTAGAGATGCGTGAACACAAGGCCGGGGCGATTTGTATGGAAGGAAAAAAGTGTTATCGGGCGCCTGGAGTTTCTGATTCTTGGGATTGTACTGAGCAAAAAAGTCAACTAGACCATATGTCTGTCCTGTGCGACTTTAATCCGAAAAAGCGCCATCTATTGACCCATAGCCGAAGGCCAACAGCTGACATACTGCAGTTTGACATTCGGACTAAGTTGTTTATTTACTCACTCATTGGAATAGTCAATGTTTGATGCCTTGAGGATAACCTAAATGGCAGGTATCCTAAGGTAAATCTTCCCTTTTAATTTTTGACTGTTTAAGCAGCCGGAGGTGAGACCTGTAAGAACAAAACGATTGAAGCTGAACATCATCGTCAACAACAAAATACACGGCGAAAATCCTAAGTGGAAGACATACCAGCCAACGTAGCTTTATTAACAAAAGGGTGTCACCGTTTCATCCCAAAGAAAAACACCAAAAAAAAAACTCAATTTTTCGGTTTCCATTTATTTTAAATTTATTAAGAAATTTGAAGAAAATAAAAAAAAGTATTTTTCTTTGCTTAAACCTTTCGTCAATAACAACAAACATACAAGTACATAAACCTAAATAAAGCTAATTACCTAAAATTTTAAGCCAACAACATCGGCTCACCTCCTCTGCTACATCGTGGGAACTGCAGCACAGCACTTGCCTCCGCGATGCCCAGGTGAAATGCACACAAACTAAACCAAAACTGTACGCGTATAGACATACGGACGGACGAGCAACTGTGTAAATCTGTAAAAGAAGAATAAAAAGTGTTAATATCATTTTGAAGGGTAGGCATCGTTGCTTTAGATACTCTCCTTTTTTTAACCATCTCTAACTCCATGGTTCCAAACCCAACCCGATTAGGTTGAGCTCGATCTAGGCAGGTAGGGAATCCTTAAAATATAGGGTATTTTGCCCGAGTGTCGATAGTGGATGCTGTCCCTTATTGGCGCATAGATTAGCCTAAACTGAAATAAAAAAAGAAACATAGCAAAACGCTTTTATAGATTTAACATTACATACGTAAAACGTACTTACTTGCACTTACCTAAACCAGACGTAAACGGCATATCCTGGGCATCTGAAATATATTCACGGCAGCATCCTGAAAAGAATATGGATATCCCTGATCTTTCAAAAAATGCCTCTTTATACCAATGAATTTCTTTGATTGACGTAACTTTCGCAAAGATAACAATAATAAGAAACTGTTTTACTATGTTTAACTCTTGATTTGTTTAAAATGAACTAAAATTAAAATGTACATCTTTTATACGAAGATTTATAATAAATATCAAAAATGAATTTTGTAACGTATTTCTGCTGGACTTTGTTTTGCTTGATCATGTAGATCTAGCAGAGTAATGGAGATAGGAGGGGGGGGTAGAATAAAGAAGAGGTAGGTATGGGGCAACTGAAGTGAAGTTGCTATGGTGGAACATTAGTTCCAGAGGGTGGGATATATCTCATCAGAACACCAGATGAGCTTTCATTATACAGGAACGTGTGGTGCGAAAATGCTTAAAGCTTGATAGTTTTTTTTTTCCTTTTTTGGGGTCCTTGAACCTATCATTATTTTCTTTTAGTAGACTGGCATGTTTTTTTTTTGCCTGTCCTACAGTTCCAGCTGTCGCAAGAACCCCGCCATCCGGCGAGCTTAAGTCGAGCGAAAAGCCATCATGCCAGCAAGGCGACACCTGGGGCATAAAACTGACACTCAAGGTTTAATCCTTCCACCTGGACGGGACAAAATGGCGCCCAGAACGTGGGGCCCGAAAAGGGAATTTTTTCATTTAGTTTTAGTAGCCAGTACTAGGTGGTCTTTGGGCGCATAGGAACATGTTTTAGTGTTTCAGTGCTTGCCATGGATGCAGCTAGTGTGGTGAGATGAGGAAAATAGTTCTTTAACAGTCTACGACTCACTACAATGCCCTTAAGTAAGCAAGGAGTGATGAATATAGATTAGTTGGGAATTTACGTTTAATAGTAGTTCGTTTTAGATAATAGTTATGTGCTAACTAGGGGTTTTTGCTGATCGTGAGGAAATATCAAGGTCCCGGTATAAGTTCCTAGGAACTGTTACGCGTAGCCTGGGGTTTTTTACGGTTAGCAGGGGACTCCTAGGTAGCATGTTACCTTGGCTAAGCAACCCACATTTTAAGGCTTAGTTTACATACGGTACAAGTGGGAGCTAATAGCTTAAGGTTTAGTGGTTGTTTAGCAAGCCATTTATTTGTAATAGTCACAAATAGTCCAAGAGTATCTTGATGGACAGACAGGGGGTTTTCGGTCCCTAGGGATGGCTTCAGGCTATACTTGAGCAGCCGCTTCATAAGTCTGTAAATCCAGTCAGGATATTTCCATAGTACAAGTAATTATAGCACCCATTACCTGTATGGAAAGGAATATTAGTAGTAAAGTTCCTGTATGGGGACTTTACGTCGTTAAAACTTACTCTTCTTTTTACTATCCTCTGAAAATCCTATCTCCAATAAGTTGCAGAAGTCAAAAAAATCTATTGATCCTTACATATTTTGCGTCATCATCCGTTTATTTTTAGATACACCGAACTAATACATATATCTATCTTTATCATAGGAACTATTGGACACTTGATTCTTGTAACTGATAGTGTGGAATTTTGTACTGAGTTTCAGCTTTGTTCGCAGGTGAAGGCTTAGTTTTTGCATTGAGTGTGTAAGTGTGTGGTTTTATTGTTTTCTCTGTTTGTCTGATTAATAAACTGGCGGGGTGGTTTGACACATAGGTGAGGAGAAAGTCTATTCAGAGCATTGGGAAGTAAGCGAAGATGGAAGCTAATGGGGTACCTCCGGCAATAGAAGAAAACACGCGGCAAGTCACTGGGATCGTAGTTGGGGCAGCGGCCACAACAACTCCCACCAACGTAACACCCACGGGTCGGATTAACGCGGCACCAGCATCGTCAGAGGCACCTCCAGTGTCGAGCGATGTGTCCTTGAGCTCGGACGCCTTCAACAACACGATTAACTCTCCGGACTTCGCTAGCCAGACCGCACAATATATCAGGGAGGATTACAGGAGAAACAACCCTACAGCGGAGTCTATGCACAACTCTGATTTTCAGGAAATTGTAGCTACGATTGGTCTGTTACAGGCCGAGTTAATGAAAAGCCTAGAGGAAATGAGATGTTGGAGAGCTGGGGTACAACAGGAGTCCTCAGCGGCTAACCAAAAGGATCCCGCTATTCAGCCTCCACCACCATTAAACGCTCAAAGACCAAATACGGAGTTAAATAGTGGTGGTTTGCCCGCTCTGCCTCCACCTACACGCTTCGGAGGAGGTCATGGAACGGATCAGCTTTCGAATAGACAGAAACCGACACCTTTCCCTGCAGCGGATGCGACGTCACAGAATAACGGCAAGCAACCACCGCACTATGCGAGCTCTCAGCACACAGGGGACCAGGGTGGGCAACATTACGGGAATACAGTACATTCCCATGCTTCCACTATGCAGTCGAGAATGGATTTAAAGAAATGGGGAGTTACATTTGATGGTAGCAGTAGAACCATGGAGGCAGAAGACTTTATGTTCCGGATAGAAGCCATGAGACTAGACTACGCCTATCCATTTGAAGAGCTTCTAAGAGGTTTCCCGCAACTATTAGAAGGGGCTGCTCTGGATTGGTACTGGCAGCAGAGACGGATTCAGCCGTTTCAAACCTGGAGCGAGCTAAGGATGGCGTTTTTGAGTCAGTTTCGGCGGTTTGAATCCGAGTTCCAAATCCAAAAGAAGATCATGGACCGCAGGCAACAGCCCCAAGAATCTTTCGAGGATTTCTTTAATGCAGTGCTCAAGTTAAGGAATCAGCAGCGAGAGCCTTACTCGGAACGAGACTTAGTAGAGATTATGAAAGGCAATCTCAAGTCCTCTCTAGCCACGCTGATCTTCCCGATTAGGATTCAAGGGTTAAACCACTTTATGCAAGAGGTAAAGCGAGCGGAGCACATGCTATCAAACCAGCGTCAATCATACCAGTCGAGATCCTATCCCCAACCAAAAGTCCATGAGCTTTATTATGAGGAGAATGAGGAGGTCACAGCAAGCAATCCCAACATGGAATTAGAGGCCATCAAGGATATGACTAAATATACGTGCTGGAATCGTCGGAAGCCTGGTCACAGCTACATCGAATGTCCGATTCCAGTTAGCCGTGTGTTTTGCTTTCGTTGTGGTAGAGAGGGAGTTGTTACACCGAAATGCCCCAAATGTCAGGGAAACTTGCAGCGGAGCGTGCCTCGTACTGCGGAAGCACGTTCTACTCAGACACAAACTCTGCCGCAGTAGAAACCTCCATTTCCAACTCATCAAAAACACAAATCCTAACCAACACCACTAGAAAGCCAATATGTGCAGAACCTAAGGTCAGAGAAATAAAGCCCTTACATATCCGAAAGCAGGAGTACGAAGAGGCACGAAATAGGATTTTTGGAACGGTATCCCCGAAAATCAAAAGGGCTCGAGAACGTTATAAGCGCAGAAAGCAGTTACGTCGTGAAATTGCCTCAGCGGCGTTATATGAAGGCGAGGATACCAGGTTTTATACGAGAATCAACATTCAGGGTGTCGATGTTGAGGGCTTGATAGATAGCGGGGCTACTGTTAGCTGTTTGGGTAAGGGTTGTGTTGAACTTGTTGAAAAAGTTGGCTTAGAAACTAAATATTTTTATTCTTTTATAAAGACGGCAGACGGAAGCCCACACAGAATAGTGGGAAAGGTTAGTGTATCAGTAACCTTTAATAACAAGACGAAGGACATAACGTTCTATCTAGTCCCAACCCTTAATCGGCAGCTATTCCTCGGTGTCGACTTTATGCGATGTTTTGGCCTGTTTGCTTCACTGGAGAGCCTCACCACCAACAATGTCAGCCTGTGTGATGAAGCCGACGCGGGTACCGATGATGACAAAACTGTCCACAACCTATCTGATCCACAGCGGAAACGTTTGGAAATGATAGTTTCGAAATTCCGAAGGTTTGGGTAGGACAAAGTCTGAGGTCCATACCATCGACACTGGAAATGCAGTGCCAGTCAAAAGTAAACATTACCCAGTCTCACCAGCTGTGCAAAAGCTGATGTACGCGGAGTTGGACCGTATGCTTTCCCTGGGAGTCATTGAGCCAAGTGATAGTCCCTGGAGTCATCCAGTAACTCTTGTCCGTAAGGGTGAGAAAAATCGTTTATGCTTGGATGCACGGAAGCTCAATGCTCTCACGGTAAAGGATGCTTATCCGCTCCCGCACATCGAGGGATTGCTCAGTCGGCTGGGTGATACATACTTTATATCGAGTGTCGATCTGAAAGACGCGTTCTGGCAGATACCCTTAGATCGTTCAAGTAGGGAGAAGACCGCATTTACAGTGCCAGGAAGACCTCTCTACCATTTTACGGTCATGCCTTTCGGGTTGTGTAATGCAGCCCAAAGGTTATGCCGTCTAATGGATAGAGTGATCCCCTCGGCTATACGTGATCGCGTCTTCGTCTACTTGGACGATTTATTGATTGTATCTCCAGACTTCGACACTCATCTGGAACTGTTGGGGCGTGTGGCAGAACTCTTGGACGAAGCCGGATTAACTATTAATGTAGCTAAGTCCAAGTTCTGTTTTAAGGAGCTTCGGTATCTAGGATACATTGTTGGTGGGGGAGAACTCAAGCCTGATCCAAGCAAGGTGGATACCATCCAACGCTTTTGCTACCCTAAGACAGCCAAACAGGTACGCAGTTTTACCGGAGCCACTGGCTGGTACAGGAGGTTCATTCCTAATTACGCTACCATAGCCGCTCCGATATTTGAAACGTTAAAAAAGGGCAAAAACTTCCGATTTACCGATGAGGCTAAGCTGGCATTTGACAAGTTGAAGGAAGCTTTAGTGTCAATCCCTGCCTCGCATCCCGATTTCAAAAAGCATTTCTTTGTCCAGTGCGATGCCTCCGACCTCGGCATAGGGGCCGTTCTCTTCCAGAAAGATGACGAGGGCGGAGAGCATCCAATCGCCTATTTCTCGCAGAAATTGACATCGGCGCAAAGAAATTATTCTGTGACGGAACGGCGGTAGTAATGGCGGTGAAAAAGTTTCGCCCTTACATCGAACTGATGTCATTCACCATTATTACGGACCATAGCAGCCTAAAATGGCTCATGGCACATAAGGACCTTAGTGGGCGCTTAGCCAGATGGAGCCTGCATCTGCAGTCCTTTGCCTTTGAAATCGAGCATAGACAGGGTGCCAAAAATGTCGTACCGGATACTTTATCTCGATATGACATGGAAGAGTTGACAGCTGATTTGAATTCGTTAGTAGATTTGTCCTCAGAAGCCTTCAAATCCGAAAATTATACCGAACTCATCGATACCATTTCAAGAAACGCTGAAAACTTGCCCGATATCAAGGTCGTACACAGTTACGTGTATAAGAGAACGCAGCCTTACGATGGTGTACCCATTCATGAGGATTTTTCGTGGAAGCTCTGGATTCCGCAAGAGCTGACGGAAGATATTTTGAAAAAAACACACTGTCCACCCCAAATGGCACATGGTGGCTTTCGTAAAACCTTGAGTAGAATAAGGGAATATTTTTATTGGCCAAATATGACCACACAAGTCAGAGAATTTGTGCAGAAATGCGAGGTCTGTAAGTCTTCCAAGCCCGCAAATATGACTCTTCGTCCTCCAATGGGCAAAGAAACAACGGTAGAACGTCCTTTCCAAAGAATTTATATTGATTTTCTAGGACCTTACCCGCGCTCAAAGAACGGAAACTCCTACATCTTCATTGTGCTAGATCATTTCATCAAATTTGTCTTACTTAAGGCCTTGGCTAAAGCCAGTGCAAAAAACGTCATTAAATTTCTGGTGTCCGAGGTGTTCCACAAGTTTGGGACTCCAGAAACCGTAGTCTCCGACAATGGGCAACAGTTCATAAGTAAGGAGTTCCAAGAGCTGATTAGGAATTTCGGGGTAAATCATCTGAAGACGGCTACTCACTCTCCCCAAGCAAATGCTTCGGAGAGAGTGAACCAATCCATCCTATCAGCTATACGCTCATACCTAGGTGAAAATCAGCAAGAGTGGGACAAATATTTATCGGAAGTAGAATACTCTTTACGGTCGTCCATACATACTTCGATCGGCGTCACTCCATATTTTGCGCTTTTCGGAATGAACATGATTAGTCACGGAAGCGTATATGCGCTAGCGAGGAAACTTAAAACCCTAAACGACCCGGAAAGCACCACAATCCCCAATTCGGTAAAGATGGAGTTGACCAGGAGGAAGATTCAAGAGAGCCTCCATAAAGCTCATCTAAACAATGAGAGAAAGTACAATACCAGAGTGAGGAAAGTGAAGTTTATTCCTGGACAGGAAGTATATAGGAGAAGTTTCCAGCAAAGCGATTTCAAAAACAATTTTAATGCCAAGCTAGGCCAAAAATTTCACAAATGCCGAATTGTAAAACCAGTGGGGAATTGTCTCTATGAGATCGAAGATCTCAAAGGTAAACCATTAGGGGTATATCATATGAAGGACTTAAAGCAATAAGGATGCCGTTAGTGTTAGAGGGATCCAGGATTAGTGGGATGAGGGTATGAAGGGTGTTGCTGAAGGGTAATTGTTTTGCTTCTCTTAGAAGTGCTGAAGTGAATTGTAGGAATCGGCCTCTACTACTTCTAGGATTCCAATCCCATAGACCTTACCCGCAGACATCAGGAGTATTAGCCAGAGTACGAAAATAAGCATCCCCAGTTTACAGACTCTAGTAGGACGTTTGCGCTTCAGGAGCAGTCACGTGGTGACACGTCTTTGACCTTTAGTGCAGAACCCCTTTGTCGTTTGCATCCATGGCACGGACAGGGGAACTGTTGTACACCCGGTCGCAGATCAGTCCTTCACTCGCCTTATGCTACTAGAGTCTGAAAGTAAGGGAGACAATAGCAAACACACCTCAGTGCATTTGCAAACCATCGTATCTAACAGCCTGAGGAAAACGGTGATCCAGTTGATGGTAATCCTTTGGAAGAGATGATTTCCCAAGGGTAGAAGGACTCCGTGATTACCATAGGTATGAAGTAATATTGATTCATGTCGACGGGAAAATGTCGAAAGAACAATGTAATACCATATGAGTTTGCAAAGGAAGAAGACATAATGACTGTTCCCCCCAAAGCGACCAATAAAGATATATACTCAGCAATCGTTCATACGTTTAGCTTTTTCCTCATACGTAAATAACATCCCAGCCAGAGATATGTATCGCATTTAAATTCGTTTAGTTTCTTTGTTTCACTAAATAAATCTTGTTTTTACCTTGCAGTTTATGAGATAAGACCGTAAGACAAAACCAATGGGAGAGAATAATTGCCAATAATAATAACTTCAAGCTGTTAATTACCGTCTTCGAGCAATGGCAAAGGTAAATGTGTTACAGGAACTAATCATATATTTAGTCGAAAGGCAATTCGCTTAACAACTTGTGTAAAAACGAAATAAAAAGGAGTTAATCTCTGCTTCCCCATTTGGAAAAAAAGGCTTTCGGTCAGGAACAATAGGCTGGTACCTTTTATTTAGTATGCCTGGTCAATCGATCTGACAGTATCATAAATTGCAGACTATGTTTCAGAAATGTTACAAATTTTTAAGAGTTCCGCGTCTTAAGCAATCTTCTATTTGGAATTTATAGATGATTTCTGGTATTTTATATATATGTGATGTAGCATTGCATAAAGAGTTGTTGCCGATATAAAAGTACACAACATCGTGAAAAGGAATCACTCTATTGCTTCTAGGAAAAGGAGTGACACTTGCCCATATCATCTAACAAAGTTCGTGTTTTTCAATTTCCTTTGTATTTTTTTTCCCTTGATGACTCCACTTTTTGTTTTAGCTGTGTTTATAGCTAAAATTTCATTCGGTTTACTGCAGCCAACAGATGCAAATTCCACCTTAGTAAGGGCAAGCAACTTGGGTCAAAAGAGAAAACCTATTGGAATGGCTATGAATCATCGCACTTCTCAAAATGATAGCTCGATTGCACTTCACAACGGTGGGATAAAAAGGGTGTTTTAATTGACCGTAATCCTTTGAGAGTAAGGAGGTAGGATCTCCAGAACTAGAAAGTTTCAGCGAATACTATAACTAGCGAAATAAATTGGCATAAGAAAATAACTCCTTTAGCCCATCACGTAGATGTTGGTCGATGTCAAAACCGGTATAATATATACATCTATTGTCGGGTAAGCACAAGCAGTAGGACAAACTTAGAATGTCTAGGGCAATGCTAAAGGGATAATCCTCAATACTTGCAATGGTTTTATATGGAGAATTCGGTCAAAATGTATAATCTGTGTATCCTGAACACTTCAGCAAAACCTACAAGCTTGGAACACAGCACTTCGTCTAGCGATATGTATTCTCCTCTGAAATCAGTTAACATCCTAGTTCAGATTCCTTTATGGATAGGCTCAAGCATTTAGTTTCAACAATTTCTAAATTCATCATGAAAAATTCAAATGTTTACCTAGCCTATCGCTTTTGTATATTGACCAACGACTTTCGATTCTAGACAAGAAGTCTGAGAATTTACGCCCTATTCTGGTTTTAAATACAAGGCTGTGGTACTAAATACTATCAAAACCAAAAGATTATTACTGGACACTATCCATAAGTAATATCCAGGGCCATCATGTTAGTCTCTCCACACTCTCTCTACACTCAGGCGCGTATGATTCCAAATCAATGCAATGTTCTTATATACATTTGCAAATCTTGTCATTAAATTCTCACTACGCTACATCTTAAGGAATAATACTCGCCAGTGATGGAAGATAAATTGTAACAAATTGCCTTTTGGTTTTGGTGGCAAATAGCTGGCCGCTAGGGGAATCAGCTGGCTAAAGCCTGCCTCTATCCCAGTATCTCAACTTAGTACTGCCAGGAGAGCGTATATTTCAAGCAGACGTTTACTTAGTCATTCCTAATCCTTACATATAGCGATAATTCCGCCCAGTTAAGATAGAAAGACATCATAGATTATTTAGAAAATCCTAATGGAATCATCTAGGACAATTTATAATGGATAAGGCGTAAAGAAGTACTCACCATCCGATAGACAATAACACATTCACTTGCAGTTAGTCTCCTCCGAGTGGTATCACGCTCTATTCTTGAAGTAGTAGCAATGGTTTTGCTTATATGGAATGAGTATTAGGTCACTAGAAGTGCAGGTTTAGCTTGGTGGTTGCACTGTCTTGGAACAAATCGGCCTCTGTCAACCCATTTCTCCCACAGCTGTATCGATGCTGAAAAGAAAACAAAGTGTCAGAAGGCAACGACACTGAAAACAAATCATACTTATTAAGAGGTAAACTATGTGGGAAATAAAGCCAGATCTCTAAAAGGGCACATCCGCCGTTTGTGGTGGCATTAGATGCAAATGCGCCACTCTATATTATCTTGCTCTTATCTACCTTCTCTCCAGACACACGAGGCTTTCTGTATTCGGAGACGAGTCCTCTTTACATATGCCTGTATTCATCTCATGTCGTATTATAATAATGATATCATGATCTAACCAAGATTTTTTTAGCGATGACAAACCGAACTGGTTGTGTAGGGAATTAATGGATGGGCATCTTGGAATGTTCCTACGAACTTGGTGCCATAAAAGATAGATCGAGTGGTCATCGAGGAGTAGACAAGTTATTTTATGTAGTTACCAGGAATATATGGAATTTTAAGAAGCTCTTCTAAATTTCTAATTTACTCACTCCCTCTTTGATACTCTGTCATGGAATTCTTCATAAAATCTTCTGGATATGGCGATACCTTTCCTATATCCACATGCCTTATGGTCTTTTGAATTTTTGTCAATGCTTCTTTGGGGGTTATTAATTCTACATGCTTATTGGTTTGTAGTTGCTTCTACGAAGTGACGGGGGATAACTAATTTTGTAACGGCCTATGAGTCTAATGAATTCTGTACTAAAAATGGTTTCTGGTCATACACCAAAACTTCTTCAATGAAGGTCACCTTTACCAACACACCTACCCGAGTGTTTAACATTGACCACTGTATTCGCCTCTAATGATCATTTACATACTTTTGCAAGCGACAATTATACTCACCATCATTACCAATAACCATTGTTGTTGTTCTCCACAAAACTCGTTTTGGGAAACGTTGCTGTTCTAACACGCACACACAAACACAAGAATGCATTCTTTCGCATTTTTCTTATTAATTGCCATGAATCTTGCTCATTTGTTTTATGAATGAAATTAATTAAAACTATATTCACATTTTTATTTTTCGTTTCTATATTATTATACTTTGACATCTAACTTGTAACCAACCACTGATTTCCTTTATTTATTTTTATTTTACACAAATATTTATGTTTTTTTTTCGACACTAATTCAGCATTTGTTTTGTTATATTCAACCGACGCTATTTTCGGTAGACTGTTTTTTTCTGTAGTAATAGTGATGAATTATTGCAGTATACTGATAGCATGAATGAACTCAAATAGTCGGATAACAACAGGGTGGTTCATGAATGAATATTATACGGTAATGATCCCTAATATAAAAGCGGTGGCACGATACTTTATAACCGCAAAAATTTGAAATGATGAGCGCACCTTTTTCCCTCCCATCCTTTGATAAGGATATCAGCAGGATGGTTGGGTTTGTCCTGTGCGACTTTAATCCGAAAAAGCGCCATCTATTGACCCATAGCCGAAGGCCAACAGCTGACATACTGCAGTTTGACATTCGGACTAAATTGTTTATTTACCTTTTTGAATGTCAACAAAATCACTCATTGGAATAGTCAATGTTTGATGGCTTGAGGATAACCTAAATGGCAGGTATCCTAAGGTAAATCTTCCCTTTTAATTTTTGACTGTTTAAGCAGCCGGAGGTGAGACCTGGAAGAACAAAACGATTGAAGCTGAACATCATCGTCAACAACAAAATACACGGCGAAAATCCTAAGTGGAAGACATACCAGCCAACGTAGCTTTATTAACAGAAGGGTGTCACCGTTTCATCCCAAAGAAAAACACCAAAAAAAAACTCAATTTTTCGGTTTCCATTTATTTTAAATTTATTAAGAAATTTGAAGAAAATAAAAAAAAGAATTTTTCTTTGCTTAAACCTTTCGTCAATAACAACAAACATAAAAGTACATAAACCTAAATAAAGCTAATTACCTAAAATTTTAAGCCAACAACATCGGCTCACCTCCTCTGCTACATCGTGGGAACTGCAGCACAGCACTTGCCTCCGCGGTGCCCAGGTGAAATGCACACAAACTAAACCCAAACTGTACGCGGATAGACATACGGACGGACGAGCAACTGTGTAAATCTGTAAAAGAAGAATAAAAAGTGTTAATATCATTTTGAAGGGTAGGCATCGTTGCTTTAGATACTCTCCTTTTTAACCATCCAAACCCAACCCGATTAGGTTGAGCTCGATCTAGGCAGGTAGAGAATCCTTAAAATATAGGGTATTTTGCCCGAGTGTCGATAGTGGATGCTGTCCCTTATTGGCGCATAGATTAGCCTAAACTGAAATAAAAAAAGAAACATAGCAAAACGCTTTTATAGATTTAACATTACATACGTAAAACGTACTTACTTGCACTTACCTAAACCAGACGTAAACGGCATATCCTGGGCATCTGAAATATATTCACGGCAGCATCCTGAAAAGAATATGGATATCCCTGATCTTTCAAAAAATGCCTCTTTATATCAATGAATTTCTTTGATTGACGTAACTTTCGCAAAGATAACAATAATAAGAAACTTTTTTACTATGTTTAACTCTTGATTTGTTTAAAATGAACTAAAATTAAAATGTACATCTTTTATACGAAGATTTATAATAAATATCAAAAATGAATTTTGTAACGTATTTCTGCTGGACTTTGTTTTGCTTGATTATGTAGATCTAGTAGAGTAATGGAGATAGGAGGGGGGGGGGGGGGGGGGTAGAATAAAGAAGAGGTAGGTATGGGGCAACTGAAGTGAAGTTGCTATGGTGGAACATTAGTTCCAGAGGGTGGGATATATCTCATCAGAACACCAGATGAGCTTTCATTATACAGGAACGTGTGGTGCGAAAATGCTTAAAGCTTGATAGTTTTTTTTTCCTTTTTTGGGGTCCTTGAACCTATCATTATTTTCTTTTAGTAGACTGGCATGTTTTTTTTTTGCCTGTCCTACAGTTCCAGCTGTCGCAAGAACCCCGCCATCCGGCGAGCTTAAGTCGAGCGAAAAGCCATCATGCCAGCAAGGCGACACCTGGGGCATAAAACTGACACTCAAGGTTTAATCCTTCCACCTGGACGGGACATGTCTACGGTGAAAATCGAGCCCCCGGATTTTGACTTGAAGTTTTTTTTCAAGGATTTTTGGATACTTTGGCATATATCAACCAAACCACTGAGATTTTCTATCCAACACAAAGACAACAATTGTAGCCAAGACAATAATAAAGAACTCTCTGGTACATCGCAAAAGCATTGGAACGCTCCTTCAGGCAGTTATGGCCTCGAGAAAGTGCACATTTTTCGGAAAATATCGATAAATGACACTGTGCTACAAAATGGGACTCAAATTCAGTGGGTGGAAAATCCCTTTTGAAGATGAAAGCCCTGGGTGAGTGTACTAAGAACCCAAAAGGAAATGTTCACCATAGATCAAGTTTCCGAGATATTGCGTGATTAATGGTTTGATTTTGGCCCCTTAATTTATGAGAAAATAGCTTTATATCTCACTAATGGGTTATTGTAGCTTCATTTTGATATTACATGTCTTCAGTCAAATCGAATGGTGAATCTTTTTGTAGAATATTTCATCCCTCTAACTCCATTCATTTTATGTCCTTTTCGTCCTTTATTTTTTGAACCGTAGTAAAAGTACCAGAAGACGAGATTTTACAGCATCCAAATATTCTACAAAA
This sequence comes from Musca autumnalis, assembly GCF_047663935.1. Lineage (NCBI taxonomy): Eukaryota > Metazoa > Arthropoda > Insecta > Diptera > Muscidae > Musca > Musca autumnalis. Next base: position 142,681,036 of record NW_027411644.1, read on the forward strand.
ATATTGTTCAGAAGATATTAGGTACGGTTCTGATTGATGACCAATCGATATTTCCCCGTTTTCATGGTCCTTTTTGACATTTACCCGGTTTTTGTTCAGAAAACTATGTTTTGTTTTTATGTATATTCGTTACTGGTATGTGGTGCTTTTGAAATACTTACCATAAATAGCTCTTGTAATGACGAACACGTTAATAACAAATTTTATTGAAGGATAGATCCGGTTATCTCAATTTTTGAAACGGTTATTCTGATATCAAAATCGATTTTGGAACCGGTTTTAAGTAACCGATTAACCGTATATGTATATCATTAGAAAGCTAATAAAATGGTCAATCAAATGACAGCAAGTAGCTGATTACAACTTTGTTGGTTCCGAAGCTAGAACAAAAAACCGCTTTCTTAAACCGATTTTGATGTAAAATATCACTGGGTTCAAAAATTCGTTTTGGCGATGAAAGTCGATTAAGATAGTATTATAACACTGGAAAGACAGTTATGCCATAGGTAAAACTTCTGAGCTATGGTGAGATGAATTTGTGTTATGTTGTTTGTTTTTTTTTGCCATGCACTTAAAGTTCATCAAGAATGAATTTATTCCTCATAACTCCGAAGTTTGAACCACGTCAACCCAGTGATATTTTACATTTTTTTTCTAGCTTCGAAACCAACAAAGTTGTAATCAGCTGCTTGCTGTCATTTGATTGACCATTTTATTAGCTTTCTAATGATATACATATACGGTTAATCGGTTACTTAAAACCGGTTCCGAAATCGGTTTTGATATCAGAATAACCGTTTCAAAAATTGAGATAACCGGATCTATCCTTCAATAAAATTTGTTATTAACGTGTTCGTCATTACAAGAGCTATTTATGGTAAGTATTTCAAAAGCACCACATACCAGTAACGAATATACATAAAAACAAAACATAGTTTTCTGAACAAAAACCGGGTAAATGTCAAAAAGGACCATGAAAACGGGGAAATATCGATTGGTCATCAATCAGAACCGTACCTAAAATCTTCTGAACAACATTTTTGTAGAATATTTGGATGCTGTAAAATCTCGTCTTCTGGTACTTTTACTACGGTTCAAAAAATAAAGGACGAAAAAGACATAAAAGGAATGGAGTTAGAGGGATGAAATATTCTACAAAAAGATTCACCATTCGATTTGACTGAAGACATGTAATATCAAAATGAAGCTACAATAACCCATTAGTGAGATATAAAGCCATTTTCTCATAAATTAAGGGACCAAAATCAAACCATTAATCACGCAATATCTCGGAAACTTGATCTATGGTGAACATTTCCTTTTGGGTTCTTAGTACACTCACCGAAGGCTTTCATCTTCAAAAGGGATTTTCCACCCACTGAATTTGAGTCCCATTTTGTAGCACAGTGTCATTTATCGATATTTTCCGAAAAATGTGCACTTTCTCGAGGCCATAACTGCCTGAAGGAGCGTTCCAATGCTTTTGCGATGTACCAGAGAGTTCTTTATTATTGTCTTGGCTACAATTGTTGTCTTTGTGTTGGATAGAAAATCTCAGTGGTTTGGTTGATATATGCCAAAGTATCCAAAAATCCTTGAAAAAAAACTTCAAGTCAAAATCCGGGGGCTCGATTTTCACCGTAGACATATGGTCTAGTTGACTTTTTTGCTCAGTACAATCCCAAGAATCAGAAACTGCAGGCGCCCGTGGTGGTGTTCAAATCGCCCCACTCTAGTGAACACAGTGTGATAAAATGCATTAATGTGAGATTCAAATGTAAGTTTGTCGTCCAATACAACGCCCAAACATTTCATATTGTGTACAATGTTAATATTTACTCCTTGGTATGTCAAATGGAAATTAGAGACATTCATATTTTTAAATAGCATTGCATTAGTTTTGGAAGCGTTAACACAAAGTCGATTGACCGATATCCAATCAGTTAAAATTTGTTATTAAATTTATTTATCATTTAATATTTAATTTTGAATAATACAAATATTCTTTGCAATTAGAGCTAATCTATAAATAAAATTTCTTATAAATTAAATCAACGTGAAGACAAAATACTTGATCATTAGCAGAAAAAATCACCATGCCGCTGTGAAGTTAAAAGTACAAAGTACAGAAATAGAAAGAGTTGGAACATTTAAATATCTTTGGATGTTAATAAACGACCAATAGGATCCCTCGAAAGAGATAAAAATAGCGATCATGAATACTCACGTAGGGAGCTTCTCACGAGTGAGTTGCAGCTCACTTCCCACTTCTTGACCTATCACAAATGACAAGGGAGGAGCGAAAAAAGTGAAGAAGGGTTCACAAGTTGGAAAAGTGAAAATAGTGCCGCATTTTGCGAACCCTTGAAAATATAATTTGTGTTGCCATATCGTTATTTTATTTACATATAATTTTGCAATCACTAAATTCGTAATTTTTTTTATAAAACACAACTTTATTTAAAATTAAATTAATATTTCTAAAACGAAAAATACTTTTTATCAACAATCCACTTTAAAAATATTTGGTATTTTATAAAAATATTAAATGTTTGATATGTGGCAACATCTTAACAGCTGTTTTTTTTTTTTTTGGCACATATGTAAAAATTGCAATTTGCAAAAAAAAAAGGGAACAAATATCGTTTAAAGGTCATTAAATGGCAAAAAGAAATTAAAATGTTTAATATTGCATTTTGGATGATGGCCGAAACGACAAACGCTGAGGAATACAAAGAAAACCATGCAAAATTTTGTGGAAGTTGTTCCATGCGATGCCAATATCTCACTGGATCTTTTGCATTGGTTAAAATGAAGTTGAAGATCCCATCTTCAGCATTTGAAGGAATTTCAAGAATTGTAAATAAATACAATACGTGATACATCCGATCTTTTCTCCAGCATTAGGACCAATTTTAGGAATGCTAAGTACAATTCAATTAAATTCCTTTCTTCAACATTTGAACCAATTTCATAATGTTATCTTTTTTAAATGGTTTTATTAAGCTCACCCCGTTTGTTTTATTTATTATTTATTCTTGGGTCAAATTTAGTAATTCAAATTTCACCCTCTTCCTGTCAACCGATTAATCTGAAATTTTGTATACACTTTGGATTTTGGTGACAATACAATTATGTTTATTCATTATCATTATAAATTCAAGATGGCCGCCGCTACAAAATGGCGGATAACGTAGGTTTTATCAATCCCATCAATATGGGTATCAAATGAAAGGGCTCAACAAGCAGAATACAATATACTATAAAAAATTGAAATCCAAGATGGCGGCCGCTACAAAATGGCGGATAACGTAGGTTTTATCAATCCCATCAATATGGGTATCAAATGAAAGGGCTCAACAAGCAGAATACAATATACTATAAAAACTTGAAATCCAAGATGTCGGCCGCTACAAAATGGCGGATAACGTAGGTTTTAACAATCTTATCAATATGGGTATCATATGGAAGTGCTCAACCAGTAGAATACAATGTACTATATAAAATTAAAATCCAAGATGGCGGCCTCTACAAAATGGCGGATAACTTAGGTTTTATCAATCCCATCAACATGGGTATCAAATGAAAGGTCTCTACAAGTAGAATACAATTTACTATGCAAAATTGAAATCTAAGATGGCCGCCGCTACCAAATGGCTGATAACAATTTTTTATCAATCCCACCAATATGGGTATCAAATAAAAGGGCTTGACAAGAAAAATACAGTGCACTATGCAACCTCAATTAAGATTTAAATTTAGAAATTGAATCTGTAATTTAGGTATCTGATTAATCCAGCCTGAATCCACCACCCAAGTCAAGATTTTTTATCGTGTTGAGGACTTTGTGGCGTTAGGGTGGCTAAAAATGATACGTCGTTAGCCGTACAGCACCCAAGTTAAGGTGAAAGGTTAAAACGCGCCGAGAACTGTATGGCATTAGGGTGGATAAAAATGATATGTCGTTAGCGTTTTCCCCTCAAGACTCAGGCGCTTCTTGTTGTACATAGCCTTGCCCCTTTATTGGACCTCTGGGGGGTCGACCGTTTAAATGTCCATTACTCGTGGGAACAAAATGGTAAAAAAATATATAAAAAATACAAACACAAATAAAACAGAAACTGCAACACAACGTAAACGAAGGCTTCAAAAAGCGAAAGAAAAAGTATAAAGCAAAACGAGCTAAAGAAAGTGAAGGTGATAGAAATAGTCGATTACAGAAGCGACGGGAACAATTAGCGTCAAAAAATCTGAGCAATATGAGGCCAGGTTAAAAAAGCAACGTCAGCGATATACACAAATGACGGCGTCAGAAACGCCTGAAGAATATGAAGCCAGGTTAACAAAGCAACGTGAGCGGTACACGCAGATGATAGCGTCAGAAACGCCTGAAGAATATGAAGCCAGGTTAACAAAACAACAGGAGCGATACACACAGATGTGTGTTGCCTTTAATACTATCATGAGCTTCTACAATACATAAAATGCAGGCCAGCACTGTGGATCACGCAGTCGTATACTTAGGTGCGAAACTGTTTGAAGAACCTTGCAATAATGAAGCACTAAATGAATTAAACAGAATGCAAAATAAAAACTAAAAACTAGAAAATAAAAATAGGTAAAAAAACTTTTTAAGTTAAACGGTTTTATGTTAAACATGCATTGCAATGTTTAATATAAATGTACTAAAAACCAAAAAAATAATAAAATAGATACAGTCGTGGGAATTATAAACATATGCATAGACTAGACTAAAATAAAACCGTGGGGCACGTCAATTGTCTACAATCGTTGATTAAAATGTTTGTTTTGTAATGTTAGAGCATAATTAGGCAGTTGTTCAACCGACAACGATGGACGTGTGATAAGTAGGGCTAGAATGTGGAAACAAGCTAGCAAGCTCGATTATAAGCGAGTTTTAGGGTTTCATAGTGGTGAGCGAGTAGTACTTTGTCGATTAAAGACAAACTACGAGCAGTGAAACGATATCTCGCCAGCCAGCAGTGTGAATGTCCAACGATAAACTAGTTGAAACATCTCTTATTTACATGGAGTGTATAACTATTGGAATTTCCATGAGCAAGAAAATAGTAAGTAATTTCCTCACCGTCTGCGGGCCAACTGCCTAACGACGAATTAAACGATTCTTCTATCGCACATTAAGTCGATAATTTGTAGACAATTGACGTGCCCCACGGTTTTATTTTAGTCTAGTCTATGCATATGTTTATAAGTCCCACGACTGTATCTATTTTATTATTTTTTGGTTTTTAGTACATTTATCTTAAACATTGCAATGCATGTTTAACATAAAACCGTTTAACATAAAACCGTTTAACTTAAAAAGTTTTTTTTTACCTATTTTTATTTGTTATGTTTTTATTTATATTTTACTTTATGAATTTAATCCTTCATATTTTGTTCGCGGCATACGAAATGCCAAGCGTTAGTGATGCCATGCCAAACTTTTGGTATAGATGACATACCAAGTTGTTGGTTAAGAAAGATACCATTCCACTGGTTTATTGAAGATACCATCCAAAATGATTTGGATCTTTTGGGGGTTACGGTCTTGTAAAAAGAATGGGCGAAGGTGGTAAAAAGGTGACATGCCACTTGCATACATGCTTGAATAGCATCTTTGGCATCGAATATTTTGCTGGGAACCTTAGCGAACAAAGAACAATTCAAAGGCACTTACGATATGTCACATATTATCTTGAGTTGCAGCAAAGTTTATAAGTACCTACATATGTATGTACATTAAGTAATATGCACATTGTTCTATCGAGGAACAACAATTGCAGAAAGGGGTTGCTCCTATGATTCTGAACCGCTTCCCATATCTGAAAAATATTGGCTAACTTCAACTCCGCCTCCAAATTACGCCAAACTCGATTGAGGTCTTGCTTTCTTCATTAAAACACGGATGAACATGTACAGTTGCCAAAATAATTTCTAATTGTTTTTTATTTGTTACTTTCAACGTAAAACACAAATAAATACAATTAATTACCATTACAAATGCAAGATATTAATTTTCGTCGATTTTTTCTTTAAAAAATTTCCATATTTACATTTTTTTGTTCAACTCACCTTGTTTTCTATAGTGAGAGAAAATTGCCTCACATTCTCACTTTTTTGACATTTATGATAGCTACTTTTCTCACGAACGTGGGTTTTGTTCTCCCTTATTATGTTTACAAGCAATTTTAAAAGGAAAAACTTAAGGAAGGCATGCTAGAGGAAGGAGAGAAACATCCTGGCTCAAAAACATTATGGACTGGAGAGGTTATAACAATGAAACTGATCTGCTGAATGCTGCACGTCACAGAGAGCTGTCAACCTTTATACAATAAGATAACTATAATGCGATATCCGGATAACGAATTAGAAAATAAAGAAATCTACATAAATTGTAAAGGCGCCGAAATTGCGTTTTGAAAAATAAAAGAAATAAAACAAGAGCCTTTTAGTTTGAAATTCAATATTAAGCAGAAGCTTTATTGAGTAAAGTAAAGTATCTCCGCCAGGGATAACAATCATGACGCGTTGCGGGGGTTTAACGCACGGTCTCCCTCTTTCAACATTCTGGAAATGTTGAACGGGGGTAGCCGTGACCGACCAAAGGTTATCCACGTAGTGATCTCCTACGAATTTTTGAGATCCCCTAACGCCGTGGTGTAAGGCGAACGTGTGCCTATCGGAGTTCCAAGGTTTGCAGTTAGGGTACTAACTGTATTAGAACGGAGCCTCATTGAAAACCTGGGCGTCTCAATGAAGTGTACACTTTGATTAAGTTAGAAACTCTTTATTGGTATTTTCACTACAAATCTCCAGGGAGCCTTTGTTCGCCTAGTTCGGATCGCACAGAGACCTCCCTTCCTTCAGTGTTCTCTACGAACCCTCTGAGAAACTATGTTCGCTTACGGCGGACCGTAGGGTGATATTTCCAATCATTGCCCTACAAATCTTCTCAGAGACTATGTTCGCTCCGTGCGGATCGTAGAGAGTACTCTCTCGGTAGTGGAATTTCTCTGCAATTTCTCCCTGGAACTCTATTCGCTCAGTTTGTAACGCGTCTCACCCAATACAAGGTAAAGTCATCAGTACTTTTCGCCTTAATAAATCACCCTGCACACCATTATTATTATTATACCAACTAAAAACCTTTGTGTTTTATTTTCTCCTTATTTACTTATCGGTTACGCTCGGGTTTGTATCACTTGCTCATCTCCATAAACAACAACTATTCTCTGCGGACTTTATGAGCTACACCTAAACATACTTAGTTGTCAAGTAGTTACCATGGTATTGGAGGGCTATGCCTTGGTTGACCTCCATTCCCCCACAAATCCAATGACATACGGATTCTACAAAATTAAATAAAAACAACACAAACACACCTAAAACTAATGATGGCAACTCTGCAACGCCCACAGTTAATGAATTGGAAAAACCCAAGACTGGGGACACCCAGCCAACGGTTGACGGGACCGTAGTTTCGGGTGAGGGCCGACAAGATACACCCTGTCTAGAAGTTGTCAAGGATAGTTTTACTGAACAAAGTCGACAAATTCTAGCACTACTGGAACAGACTCTGGCTCTGAGCCTCAGTCAGGATGGTGCTTCCACTGGGGCCGAGGACAGCTCATCGGATGATGAAGTGGACACCACAGTCATTTCAGCGAGTGTGGTCGTCGATGGGCTGGCCTCTACCTCGGCGGGCCGGCTCCTTGGGGCCGGGATCATCGGAATTTGCAACTAACCGAATATCGGCCGTAGACGATAAAATAAGTCTACAGAGGCAAGATGCTATTGAGGAGGGAACCCCGACCAAAACCGTGGTCGAAAAGGCTCCCACCGATATAGAAATCTTTCACGGTGATTTCTTATCGTGGCCGACTTTCCGAGACCTTTTCACCGCGATATATGTAAATAATTCTGGTCTTAGTGACATTGCGAGACTCTGTCATTTAGTTAGAAAGACAGACGGCGAAGCTAAAGAAATTGTATCCAAGTTCCCAATAACTCACCGTAGCTTCGTCTTAGCATGGACAGCTCTCAAAAATCCGTTTGACAATAAACGGGTTATTGTCAATAGTCACTTGAAGCTTCTTTTTGATCTTCCATATATCGATCGTGAAACTAGTTCGGGATTGAAAACCCTTCAGCGCGGAATAAATAGTTGTTTATCTGCTATGGCCGTATATGATATCACCACAGTACATTGGGATCCTATCATAGTCTTCATTGGTATTCAGCGTTTACCGTGAATAACTGTCACTCTTTGGGAACAGAGTGTTAGAGACAAATCGGCTTTGTCTTCTTGGGAAGACTTGGATTCATTTATTTCCGAAAGAATCCAGACACTTGACTGTTTGCGTGATATCAAAGACCCTGAACCCAATAAAAAGTCTTCTTCGAAAGAATTTAAATCACCAATCACCAACAATTCGGTTTATAAAAAATTCAAATCACCAACCACGATAACTTGTCTTCTATGTCCTTCGGAAATTCATTCTTTGTAATCTTGTCCAAAGTTTAAACAATTGTTCTTTGACCAAAAATCTTCAACGGCGAAGAAACAAGGCAGTTGTTGGAACTGTCTTTCACGGGGCCATACAATTAAAACTTGTACTAGTGCCCCTAATTGCAATATGTGTCGTGGAAGACATCACACCCTCCTCCACCGTTCTACTAATTCATCTCCCTCAACTCCTTCATCAAATTCTACACCTTCCTCTTCCCGTCATTCTGTAGTTCACCACAATGACAACATAGCTTCCACCTCCACTGGTGCCAATCCAACTATAGCAAATCAACAAGTTTTCCATACATCACAGAATCGTAGTGTTCTTCTGGGAACTGTTATAGTGAACCTTCTTCATAATGATAAAGAATATACAGTTCGGGCTCTGATCGACCCAGCATCAGAGGGTTCTTTTATCTCAGACACCATAAGAAAACGGTTAAATTTGCCTACTTGCTCTGCTCTAGCTCGTATTTCAGGAGTAGCGGGAACGGTATCAGCTAATACTCAGAAGAGTTGTTCTCTGAAAATCGGTTCAAGAATCAATTCTTCGTTGGTACTTCAAACAGAAGCATTTATTCTCCCTCGGATATCGGATGATCTTCCATCTTTCTCAATAGATCCCGATATAACACATCGTTTACCAAACATTCGGTTAGCTGATCCACACTTTTTTGATAGTAGACCCGTAGAACTATTGATTGGAGCTGATTTATACCCAAAAATCCTTCTAGACGGAATTCACCAAAATATACTCGGTTCACTTCTTGCACAATTCAGACGACACCGCAGCTGTGTCGACCAATCAAACACCCTGCGGATAATAATCGAACAGTCGGTCGAATGGCGCTCACCTCTATACTTGTGCTTCGTTGATTTCAAAAAAGCATTCGACACGATCAAACGTAGTGCAATATGGAAAGCACTGGGAGATAAAGGAGTACCTATAAAGATAATAAAGATCATAAAAGCGATGTACGACAACTCCACTTTACAGGTTCGCCATGACGGTTTATATAGTGACGCATTTAAAACCAATAGTGGAGTAAAACAAGGCTGTCCTCTCTCCCCTCTACCGTTTGCAGTTACCCTCGACAGCATAATGTCCGAAATCTGCAAAAAGAAAAGAGGAATCGTTTGGGGTCTCCAGCAACAGCTCGAGGATCTAGACTTTGCAGACGATATATGCCTCATATCACATAAGCACCAAGACATGCAAAACAAATTAAACGACTTGGTACTACTTGCTAAGAATAGTGGACTGCATATTAATATCCAAAAAAACAAAAGCGATGAGGATAAACAATCAAAATAACAACAAACTATATGTAGAAAGCAAAGAAGTAGAATACTTAAATAGCTTCTGCTACCTTGGATGTATTATGTCTGTAAACGGAGGAAGACGTCAAATACAAGCTAGCTAAAGCCCGAGAGACTTTTGGACGACTAAACAAGATTTGGAGATCGCCGCAAATCACACTGCATACAAAACTGCGGTTATTCAATGCATGTGTGAAAACAACACTTTTTATATGGAAGCGAGACATGGTTAATAAACGATTCCACTATAAAAGCAATTCAAACCCAAATTAATAAGTTCTTGCGCATTATATGTCGAGTCTTCTGGCCTAACACTATTACAAATGCAGACTTATGGCAAAAAACAAACGAAGAGCCTATTGTCAAACAGATAACAAGGAAAAAATGGAGATGGATAGGTCACACTCATCGGAAAACTCCAGCCAGCATCACAAGATACGCCCTTGAATGGAACCCCCAAGGAAGCAGAAGACGTGGCCGTCCAAGAAATACCTGGCGCCGTACAACCATAGCAGATGTCGGTAGAATTAACATTTCATGGGAAGAAATAAAATCACTCTGTCCTGATAAATCAAACTATAACATTATTGTAGAAACCCTATGTTCCACATTGGAATAAATAAAGGAAAAAAAAACTTCTTGCACAAAATACGGTATTCGGATGGATCCTAACTGGTCCAATGTCCTCTTCTCCTCATCATTCGAATTAATTACGTTCAAACGACTCCACCACCAGACAGCCAAAAACCGTGAATACTTCTTTATTCTCACCAGGATGTGTTTCCTATCGGTTTCACTCCGTCTTTCCTATCGGTTTCTCCTCGCCAACATAAGATTTATCTTCACCTTCGCCATTTTTATTAGTTACGCAACGGCTATCGCATTATTACAGTCCAGAATTAAGAAATGGAAAGTTTGAAATCGGAAAAGCTCACCTAACTGAATTTACATACTTGGATTCCTAGTTGTAAGTTACTTTAAGTTCACCCGTTTGATGTTGAAACACCCCTATGTGTTTCAAGGCTGGCGGCTAATGTTTAAGTTAGAAACACTTTATTGGTATTTTCACTACAAATCTCCAGGGAGCCTTTGTTCCCCCAGTTCGGATCGCAGAGAGGCCTCCCTTTCTTAAGTGTTGTCTACAAACCCTTTGAGAAGCTATGTTCGCTTACGGCGGACCGTAGGGTGATATTTCCAATCATTGCCCTACAAATCTTCTCAGAGACTATGTTCGCTCCGTGCGGATCGTAGAGAGTACTCCGGTAGTGGAATTTATCTGCAATTTCTCCCTGGAACTATATTCGCTCAGTTCGGATCGTAGTGAGAACTTTCCAATAAGCAGTGATTGCCACAGCCTTGATTCACTCTCGGTTGTTATACACAAATCACTTATTAGTCATCTCTTCACCAGTACGGAAGTACTTTTCTGTTTATTGTAACGCGTCTCACCCAATACAAGGTAAAGTCATCAGTACTTTTCGCCTTAATAAATCACCTTACACACCATTATTATTATACCAACTAAAAACCTTTGTGTTTTATTTTCTCCTTTTTTACTTATCGGTTACACTCGGGTTTGTATCACTTGCTCATCTCCATAAACAACAACTATTCTCTGCGGACTTTATGAGCTACAACTAAACATACTTAGTTGTCAAGTAGTTACCATGGTACTGGAGGGCTATGCCATGGTTGACCTCCATTCCCACACAAATCCAATGACCTATGTATTCTACAAAATTAAATAAAAACAAGTAAGAAAAGTCTATAGTCGGACGGAGCCGACCATGGGATACCCTATACCACTATCCCTGGACAATCGGTCTCCACGGAACTTCTTTTCAATGATTGTGAAAATTTAATTATCAAATATCAGAGATGTAATGTATAATACTTATGACCAAAACCAAAAAGTTATCTAGCATGACAAAGACATTTTTGTAGCAGGAAAGGAAAATTTAGTTCACACAAACTAAAATGTAATGAAACCCACTTATGTAGTACTACTACTTCCGTTGTTTAACCGCTACGTTATTGAAATGTTTACCAATTTCACACAAAAGTTTCAGTCCATTTAACCCTCTAAGTATTATCTGATCTTCACGTTGGTTTGTACGCTTCTTCTTCATCATAAACTCAAACTCTGTTTAAAATTTTGCTGGTTATTATTTTGACCTACAGAGCCGCTACAAAATTGGTTAAAATTTTGTTTTTGGTCCATTTCATCAACTGAACATTTCACGATCATCACCAAAAACTTATCACTTCTATTCTGGCCCGAACCCAACCTCCTTAAAAAATTCGTTACAATCTGTCCATAATTGCGGCCTTAAGCTTATTTACAATTTTTTAATGGACGGACACGCATCGCTAAATCGCTTTATCTCGTCGAGATATGAATTTTGGCATACCAAATAAGGGGTATAGGACGAATATTTCGTGGTGTTACATAAACTTTTGGAGAGACAATATGCAGCATGGGATAAAAATGTGGTTTTCTACACAGAACCCATTATATATTAGGCAGTAGACCCGTTATCTAGCAAACACTTTATTGCAATTTACATCAGAGGAAAGGACAGTAGTTTTTCCGTATGTAGGCTACTTTGCGAACTATATATGTTCTCAAGGAATTAAAATATCGACCAAAAATAAAATTTTTATATTTTTCATACAAAAGTAATGGTCCATTTCACCTGCTAAAGAATATCAGATCATCATTCAAAATTGTAGGCATCTTTTTCGTCTTACCCGGTGCAAAATTTCGTGACTATTGATGTATAATTGCGACTGCTAGCGAGTTTATTATTACACTACAAACAAATAACGGAATATATTAGGCTGTAACTCTGTTATCTGATCATGCACACCAACATAATTGGCATCAATTGAAAGATCAAGCATTCCACTTTCAAGTGTATCTCACTTGTCCGGAATGTCACTTCCAGGAATTAAGATATAAGCTGTGTATTAAACATTTTCAGAATTTTCACACAAAAGTTCTGGTCCATTTAACCCTCTAAATATTATCCGATCACCATCTCAAATTGCAAGCTTCATCGGACTATTATTGAGACCTACAGAGCCGCTAGAAAATTGGATAAATATTATGATTTTGGTCCATTTCACCCGCTAAATATTTCACGATCATCACCAATAAGAATAGGGATCTATTCTGATCTGAACCCGACCGATAATTGCGGCCTGGAGCGTGTTTACAATTTATAATGGACAGACGGATGGACACACATCTCAAAATCGCTTTATCTCGTCGAGATATGAAGATTGGTATACCACATTAGGGTCTCCGACGAATATTTCGCGGTGTTACATGAATTTTTACCAAAACAAACTTATAATACCCTTTTCCACATTGTGGTATAGGGTATAACAACACAAACACATCTAAAACTAATGATGGCAACTCTGCAACGCCCATGGTTAATGAATTGGAAAAACCCAAGACTGGGGACGAGACCGTAGTTTCGGGTGATGGCCGACAAGATACACCCTGTCCAGAAGTTGCCAAGGATAGTTTTATTGAACAAAGTCGACAAATTCTAGCACTACTGGAACAGACGCTGGCTCTGATCCTCAGTCAGAATGGTGCTTCCACTGGGGCCGAGGACAGCTCATCGGATGATGAAGTGGACACCACAGTCATTCCAGCGAGTGTGGTCGTCGATGGGCTGGCCTCTACCTCGGCGGGCCGGCTCCTTCGGGCCGGGATCATCGGAATTTCCAACTAACCGAATATCGGCCGTAGACGATAAAATAAGTCTACCGAGGCAAGATGCTATTGAGGAGGGAACACCGACCAAAACCGTTGTCGAAAAGGCTCCCAGCGCCTCAATCAGCTATGAGATTCTCTCGGGTAAGGAGAAGAGAGGTTATCGCAGAGTGATAAATTACCTCAAGAAGTTTATCGGTAGGGAACCTTCGTCCATCTCGGTGAAGGAAATTAAGCTAATCAGGATCAATCTCAGAGTGGTGAACAAGATTGAAAGGAAGCATTCTCACCTACACAGGAGAAATCCTAAGCCAAGCTGGGCTCAACACTAACATCGTTAGGTCAACGGAGGACCTCACCCCAAGGTCAAGAGGCCCATCCCGAGCCTAGACCCTAAGCCTTCTACATCCTCTGCCAGATACCCAAAGGAGTGCAGGAAAGACACCGCAGCTAAGTCAACCTCTCAAATTAACTTCCAGACTTCGGGAACAATGAGGGTGGCTAGAGACAGGTTGAGCACTTTAGTGAGATACTCCACCCCCGGCTAATCCAGCTGTTTTAACATTACCATGGAAATTCCGTCAGGGCCCAACGCTTTGTATGATTTAGCGTTCCTGATGGCATTCGCAACATCATCGGACAACAACATCGCAACAACGGATACAGTTGCCCAGGCCATAAACAATTATTGTGTGAATGCAGTCATCGGAGTACATCCCCCATCTATCGCAGCTGAAGAGCTTCAGCTGCCACGACAGAGTAGTTTTGGCACAATTACGCTCGGGATATTGCAGTCGCCTAAATTCCTATTGGGCGGGAATCGATCGCACCGTGCAAGACATCTGCCCAGTATGCGGCATGGGCCCGCACGATACAAATCACCTATTCAACTGCCCCGCCAAACCTGCTCATCTAACTCCAGCGAACATACAAACATAATAATAAAACACTGTTACAACAACAACTCAAACTAACTTAAGCCAACGGGTGTCTTCCGGTTCCTCTCTTACGGGAAACGGTGCTGGGAAGAAGATATCTAGACCATTGGTGCCGGATGAGCTGCGAATAGGAGTCATTGACAGATCTGACCCTGACAAGATCAGCGATAGCCGATGGCTACTGGTTGAGGATCGTCTGCGGTACGTTGTGTTTGCAGGCGACGGGGAACCGCCCAAACATACGCAGTTCGGTAGCGCTGCACTTACGGTGGAATCAAGGTTAACTGCTGTGAAAACAAGGAATCTCTAAACTTCCTTGTAAACACGGTGGACGGGCTTGGCGAACTGTGAGAAGGGTGCCAACTAGCGACTGTTAGTTTAAAGAAGATCCTCAACAGAAGAGTATTGTCAGCATGGGTGCCACCGCCCCCTGTGGACCCCGCACGCGTGCTGACAATACTCGGTAGACAAAATCCAATTTCAAGACTAACTCACTAAAACTCGTCAGTCACCGTCCGGAAAATGGAGGCCTTACGATATGGGTGTCAATAAAAACACAAGGCCAAGAATACCCGAGAAATCGTGATGGCAAACTGCATTTCGGACTAGGATGGATAAGGTTTCGTCTAGGTCGGATTCAGTAAAGGAACGTAAGCGACAGCCGCTTCGCCCAATGCAGATTAATCTGCTTCACTGCAAAGCGGTTGCCGCTGAACTTCTACTTGCCCTCACGAAGACAGAAATTGACATAGCCCTAGTCCAGGAACCCTATTTACACAAAAACAGGGTTGCTGGGCTGAACGACGGCAACTATACCACCTTTGCCACAACCAATGGAGACAAGGTAAGAACTCGTATAGTTGCCAAAAAGAGTCTAAAATTAATGTATCTCTCTAATTTTAGCGGAGGAGATACCACTGCATTAAAGATGGAAGGTGGTTCACACCAAGCAACCATTTTCTCATCCATCTATATGCCATACGAAAGCCCTAATCCCCCAGGTCAAGATGTGGAAGGGCTCGCGGGGAGATGGGGAGCGCATGTCTCATAATGTTGGGATGTGATGCCAATGCTCACCATTTATCGATTCACGTACCTACAGATCCCTATAGATCCCCACTTGATCAGCTGTTGCAACAGCTGTTTCATCAACAGATGTTTTATTTGTTTATGTTTTACTGTATACATTTAAGGATAATAGTTCAAAAGAAAATATGATTAAGTAAATCCCGTTACTTTTTATATATATGTAGGACAAATTTCCTAAAAAAATTAATCAAGTTTTTACTGCCGACTTATTGGCAACTAATAAAAACTTAGTTTCATTTAGCACTCTGGAAGTGCTGACTAAATAGTTGTATTGGCATTTTTGAGTGCCTACAACCAACCAACAGAATACCAGTGGCGTTTGTAAGCGCCGGTATAACAAGTCAGGCAGGAAATCTAATAAAACTTCCTAAAAATAAATCCACCAATACTACACAGCGATACAAATGCCAGGGTTGAGTACATATTTGATTTTATTTTGAAATATAATCTTAGAATTTGTAACAGGGGTAATGAGAGTATTTTTAAAAATAGAACTAGGGAGGAAGTCATTGATATATAAATCTCATTAACAAATATGAATCCCTCATTACTGACTGCATATTATCTCAAGAGTGCTCCTTTTCGGATCACCGCAAGATACACTTCCAGATCTCTATTGATGGCATTCGCCACGGAAGACTGATTGGAACAAATTCGCTGAGCAAGTAAACTCCAAGCTGGGGGTATCTTGTGGATATCTATGAGACCGCCTGCCCGCTTACTCACCCAGGCAGAAGATGTCAACCGGGCTGGTGGTCAAAAGATCTAGCAAATCTTAGGAAGATCAGTAGAAAGCTTTACAATAAAGCAAACAAAACCAAATTGTCTACTGATTGGGAGAACTACAGGGTGTCTTTCAATAAGTACAACAGTGAAATAAAGAAGGCTAAGCGCAGATCTTGGATCTTTAGCGAGTCGATAGAGGGAGTAAAGGACGTAACCAGGTTCCGTTGAGTACTTTCGAAGGGCCCCAAATCCATTGGCAGTATCAAACGGGATGATGGCACATGGACTAACTCCGGTCTATAAACTCTGGATCTCCTATCCAATACCCACTTCCCCAACTGCTTGGATGCACCAGAGCGCTCTAGCCCTCCAATCGTAAGCTACCAAGCCAACGGTGTTATTAGAGTCATCGAGGAGATTACAAGTCGTCCGAAGATAGCCTGGGCGATAAATACATTCAAGCTCTTTAAATCACCTGGTCCAGATGATATCTTTCCTGCAATGCTACAAAATGCACTGGAGTCATAGATTCCTCACCTGGAAAACATTTTCAGAGCTTGTCTACGCCTATCGCCCACACCGGCTCTATGGCGAGAGCTCAAAGCGGGGAAGTCGAGTCACACACATCCTAAAAGCTATAGACTGATCAGCCTATCTTCCTTTCTACTAAAAACCTTAGAAAGACTGCTGGACCTTGGAATCAGGGCCAGCCTTCCAAGTACTGCTATAAGTCCTGCCCAACATACCTATATCAAAGGAAAATCGGTGGAGACAGCACTGAATGACGTCGTAGAACATTCTAGTTTCTACACGAATTTGTTTAGAACTCGAAAGATTTTCTGATAACACTCTGAAGAAATATTCGAAAATCTGAAGAAAAAAGAATTCTTTTCGGAGATTTGTTTCGAGATTCTGAAAATTTTCCGAACAAATTCTAAAAAAAATTCTAGATATTTTCTCCGTAAATCGGAAACTATTCTGATGTTTTATTAGAAATTCTGAATATTTTCTCCCAAAATTCTCAATGGTTATTAGGATACGATTCGAATTTCTCATCGATTAAATTGGAACTTTATTTAAAATATTTGTTGAACTTTTTATTATTACAATGATTATGAAATAGTATTCGTCGCTGCTGCCCACTGAATTGCACATTTATAAAATCATAAAGTACAGTCCTTGCGAACAAATTTTCCATTTGATTTATCTAAAATAGAAATAACAATATTATAAACAACGTTTTAGAAAATGTGTATACAATCTTACACTTTCATTTATTGTAAAACATGTGCCAATTTCATCACAAAATAACTTGTTCCGTTACGTCTTATTCACTTAACAGCTGAAAAATAACTAAAAAACAAACAATATCGTGAAGACACAAAAAATCTCCCCTTTTCTTTAAATCAACTCTCGACGAATGTTCGGCAATTTTGTTCCCGAGAGAGAGAGAAACGAATCAAAATTTCCCATTAGAGTATGTGCAGATTACTCGCAACACTTTCGAAAACAAGCGCACGAAAGTGTGCAGAAATTCTTAAACGAAATCTTGCTGAAGATCACTTCAATTTCTGAGGGAAATTTTGAGAATTTTCTGAACAAACTTTGGAAAACCTCTTAAAAGAATCTAATATCAGAGCGCTCGGCAACAATTGTTTACTGGGCAGTGATTACATATCACCACAACTACACTTCGACGAGGTTAGAGTACAAATACCCCACAGACATGTCTGGACCCACAACTCCCCACCTCTGCCCGGTATAGGAGTATATCTTCAACTGGAATGCACAAAGACGTAACCCTCGTAAGCGGCCCTCAAATCACTTAAATCCCACTCTATCGGTTCTCTTGCGGTTTTAGACTGTAGGAAAGCCTTGGAGGCGGTAAAATTAATCGTTACCCTGCACTATAGGCCCAATGGCAGGTTTCTGAGACAAAAAGTCTATTTTTGATGTCATATATTTGGATAAAATAGTAACGCGATTAGATTCTTAATACTTTGAGCCACTTAGAAACAAAATAATTTCAACCTGGCAACGCTTCATGACCATATACCGGGCTGTCAAAGATATTGCATCTTACATTGTAAATTTTTATAAAATTCTATGAAACGAAGAACAAATTTTTTTCGCTCGACAATTAAAAACCGCTAACATAATAAACAGTTTTTTAATGGATAACACGTGTAAAGGTATGTAAATTAATATTCTGATTAAGAATTAGCAAAAGTTAAATATGGTAAGGAATATTTGATGTAGACGTGTGGTGTATTTTTTGTGTAGTTTACATGGTTTTTGGAATAGAACTCTCGACGTATTCGCAAAACTATATATGTGTGGTAGAAGGTAATAGTGAGTACTATATGTGTAGAAATTTTTATCGCTGTATGGATCCGTAACTGGGACTACAAACACCTACTTACTTACTTAGTTGGCCCATTACAGAACATTTGTTCCATAGACCGAACTAAGAAAAGATCTCCATTCCTCTCTGTTTTTCGCTTGACTTTTTGGAATACCTCGCCTTTTCATTTCTTCATCCACTTGTATGTTCCATCGAAGCTTAGGCCTGTCGATTCTGCATGCACCGCCATGTGGCATGTATTCATACGCCTTTTTAGCGGGTTCATCATCGCTCATTCTTATGATATGGCCTAGCCAACGCAATCGTTGCATCTCGATACGTTTAGCTATATTTATGTCTTTGTATAGCTTATATAGGTCGTGTTTCATACGACGTCGATATTCACCGTCAACGCAAATCGGCCCGTAGATCTTTCGAAGAATTTTCCTCTCAAACACACCAAGCACTGCCTTATCTGCTTGCGCAAGTACCCATGCTTCGGAGCCATACATTAGCACGGGTAGTATCAGCGTTTGGTATAGTGTTATTTTTGTTTGACGAGATGTGGCTTTGTTTTTAAATTGCTTACTTAAACCATAGTAGCATCTGTTGGCCAATACAATTCTTCTTCTTATTTCACAACTGATGTTGTTTGTTGTGTTTATGGCAGTGCCGAGGTAGACGAAGTCTTTAACTACCTCAAAATTGTAAGTACCAACTTCCACAGTTGGTCCGAGCTCTATGGACGCTTTGCGCGTCGACACCATCAATTTGGTCTTTTCGCCGTTTACCGCCAGACCCACTTTCGCAGATTCTGCTTCGACCTTCCTAAAGGTATCAGTTACTTCCTTTACTGATCGTCCCATGATGTCTATGTCATCAGCATAAGCAAGTAACATGTGGCTATTGGTGTAAATTGTGCCATTTCTTTTGACATTTGCATCTCGTATTACCTTTTCCAGCAAAATGTTGAATAGGTCACACGAAAGGCTGTCTCCTTGTCTGAAACCTCTTTTGGTACAAAAGAGAGGCTCTTTCCAATTTTAACTGAGGACCTAGTATCAGTTAAAGTCATCTTACAAAGTCGGATGAGCTTTGCGGGTATACCAAATTCAGACGTTGCATGGAATAACTTTGATCGGAGGGGACTGTCGAATGCTGCTTTATAATCGACAAAAAGGTGTGTTTAAGTTAGAATTGATCATATTGTTTTATTTGGCCCTATGAATCGCATAGGCATATTCGTTGAAATTTCCTCATTCCCATTTATTACACCCCTGTAATAGTATGAGAGATTTCAACGAATATTCTCTTGACAACCGCCCTCTTGAAGCACCTATGCAGATGTCAACATAAACTAATAAACAAATAGACAGAGAGATCGATCGACAGCTTGACTTGCAAGCAACACCCGCGCTTTATTGTAAGCCTGTACATATCGTTGTACATTAATTAAAAGGTAATATTGTTTACCATCAATAAATACGGCAATCGAGCCAAACCTTTTATTAAAACTATTGTGTTTTATTTATTTCTATTTCTTTTTATATCGACGGCCAAACGTACGCATTGGGCGTACTGGCTCCATTGGGGAGCCTCGATAACACTTGTTCCCCCCAGTCCCTATAGTGCGGACTAAACATTTGGTCGCTTCGGGCTAAATAAACATTTGGTCAATTCGAGCCAGATTGGAATTGGAATCAATCATCCTATTGAAATACAGTCCACTACCCCCTTGGATCTCACTATTTTATTGGTACGTATAGTGCAAAGTGAGCATCAAAATAAATAAATATACAAGTGTTCGTTTGTTTGTTTGGTCGTTTTACAACGTCATCAATTCCCTTTGTTGTCGGTCGGTCAAAGTCCAAATCGTGGACAGACGTATATACATACGGGAATAAGAAAGTCAAAACAAAAATACTAGAGATATTTTTGGTCACAAATATCGCATTATTTTTCGTTCTTTTTCTCTAATTCGTCGTTGTAAAATTCTTTTACTTATTGCTTTGTTGTTGCAAAATTGGTTCAAAAAATATTCCCTAAAAATAACATTGATTTGCATTGATCTGTGTTCGCTAGCTTTAGCAGTGTAAATATACAAACATACTTTCATAAATACATCGTTTACATATTTACACTGCACGGCCTATTCGTGGTCCCTTCTGCGTTGATACACATACGCTCGTATATCTACGTACTCCAGCATCGTCGCTTTGTCGTACCGTCTAGTCGGTCAGTAAGTGGCTTGCATGCAAATATATACACACACGCATGTACGCATAAATATTGCATTTTTGGGCATTCCTCTTTCTGTCGTGTCCGTTTTTATTGCACAGTCTCCCGCCGGTGTATTATTACACAGTACCCGGTCAGTAAATTAGTACTGTGACACATATTATTATATTTTATAGTATATATAATAAATCGGTGTCAGGGAACTTTTTAATAATATTTTTGGACATTTTGGAATTACGTGAACCCTACAATCGGTCGATTGGACCTTTTCTCTTGTAGGGAGTTATTTAAAAATATTTATAGCGATTTGTATATATTTTGGAATTTCAATATAGTTTGAAATTTTTGTTGCATTATTGGACACAAATACACTACATTCGGTGGTTATTTGTATAAATTTAATATTGCATGCACCCTACAACCGGTCAATTGGACTTTTTCTTGTGTAGAGTGTATTTTAGAAATTATTTGTGCTAATTTTGTAATTATTTTTCTGGAATTTTGATACCGTTCGAATTTCCCCTTGCAGTTTTGGACAAATATACACTACGTTCGGTAGTTATTTTGGTCGATAGTTGGATATTATTTGTTGGTTTTTACACATATTTTTGCGAATTTTATAATTTTTTGGAATTCTGATATAGTTCGAATTTCCAGTTATATTTTTTGGCACAAATACACTACAATCGGTAGTTAGTTCGTGTCATTTTGGTCGAAAGCAGATATTTATTATTGGCTTTTAATGCAAATTCATATCGCCTCGTACCGTTTTTGGTAATAATCTCGTAAATTAAATGGTAATTTACAAATTATACAAACTTTTTTGAATCTAACTATTGATTTTAAATTTCCCATTGTTGTTCTTAGACAAATTTGTTGTTCTTAGACCCTTAGAGTTGTCAATTCTATTTTTAGTTGCTTTTCGCTTGCAAAATTTAGAGACTTTTTGGAATTTTGAATACTGTTTTAAAATTTCTCATTGCAATTTTTAGATAGACGCTACAATTGGTAGTTTGAGAATTTATCCTTTTGTTGAAAATAATATATTTTAGTGTACATTTTACCGATTTAAATATAGTTTTAAATATTCTTTCTGAAAGTTTCGCTACAATAGGTAGCTTGAACATTTCTGGTTTTGTGAAAAATAATATATTTTATTTTCATTATATTTACTTATTTGTACTTTTGTGTCATTCGCCATTTTGTTGGTTTGTTTTTCCTAGTTTTCACTAATACGGCTTTCACTCCTCCACATTTATTAATTCGTGCTTCCAAGTCTATCGTGACATTCGCTGAACACTTCAGTACATTAAACGAAGACGAACTTGACTTTTATGGCCTCGAAGTTTATTGTGAGGAAATTGAAAAATTGTGGAAAACCTTTCAGGAAACTTTTCAAAAATGCCTCTCTCGTATAGAAAGTACCGAGAAAATTCAGTCCATTCATGAGGAGTCGTATCAAACATATATTAATTGTTCTTCAAAAATAAATTGTTTGTTGTCAAAGTTTAGTAGTTCATCTAAATTGTCCCTGAACTCATTGAAAAATAGTTCGGTAGATTCCTTAACGGAACATCCAGGCGATATTTCTTCGGAAAAACAGTCTTGTGATATAAATGTTAAAAACAAGAGTTCGCCGCATCACACCTCTCAAGATGTTGGCACGCAAGCGACTAGTTCCACAATATTTGGTATTGGGAATCCTAGATTAGGCTCGAGCTTTGTTGATGATCTCCCAAAATTTGATTGCATTCATAATCTTGCGTTACCTCCTTTGGATATTGAAGTGTTCGATGGAAACATTCTTAATTGGCCCACTTTTAGAGACTTGTTTAGTGCGGTTTATATAAATAACTCCCAGGTGACAGATATTGAACGCTTGTGTCATCTGGTGAGTAAAACTAGTGGTGAGGCTCGAGAAATTGTCTCGAAGTTTCCTTTAACTCATCGGAGTTTCGATCTTGCGTGGAATGAATTGAATTCCACCTACAATAATCCACGGTTGCTGGTGCACAGCCAATTAAAATCATTATTTTCGCTTCCTGTTTTGGATCAGGAAACCAGTCCGGGCTAAAGTCAATACAGCGTGGAATAAATAGTTGCCTGTCGGCAATGGCAATTTATGAAATACCTACGGATAATTGGGATCCGATTGTGGTTTTCATTTGTTTACAAAAATTGCCTAAGATTACACATGCTTTATGGGAGCAGAGTGTGAAAAATAAGTCTCGTCTTTCAACTTGGAAAGAGTTAGATGCATTCTTGACAGAGAGAATTCGTACTCTTCTGTGTTTGCATGAGATGAGAAGTGTTGGCACTTGCTATAAATCGAATAGTGAAGTGTCTCCTAAATATTGTACTTCCTCTCCTCACACTTCTCCCAGTCCCAAAAACTATTCGACACCTCTTCGTTCGTTTCTTAATTCTTGTTGCGTTCTTTGTTCAGAGCAACAACACAAATTAAATGTTTGTCAGCGGTTTGTAAATTGTACACCGTTGGAGAGATACAAATTGCTCAAAAGGCATCGTTTGTGTGTGAATTGCCTTCAGAAGGGACACGAAGTCAAAAATTGTGCTAGTCGTTGTTGTCGAAAGTGCAATCAGAGACATCATACTCTATTGCACAGAGATCGCTCTATTGTGAGCAGTCCGAGACAAATTGTGACTCCCAGAAGTTCGAAGTTGTCTGCTTCAGCTTCCACTTTTCGGCCTGGAACTTTAAATAGTAGCAGTAATTCTTCGTCTACATCTAGCGTTCCATCGGTAGTTTGGAAAACATTCCACGTTACGCAGGAAAGAAAAATTCTATTGGGAACAGCGCTGGTGAATATCGTTCATCAGGGTGCTTCTTTTCCTGCTAGGGCGTTGATCGACCCCGCTTCTGAGTCGTCTCTCGTTTCGGAACGACTTCAGAAGGATCTGGGACTCCAGGTCCACTCCAATAAGTCGTCCATATCTGGAGTAAATAATACTGTCGCAGCTACATGTCGTAAAAGTTGTACATTGAAACTTCGTAGTTGTGGTGACAGGTCGTCTATTTATGAAATTTCGGCGTTAGTTGTAGATTCGATATCGGGAAATCTTACCACATTTTCGGTCACTTCGGACCTTAAGTCGGATTTGTCGAATATAGTTTTGGCAGATCCTCAATTCGGCGAATCGCGCCCATTGGATTTTTTAATAGGAGCAGATTTGTACCCGAAGATAATTCAAAATCATACTCTTCGACTTTCGTCCGGTTCGCTGCTCGCTCAAAATACATCATTTGGATGGATTGTTACGGGTCCTGTCACTTAAATTTGGTTTTTCGTAAATCGTACGGAAAAATAGTTGTAAAGCGGCCCCAACCAAACAAGGCGAACATTAGCTCACGATGCACTATCGTTCGCAGGGTCCCTAATGGCCCTTTCGTTAGCCAGGTCTATAGTGATCTGCACAACAGCTGGGTCCCTAATGGCCCAGTCGCTTGAATTGTCCCTTGTGACCATATTTACCGCGGGGTCCCTAATGGCCATATTTACCGCGGGGTCCCTAATGGCCCGGGTCCCTCATGGCCCATCGTTTAGCATGTAAGAATGTTTTTGAAAAAATGAAATGCTAAAAACAAAAAAAAAAATCAAAATTATTTGAAAGAAAAGATGTAAAAGTTTAATGCTCACGCCTGCACTGTACTAGTACCTAATTACATACTTATAATGATTGCTCATTTATCGAATTTGTTAAAACATTTGGATGTTTCAAGGGAGGCGGCAAATGTTTAAGTTAGAATTGATCATATTGTTTTATTTGGCCCTATGAATCGCATAGGCATATTCGTTGAAATTTCCTCAATCCCATTTATTACACCCCTGTAATAGTATGAGAGATTTCAACGAATATTATCTTGACAACCGCCCTCTTGAAGCATCTATGCAGATGTCAACATAAACTAATAAACAAATAGACAGAGAGATCGATCGACAGCTTGACTTGCAAGCAACACCCGCGCTTTATTGTAAGCCTGTACATATCGTTGTACATTAATTAAAAGGTAATATTGTTTACCATCAATAAATACGGCAATCGAGCCAAACCTTTTATTAAAACTATTGTGTTTTATTTATTTCTATTTCTTTTTATATCGACGGCCAAACGTACGCATTGGGCGTACTGGCTCCATTGGGGAGCCTCGATAACACTTGTTCCCCCCAGTCCCTATAGTGCGGACTAAACATTTGGTCGCTTCGGGCTAAATAAACAGGTGAAATGTGTCGATCTGCATTTCCTGGGTCTTCTCTAGGATTTGCCGCAGGGTAAATATCTGGTCAATAGTGGACTTGCCAGGTCTAAAGCCACATTGGTATGGTCCAATTATTTCGTTGACCATTGGCTTTAGTCGTTCGCACAATATCCCTGACACTATCTTATAGGCAATAGGGAGAAGACTTATGCCCCTATAGTTGGAGCATACAGTCTTATCTCCTTTCTTGTGGACGGGACATAGGATGCTCAGGTTCCAATCATCGGGTACGCGTTCTTCCTGCCAGATGGTGCTAACTAGCTGAGGCATACACCTTATCAGCGCGTCGCCTCCGGTTTTAAACAGCTCGGCTGGTAAGCCATCGGCTCCTGGTGCTTTATTATTCTTCAGCCGGTTGATTGCTGTTTTTACCTCATCTTGGCCGGGCGGTATACATTCTATACCATCTTCTGACATTGGATCTGTGGTATCATCGTCTTCGCTACTATTGGATACCAGCAGATTGGAGAAATGTTCCTTCCATATCCTTAGCACGCTATCTGTATCTGTTACCAGATTACCTTGCTGGTCTCTACAGGAGGATGTGCCTGTACCAAAGCCATCTGTTTGATGTTTCACTCTTTGGTAGAATTTTCGGACTTCATTCTTCATTCGTACATCCAACACGCTGGATGAATGTCTTCCATCTATCACAACATGATCAATTTGATTACTTGTTCTTTGATCTGGAGACAGTCAGGTGCCCTTATAAATATCGATATGATTAAATCTGGTACTGCTAACTACCATGTTTTTGCAGCTGCAAAGTCTATCAGCCTCATACCATTGTCAGATGTTTTACTGTGGAGACTGAATTTCCCGACTGTTGGGCCAAAGATATTCTCCTTTCCAATTTTGGCATTAAAATCGCCTAGAATGATTTTAATGTCATGGGCAGGGCAACGGTCATATGTTTCTTCTAAGCGCTCGTAAAATATATCTTTGGTCTGTTCGTCCTTTTCTTCAGTGGGAGCATGAGCGCAAATAAAGCTGATGTTGAAGAATTTAGCTTTTATTCGAATTGCAGCAAGTCTTTCATTCACTGGGGTGAAGCTGGATACCAGATGTTTTAGTCTCCGACTAACTACGAATCCGCAACCAAACTCATGCTTTACGTCATGGCAGCTATAATACCCTTATGTGTTGTTGTGACGCCTTTCCCAATCCATCGTATTTCCTGTATGGCAGTAATATCGGCCTTGTACTTTTCAAGTACGTCTGCCAATGCGAAGACTGCATCTTCTCTATAAAGAGTGCGAACATTCCAGGTGCAGATTCCCAGATCATGGTCCTTAAAACGTTTGCGGGGTTCGTCAACTTTAGAAGGGTTTGTTTTTCTTTTCTTTAGTTTTTTTCATAGTAGGCTGTTTTTTTCTAGGGGAGGGTTACTAACCCGACGCCCAAACTTATAGGTGAACGCGCGGCACATGTTAGCTCACTACCTTTAACCCATTTCGTACTTGGTGTTCGATTTTTCGAACAGTAAAATCACTTTTTTTCAAAAAAATATTTAAGGATGAAACAGGCAAAATTTTAAACAAGTTTTGGTACATATGGTAAGTCTCATCTGTCAGCAAATAAAAAATTAAATCACCCCTTGAAAACCCCCCTCCCCCTCGTTTTTGTAACCCATATTTTTGGATACTTTTTAAAATAATTTTAAAAAATAAAAATAATAATAAAATTAAAAAAGTAGTCATAGGGAATTATAGCCAATAGATGTAACTGTTTCACAAAAAAGACAAAACTTGATTTGCTTGCATAAGCACGGCGTTGCAGATGTGTAAACTTGACTGTTCGAAATTTCGAACGCTGGTACTTATCCTACATTTGACATTTGTGTTTTTGTGACACGCATTGGTTTTGGAAATACCGTTAGTTTTTATATTTTTGTTTTGCCTCGTGGTTATACATTTGATAAATACAGTGTGTAAAGAAAATGTGAATATTTCATATAAAACGGACAAGTTAATAGAAATTTTCTAGTTTTTGTTAGTGATTTGTGTTTTATAGAAGTAAGTATGAGTACCCGTAAGAAGTTTTTTTCTATGAAGGAGTTGGGTGATATAATGGATAATTGGAGTGATGATGACGGCGAAATCAATTGTGTAAATATACTTCCGCCTGATCGAGTGGATGTCTTTTCGGATGAAGAGACATTAAATGATGATGAAATGGTTTTACACGAAGAACCAAATCCAATGAACGAGGTTGCCGATGTCGTTGATATTGAAACTGAAAGAAATGAAAATGATGACAGTTGCTATCCTGAATTCGACGAAGAAATGGGACCTCAACATCGAAGAAGCCTCGATTTGAATATAAGCCTCTCAGTTCTTTTGGAAAACCTAAATGGACTAAGTGAAACCGAAAGGAATACCATTTCGACATTGCTCCAAACCCAGCCCCGCTGACTGAACTGAAAGAAAATATTTGCTCAAGACTGAATAACTATTCTCCATTGCAATTATTCCACCTATTTTACGATGACGAAGTCCTTGATCACATTATTCAAGAAACAAATACATATGCGGGTCAAAATAATACACTGTTTAATTTGAATGAAGTGATGCTTAAACGGTTCATTGGTATATTATTATTATCAGGATATCACACTCTGCCATCTGTTCCTGATTATTGGTCTTCAAAACCATCACAATGGTAAAACAGACCATGACCCGAACAACTTTTCAGCGAATAAAAGCAAATATACATTTTGCCAACAATTATAGTTTAGACAAGGCTGATAAAATGGCTAAGGTATGTACGATTAATTATATTAACTATTGTTTTATTTATATTCGTAGTTCCTTAGTTACGTCCTTTATTCGATATTCTAAATCGGAAATTTATTCAATTTGGTGTTTGGGACGAAAAGTTATCTATAAATGAACAAATGGTTCCATATTTTGGAAGACATAGCTGTAAAATGTTCATTAGAGGGAAGCCAATTCGATTTGGATATAAATTTTGGTGTCTATGCTCATCTTCAGGTATCAAATCTATCATATTCTGATAATTATTTTATGTTGGTAAACATATTATTTTCTTTGTTTATAGGTTACCTATACAGTTTTTTACCATACTGTGGATCTGCAGACCAATACAACAATGTTGTTGGATTGGGAGCTGATGTGGTTATGCGTTTGCTTTCCAATGTTGAACATCCAATGCGACATGAAGTTTATTTTGATAACTTCTTCACGTCATACCACTTGCTTTGTTTGCTGTCTGATAAAGGGTTTTGTGCTTCGGGAACCGTTCGTTCCCATCGACTGGCTGGTGGATCTGATAAATTAAAAACCGGTAAAAATTTACCAAGAGGTGATTATGATTGTACATTTGATCTCAACCAAAAAATATTGCTATGTAGATGGCAGGACAACAAAGAAGTCACCATCGCAAAAAATTTCGATCAAGTCTTTCCTTTGCACAATGTACAACGTTGGAAAAAGCATCGATATCCAAAAAGAATCCGGAAGCTGGTAATTACGTCACTTATGGTCAGCCAGCCATGTTACACACTTATAACCCGGGCATGGGTGGCGTTGATTTGCACGACAATGCAATCCACAACTACCGAATTAATATACGTGGAAAAAAAATGGTATTGGCCATTGTGGTGTACAACTTTAAATTCTGCAGTTGTGAATGCGTGGAAATTGAATTGCCTGATTGCATACCACAATAAAGAGAAGGCTATGAGCCAAAAGGAATTCAAAATATATGTGACAGAAGCTCTACTTCTGACCGAAAGAAAAGAAACCGATGATGTCGACGAAGAGGAATATCGACCACCAAATCTTCCAAAAATTGTGGGAGAACACATTGTAGTCCGAAATCCAGAGGGAAAACATCGTCGTTGTCAGCTGAAGGGTTGTGGAAAGCCCACAATATTTATGTGCGGCAAATGCAATATCCATTTGCACACAAAATGTTTTAAGCAAAAACATGAGTAATTTGTTCAAAACTTTTATTTCAAATATTTTTTTTAAGATTTTTATGAAATAATAAAAACATGAATTTATAATAATTTTTCACTGAATTTAATAACTTTTGTACCTTTTCATTCAAAAATAATAAAATAAATCAATAAAACAACAAATAAATGAAAAAAAAATTTCCTTACAAAGCTGTTAAGGCCTGCGTACATAAGCTGCCTTGCCTGCTTACCTTGCTTACATCTGATAAAAGAATAAAAAAGAAAAGGGCAACCCAGTTCGAAATTTCCTCGGCCTTCTTTATTCTTTTATTTTTATTATGTCAAAAATGAAGCAGGAAAGCAAGGCAATCAGGCAGAGCAGCTTATGTACGCAGGCCTTTAAGTACCAGTGTTCGAAATTTCGAACACCACTTTCCTGGAAAACGAAAAATCGTAAAAATTTTTTGAGTAGATTTTTGACATCAGCGGGTCCTAATTACCCTAAAAAAGTATTTTTTTTTTCAAAAAATAAAAAAAAAATTTCTCGGTACGATATGGGTTAACGGATGTTAAAGGCAGTTCCCCAGGTGACACCACGGGGAGGTCAGTGTCCACTTGAGATGAAAGAGGGACCAAGATAAATCCTGGGCTTTGCCATGTTAAAACCGGTCAGGACCGTTCCTTGGTATCTTCCATCCCCTACGTCACCCAACTACAAACACCTTCTAAATTTAAAAATCGTAACCTGTAATTATAAAGTATTCAAAAATCGGGCGCGATCGCAGTTTTCTACTTCCAAATCATCAATTAATGATGCAGGTCACAATTAATATTGTATTGTATACCAATACGTCTAATAATCTTTGAGATTTCGCGTTTGGCTAAAATCCGTTATGGGGGAGGTCCCCCGCCTCCTACATTTTTCGGTATAAAAACTACCTTACGATCAATTCTAAGACCTAAAGTTTTATCAAATTCGGTCCAGCCATTTCAGAGGATTTATATTCAGGCAGACCTGAATAATTTTCTATATATATCTAGATATATATACCGGAACCGATCAGAACCAACATTTCAGGACGTGATTCTAAATTGAACAGGAATTACCATATCAAATGTTAAAGCGATCGGATGCAAATTGTGACCTTAGTGCGCCTTAAATATGAAATCGGATAAAATCGGTTGAAACATATATATGAAAGCTATACCTATATCTGAATCGATTCCTTCCAAATTTTGCAGATGTATTTTTATGCTCATTAAACATCGCGGCTAAACTTGAAAGGTCCAGCAGCTTCCAGTGACTTGTTGCCTCAAAAACCTGTCACTGGGCCCATAGTGCCCTGTGTTGGGTCCCCGGTCATTGCAACATCGAAGAAAATGAAAAAACTGATGAACTGGCGCGTTGCGGATGGGAGTCAACCGACATTGAAGTCGACAACTCGATCAAGCCATCCTTGTACCACTTCATGCGACAATTGGAACAAAAATATCGAGACAATGCTAGCCAGATTTGGCACCACGAACCTGGTTGTAAGGTTTCCAAGTCAATCTGGACTATCCTCTCCAAACGAAGAACTACATCCTTTTGGTTGGAATCATCACGGGTCATTGCAGAATAAGATATATGTCCTGCAAATGGGGAAGAGACAGTGATGTCGACTACTGCAGGCTGTGCGAAGATGAATAGGAAACAGAAACAATCGAACATTTATTATTATTTATTTTAACCTAACCTAACTTAAAGTAAATACACATACCAAGTAAAAAGTCATTAAGTTCGGCTGGGCCGAATTTTTATACCCTCCACCATAAAACTGTATTAATTAAATTGGAATAATTATTTTCCTTTCACAATTTTAGGTGGAAAAATGTTTCGACCATGTATACCCCAAATGTCTAAATTATCTAATCAAAAAAGTGTGTTCAGCCAGATGAAAGGTACCACCTGCAGGGAACTTCAAAAGTCAAATTACGGGTACTTCCGTAAACAATGTAGCTAAGTCTGTCAAAATTCCGAAAATCGGGAGGTACAGTTACATGGGAGCTACATATGTTAACGATTTTTAGTGAAGAAGTTTCGTGACCACAGAGAACCTCAAATTACAGCTGTTAAACATTGTAGCAAAAACCCTCAAAATACCGAAAATGGGGTGGTACCGTTATAAGGGAGTTGTTCGATTTTTGATGGAGAAGTTTCGTGACCCCAGAGAACCTCAAATGTCAAATTACAGGTAGTTCGGTTAAAAATTTTAGCTGAAACCCTTAAAATGCCGAAATTTGGGAGTTATGTGCTTTTTACATTAGTACGAAAAACATGTTTCAGGGCTGTTTCGTCATTTATTCGCTAAAACAGGCAACACTTTGCACCATTAACCATACAAAAATAAATGACTATACCGGCGTCATTTATTCTAAACAACGCCAAACACCATACAATTATACGCAACCCTGCTTTTTCGTCATAAACTACCAAAAAATGCAACTGTTTTATGATGTTTTTGTTTGTTTGTGTGTGTTATAGAAAAACAAAAATACTCAAACGATAACAAAAGTGTAAATAAATGGCTAAAAAACTTGCAAAAGTTATATTTTTTTTAATTTTGAATTAAGTCAAATTACCCTGTAGGGACTGTGGCCGATTTAAAGCTCACATAAAGCTAGCTTTTTTTTAAACATAAGTGGCATTTTATCGATAATTTTGCCTTATGCCAACTGACTAATTTTACAAGGCGATGAGCGCCTGAGTAGTCAGTATTGTCCAACGCCAGATAACTTTTCGACTGATAATAAACTAACTTTTTTTTGCCTATTTTTAGTCAGTTTAAAACATAATGTGAAAAAAAACAATTTTTGTTTCTGTGTTTTTTTATTTTTGACTTTTCATATTCTCTCTCCCCCTCTCTTTGTCTCTCTCTCTTTTTTTGTTAGAGAGAAGAAGGGGCAAATTTGTATATTTCCTTTGTGTTCCTTTTTAATTCCAGAATAATATGAGTAATATGTACGAATATGTTCAGTCCATCAACACTGTATTCTATAACTGGATGCTGCATTTATACGAAGAATATTAAGAAAAAGCAAGTGCGAATTATTTATACATCTGTGCCTTATTTCTTCGACAAACACAAATACTTTGCAGACGGTACATGTTTCTGTTTTCAGAGTGGTTAATCTCTAGATAACTTTTCGACTAACTTTATATTGGTCGAAAAGTTATCTAGACATGGACAATTGCCGAAAATTGTTTCTGTTCAAAGTGGTTCATCTCTAGATAACTTTTCAGCCAGTTTTTAGTCAGTTTAAAAATTATCGATCTATTATCAATCATTTTATCAACTGGTTAATAAAAGTCCGACAGGGTAGTTGGTAAACATTAGTGTTGTGAAATTCTTATTTTTCGGAATTAAAAATATTGTGTGCGTGTGTATGTGTTATTGTATCCGTGTGTATGTGCGATTGTGTGCGTAAGCAAATGACGCAAATAACAGATGTAAATACACTTCATTTGTTTCTAGGATTTCGTAAAACGAAATCATTTAATGTGCATATGTAAATTGGACTTTACACTAACACATGGACATTAGGGCTATAACCAAAAAAATACCACCACATAGCCGTGTAGAGCATGGAAAACTATTATGAAACACGGTGTCAATTTTTCTCTATCGCGAAAAAAGTTTCCGCACCAAATGCATTGAAGTTCTGTAATGCATTTTTTAATTTTATCTGTCATAACATATTTGCTTTTCATTAAAATTTGTATTTTTTTGTAATCTAATTTAAAATCATTATCAAAGCCTTTTGGACCAATTTGTTCTCAAATCGCGCAATTTCGGACCATATTAGGACCATAAACTCGTGAATTTTATGTTTATATTTTTTAACCTATCGGACAAGAGAATATGGTGTCATTTGCAACGAATTCGCGAAGGTTACAGGCTGTTTTTGTTGACTTTGCTTGTGAGAATCGTATTTGTTTTTTACAAAAATACAACACCAGTACCATGTGGGGAATTTTGTCCTAATAATGAAAACGCGTTTCTAAGATCGATTCGGTGAAAAAAGTCTCCGCACCAACTTTGATTACTAAAACCCTTTTGATGCTTTTTCTACTTATAATTTTAAATTTGCTTTGTTTGAATAAATATTTATAGAAAAAAATACAATTCTCACGGGCAAAGTCAACAAAAACAGCCTGTAACTTTCGCGAATTAGTTGCAAATGACCCCATATTCTCTTGTCCGATAGGTTAAAAAATATAAACATAAAATTCACAATTTTATAAAGAAAAACCAAAAATTTCAGTAGTGTCAATAAATCCTAATATGGTCCGAAATGGCGCGATTTGAAAACAAATTGGTCCAGAACGCTTTGATAATGATTTTAAATTAGATTACAAAAAAATAAAAATTTTAATGAAAAGCAAATATGTTATTATGGCAGATAAAATTGAAAAATGCATTACAGAACTTCAATGCATTTGGTGCGGAAACTTTTTTCGCGGTAGAGAAAAATTGACACCGTATTTCATAATAGTTTTTCATGCTCTACACGGCTATGTGGTGGTATTTTTGATATTTGCAAAAAAGTGCAAAAAGTTATATCCCTATTGTACATAGGTTTCAATCAGGAAATTTTTGGCCAAAGCCCTATTTTTGAAGTTTCGAAATTTTAATTATTTTTTTCGCAGAATAATAAAAAATACATCAAGCCATCTAAAAAGAATTAGTTTTTGTAAATAACGTTAGTATTCGTTGATTGGCGCAGTACCAAAATCGACACTTTTTTATGTAAAAATAAAACAGACTTTGTGCTGTAAATTATACAATTATTATTGTATTGCGTCGCTGCATAAATATACAGAAGTGAGACCAAAGTTATTATGAATCGGGAAGCTGTTAATGAGTACTTTCATAATATTTACAAAAAGAATGATGAAATTTGTAAAATTAGCGTAAAATCAATGTTTATATATATATATATATATATATATATATATATATATATATATATATATATATATATTAAAAATTATTTTTTACAAATATTTTTTAAATATACTTAAACTTTTTAAAAAATGTCCAAATATGTCCACCTCCAAATAGAATTTGAAAGATAGCAGTGGGTCTGTACTAATAAATTCAGTGGATTTTTCTATTTTAAGATGGGAGGATTTTTTGTAAATACCTGTTGTGACTGTACGTAGTATCCAACTGAAATAGAAAGGTAATACCCACATTTATCAACCGATTTTCCTTAAATTTCATATTTAAGTGTTTCAGAGTGTAGAAAACAAGTATGTATAATTTTTTTGAAAATAGGTCAATTTTTTGTCATAGCCCCCACATAAAAGTACCGTCCGATTTTAGATATTTTGTGGATTTTAGCGACACTTTATGACCGATTCGGCTGAAATTTGGTATTTTGACCTCATGGAAGATATGAATCCTTCGTACCACAAATTATAAACATAGGTCAATGTTTTGGTTTAGACCCCACACAACAGGACCAACACTGTTCAACAAATTTTGGCAGTTTTTGGTCATTTTAGTCGATAAAGCGTAAGAATTGCTGTTTGTACACATTTCTTATAAATAATAATTAATTTCAATACAAAATGGACGTTGTAATTGTTTTGGCCAGAAAATTTGGATTTGGGACCATTGTGCATTGACTCAATTCATGAAAGATTTGAAAGCTAAAACTAAGCAATCATTTCTTAAACGATTTGTACTAACAATGAATGACACATCTTATAGGGACATTTTTATTTCCGCCATCTAAGGAGATGCATTTTTTATTAGCTAATGTAAAAGCAATGTTACTTGATATACAAAATGAGAACATAGAGTTTTCTAATGATGAGCAGGAAATTACAATGCCACATTTACTCGAATTTTCAGAGTTTTTGGATCAAAATGGCAAAGAGACGAAAAATGAAAACTGTGTGCATAGAAATACTCATAACTTCTTTAAAATTGGTCCAATTTGAAAAAATCTTTTTTAGTATGTTTTGTTGTTTTATCACCCATTTAATAAAAAAATAGAAAAAAAATTGGCACAGTTGGCTTGGATGCAATTTTCGCGATTTAATACTTACCCAGCAAAATGTTCGATGCCAAAGATGACATTCAATCATGGGTGCAAGTGATCTAGCATGTCATCTTTTTAGCATCTTCATCGATGAATTTTATATGAGCGTGGACCCCAAAAGCTGACGTTCTTTTCTGGATCCTAAGCATGTCATTTTAACCAATGCGTTGATATGTCATTTCCACCAATGCTTTGGCATGTCATTTCCACCAATGATTTGACATGTCATTTTCACCAATGCTTTGACACGTCATTTTCACCCATGCTTTGACATGTCATTTTAACCAATGCTTTGGCATGTCATTTTCACCAACCCCTTGGCATGAAATTTTCATATTGTTTGGAAAATGGAAATGCTGTATTGAAATATGGTTTTCATGAAAAACAAAACACTTTATTAATTCAAATGAATTCATGAAATAACTACAATTAATTTATCAGTTTAGTTTTTCAAAAGTTTACATCCAAAATTGCAATGTAATCACCACCGCTGCAACGCAAAAGATTACTTCCTCCGTTCTCCGCTGATATTCTTTCATCTTACAAAAGGTTTTTTCAATTATCTTCCCATCATCAGTTCAGATTTCGACATGGACTCCAAATGCACTCCTTTAAGTATTTTTATTTCGTAAATTACTTTTATTTTATAATTTTGTTATTTTATAACAACATTTTATACTCTTTTGTTTAGTGACGGAAATATGTAGGGATCTACAACCCGGCTTGCTTTAGGGATCTCTAAGAACAAAATGTAACGAACGGGGAGGAGAGACTTGTATGGAAAATACCATTTATGCTTAATTAATTTATTTTTAATTGTTTCTTTCCAGAAGTAGTTTCTTCTTTATTTTGAGATTCTTGTTCCTTTTCGTTTCGGACTTTTTTTTCAAATTCCAAGAAGCGAGATTTGATTGATTTCATTCTATGTCAGATTTAGAACAGACAAGGGAACTTTTAAAATAGCAATGTGTGCAATCCGATTCTATTTTTAGCTCGATGGTTGGGACTTCATATAATACCAATTGTTTAGAAGTTTTAGTTGTTTGATATGCAGGAAATGTAAGACAACATCACGACGACAGTTCTAACAACTTTGGTCTGTTCCAGAAACTGCAAGAATCTACTTATTTTTACTACGAAAACAATTTTTCCTTTATGTTATCGGAAAAAATAGTAAAAATTAGTAGATTTTTGCAGTACTGGAACATACCAAAATGAAAATAAACAGGTGTGTAAATAAAAACACAAACATCATCTCTATTGGATCGATGGAATGGGTACAAATGCTGATGAAAAGATCGGATCTTTCACGACTTCCTTTGCATTGGTTCAAATCCTAATGAAAAGATCGGATCTTCCACGACTTCCTTTGAACCAATGCAAAAGATGACATGAAATCACGTCATCGCAAAGAACCCCTTCCGTCAAAATTTGCTGGGTTAAACTCAATTTTTATCAATGATTGACCCCTACGATTGTTTGAAAATTTTTTGTATAGAACTACAATCAATTACAAAAATTTTAAGTCATACTTGGTAGTGGGATTCGATTAACAACTATTTTTTCCATTTTTCCACTGTGCAAAATATGTTATTTTACCCAAAACATCCCAGAAAAATGTGCGATGCCAAAGATGTCATTCTGGCATGTCATCATTTTAGCATCTTCATCGATGAATTTTATATGAGCGTGGACCCCAAAAGATGCTATTCATTTTTGGATCCAAAGCATGTCATTTACACCAATGCTTTGACATGTCATTTTCACCAATGCTTTGGCATGTCATTTCCGCCAATGCTTTCGCATATCATTTTAACCAACTCCTTGCAATGACATTAACATTACGACGAGAGTTTTAAAAACGTTGGTTGTGATTTCGAGTCTCCGACAACATCAAGCCTATTGTAAATAATTAATTTTATATATTTAGAAATATGTGTATAAATAAAAACACAAATTTCATCTCTATTGGATCGATGGAATAGGTTCAAACGCTGATGAAAAGATCGGATCATTCACGACTTCCATTGTATGGGTTCAAATGCTGATGAAAAGATCGGATCTTTCACGACTTCCTTTGCATTGGTACAAATGCTTCACACAGTGTCACGACCGTGGCCAAAAATGGTAAAAACTAAATACTTCGTTGAACAAATTTATTGATAGGGAGTGATAGAAAACATATTAATTAAGAAGAATCTGAATTTTGGTACTGATACGTGAAGTAGTTTTTGCTATATGATGATTTAAATCCGACAATTTTAGTTAATACGTATTTTTGTGTTTTTTTTTCTAAAATTAATAAATTATATTATGCGTTAATATTTAAAATTTAAAAGTAACGGTTGCTGCAAAAATGGGTCCCAAGTTCTCTTGGGATGTAATAAACTTGGCTACACTTTTGTTTGCATGTAAATATTAATCATATGGTGTTTACATTTACCCAAACATGTATTACTAAGTTTATTAATTTTCTGAAGAATTTTAAATTGAGTGGAGTGGGGAAAAATTGTATAAAAGTGTATATCGATATGTTTTGCTGTATGAGTCGTAAAAAGTGAGTACTTCAAATATATAAAGGTCCCAGCTGCAGAGGTTTGCAGACGAATGTGTCATTTCTCTTTTTCAGCGACCACCTCACCTTTTTTAACGAATCGTTTTGCGGTGTTGGCTATAGCGTGAAAACGTATAAACCGATCATCATATATTTTTGTGGGCTTATTAAGTACCTAATAATCTTGCTTTGAAACGAGAGAATTTTAAAAATACCAATTTTTAAATAAATTATGAACAGCGAAAATCAAAATTCGATTTTTTACAAAAAATTGACCGTTTTTTGACCACTAATCGGTCAAAAAAAATTTTTAAAGGAAATTGCTCATATATAAAGGCAAGAGTTTGATATATTTAATATGCTCACAAACAATATGAAGACTAAACACCAAATTTCAGTCATATCGGGTGGATATTGAGGCCACAACACTCAAAATACGGAGGCACGGTTCTATGGGGGCTATTGGAAGACGAGGACTTATACCGACATATTTCTGGTGGA
The DNA here is from genome assembly GCF_047663935.1 of Musca autumnalis. Taxonomy (NCBI): domain Eukaryota; kingdom Metazoa; phylum Arthropoda; class Insecta; order Diptera; family Muscidae; genus Musca; species Musca autumnalis. The sequence goes on from NW_027411644.1 coordinate 142,719,303, forward strand.
AGGTTATAAGTCCCCCAACGGAGACTTAATACCAATTTTCAGCCATTTCGGTGTGATAATCAGGCTAAAACGTCCAAAATACCGAAAATCGGGAGGTACCGTCCTATTGGGGCTATATGAAGGCGTGGACCTATGCAGACAAATTTCAATGTGAAGGTATAATGCCCCCTACGAAGACTAAATACCAAATTTCAGCAATTTCGGTGTAATAATGAGGCTAAAATCTTCAAAATACCGATAATCGGGAGGTACCGTTGTATGGGGGCTATATCAAAACGTGGACCTAAGCCCACAATTCTCTGTTGGAATGTTTGATACCTCTGTCGAAGACTAACCACATAATTTGAATTCTTTCGGTTGGTCATTGTGTCTAAAACATTCAAAATACCGAAAATCGGGAGGTACGGTTCTAAGGGGGCTATATCAAAACGTGGACCGACCAACCCAATTTTTTGTCCTGAAGATTGTAAGTCAATAATAGGTACGTGTACCAAAATTGATGCACCTACGACAACTCCTTCTATTTTTGGCCACAGTTAATATGAACTCGCGACATTGTGCGTCATCGCATGGAACCCCTTCCCTCAAATTTTGCTGGGATAATACGTTGCATTTATTTACATTTGTGTTGGTGTTTTATTTAGGAATTTATCGTAAAAATCTTAAAAACATCTTTATTTTGCGATTTTAAGAATGGTTTAAATATTGGTGTACCAGCATTAGTGGGTATTACTGAATGAATTTTTTTTTGCCCGCGATATGTTTAAACATTAAATATTTCATATTCAAATCCTCTTTCGTATCTGAATAATAATCTTCTGGCAAAAAAATTCCTTTAATATTTGGTAGATAACTTGGCTCGGATGCTCAGTCATAGTTATTTGATCATCAGCTTAGTTAGTTTATTGTCCGGCTGGTACAATAATTGCTAATCTATTTTCAAAATCTAAAAATAACTCTGTTTTTACGATGTCTAAGATAAATTCCAAAATAAAAAAACAAAACTAATGTTAAAAAAATATTGTTTAATTTTTTTTGTAAAATAACAATTGTTTCACACTGGTATAAATGGAAAATTATATTGACAAATTTTAAAAAATTAAGAACAAATAGTAATCATTCGAATCCCACTACCAAATAGGACTTTGCAATTGATCATAGTTTTATACAAAAAAATTTGAAGAAAATCGAAGGGGTCATTGTTAAAAATTGATTTTAAATATAAAATCGCGAAAATTGAATCCAATATTAAAGAAGTTATGAGTATTTCTTTGCATGTAGTTTTTACAGAATTCGACTTTTTTAAAGCGCGATATGTCTGGAGCCGCTGAAATGTTTTGTGGATGAGCAGCATCACCACAGCAAAAAAAAAAAAAAAAGAAATCAAAAACCTCATATTCAAAAAGTGTCCGATTTCACTTAGAAAACTTCATATGAATATTTTTTGAACATATAAATGTACACCTATATCGATTTCTCTTTTTTGTAATTTCGAGCGTGAGTGTGCGTGTTCGTGCCTTCTCGAAAAACGCCGTGTTTGTGCGTGAATGTGCATAAAAATTATAGTGCGTGTTCGTGCCTATCTTTTTAGGCACGCGCCCATCTGTAGAGGAGAGTGAGCAGATACTAACCCGTGCAAACCGATAAATAATGGAAACAGAAAAATAAAAACACAAATGTGTATAAAATAATAAGGGTAAATAGGGTGATTTATTTGTTCAGGCGAAAAGTGCCGATGACTTTACCTTGTATTGGGGAGACGCGTGCTTACAGCTGGCGATTATGACGACAAGTCAAGATTTGTTTTAGACAGCGAAAGTGAAACAAGGCTGAGGCAATCAATGCTTATTGGAATATTAATATTTTAAGCTCATGCTCGATTACAGTTGAGTTACACTTTATACCCGGCCGTCTTAAAATTATACAAAACGAACTTGTCGACCAGGCTGCAAAAAAATGCGCCAATCAATGGTACCCCAATCGACATTGCGCTGCCAGTTGCGGATGCTATATATTATTATATATATTATTCAAAATTGAATTTGGGATGAATGGTCCATTGAATACACAGCCATTGCAAGTCAAGGGAACTCGCATTACTACAAGATCTTTCCCACTCCAGTAAGAAACCTTGGTTTGGAAATAGTAAGCTGCATCAAACCATAGTTTTAGTAAGAGCACACTTGCTAAAATGAATGCCGTGCCTTCTGGGATCTGCCAAGAATGTAATGAAGATGAAACAGTCTCGCACATACTTTTCCATTGCTCCAAATTCAATATTATTATGGAATCCTCACAGTGGAGGATTTGATAGGAAAATATAAATTCCAACATATATACGGCATTGCAAAATTCGTAAGAGAGACAAAAGCGTCAGTGTAAACACTCAAGTAGGTCAAGCCTACGCAATTGGTCATGGTGTTAAACCTCTTGTTTGAACAAGAGATGGACCAAGTAACTCCTTTACAGAGCAAAGGCAACTTAATTCTAAAAAAAGTGTAAACAACGGGGTGTATTTCAGTAGTGCGATTCTGTAACTCTTTACCGATGGAATTAACGACAAATGTCGATAATTAGCGATATTTTTAAGAATAGTTTTAGTAAGAGCACACTTGCTAAAATGAATGCCGTGCCTTCTGGGATCTGCCAAGAATGTAATGAAGATGAAACAGTCTAGCACATAGTTTTCCGTTGCTCCAAATTCAATATTATTAGAATGCGATACTTTTCTCTTAATGGAATCCTCACAGTGGAGGATTTCATAGGAAAATATAAATTCCAACATATATACGACATTGAAAAATTCGTAAGAGAGACAAAAGCGTCAGTGTAAACACTCAAGTAGGTCAAGCCTACGCAATTGGTCATGATGTTAAACCTCTTGTTTAAACAAGTGATGGACCAAGTAACTCCTTTACAGAGCAAAGGCAACTTAATTCTAAAAAAAAGTGTAAACAACGGGGTGTATTTCAGTAGTGCGATTCTGTAACTCTTTACCGATGGAATTAACGACAAATGTCGATAATTAGCGATATTTTTAAGAATAGTTTTAGTAAGAGCACACTAGCTAAAATGAATGCCGTGCCTTCTGGGATCTGCCAAGAATGTAATAAAGATGAAACAGTCTCGCACATACTTTTCCATTGCTCCAAATTCAATATTATTAGAATGCGATACCCTTCTCTTAATGGAATCCTCACAGTGGAGGATTTCATAGGAAAATATAAATTCCAACATACATATATACGACATTGCAAAATTCGTAAGAGAGACAAAAGCGTCAGTGTAAACACTCAAGTAGGTCAAGCCTACGCAATTGGTCATGGTGTTAAACCTCTTGTTTGAACAAGAGATGGACCAAGTAACTCCTTTACAGAGCAAAGGCAACTTAATTCTAAAAAAAAGTGTAAACAACGGGGTGTATTTCAGTAGTGCGATTCTGTAACTCTTTACCGATGGAATTAACGAGAAATGTCGGTAATTAGCGATATTTGTCAGTAAGTGCTATTCTGTATACAAATTTTACCGATTTTTATGTCGGTAATTATCGAAAATCATCGGTCAGTTACCGACGTAAAAAATGAGTCGTTAAGTCTACCGACATAAAATAATATATTTGTCAAATCTCACAGCTCAGCGACAAGATTTGTAGTGCAATGATTGGCAGTATCACTCCGTCTTAAGCGAATAATGAAAGTAGCTCTCTCTGCGAACTAAGCGAACAAAGGCTCCCTGAAGATTTGTAGTGAAAATACCAATAGAGAGTTTCTAACTTAAACAGTAGTCAACGGATTTATTTTATTTAAAGCAATTTGTTATTTAGCTATAATCCTATCATTATATATCTTAAGCCCCTAATAGTTTTAGCAAGGCCTACAGAAGGTCGGCCATTCAGAATACTATTAACAACATTTGACAACAAACATAATAGAAAGTAGCTCTCTCTTTTAAATCACAGTAATATTTTTGACATCAAACATAATAATCAGCTGGGTTTATTGGCCGACTTTATGTATGCCTTGAGTTTTAGTTTTGGTCTTGCTGCAATAAGCACGCTAAATTCCCTCAAAAATTTCGGTTCTGTCTTTTTTTGTGAATAACCCTATATTTCCCCGCACAATAACAAATTATAAGCAATTGTCTTTAAAATTACAATAGTGAACAGAATAAAACTTAAATAATGGCAATGTGTGAACTCTGTTCAAAATAAAGATTAAATTTTAAAAACATTCTGACTGACTTCCATATCTTCAGTTGCTTTACAAATGATTTCAAATCTGCGAAGTATTATGTTTCTTTACGCCGTTGTACTTAACAACTGCGAAGCTACGTGTTCCAGGCCCATACCTATATACATCTGTATACCCAGGGCGTGTGTGGTGAAAAAAGTAGAACACATGTATTCTTATGAGAACTACCGAAATACGTCGAGCGTATACTTTTTGTAAGTTGAACAATTTCAACTATGACAGAACGTTTTGTATGCATGTATGTGTGTGTTTTGTATTTTGAAAACAAAAGCAAAAAAAAAAAACCTGAAATCCAATTAATTGCAAAGGAAAATTATTTATGTTACGAATGAAAACATTTAAATAAGTTTTGGTCGCGGATTTGGTGTTTTAAATGTGATTTTGTACTCAACGTATTTGGGTAATACGGATGCTCAGAGAGCGTTGTTGTGGTAGAAAGGTGAAATATTTGTGTACGTCCCGTCGTTATTTAGGTTTAGCAGTCAAACGCCAAAATACGCATTTTCATTTTTATTTCCAATGCATTTAGTTGCATTTTCTAGGAACAGTGTATGAGTGTGCAACTGAAATATTTTGACGAAGTTTAAACAACACACAGCAACTGACGACACGGAAGTCAGCCTCTGCGCACATATTTGCTTTTAAATTATATACATAGATATGTACGTATATTATTTCCCATGACTACGGAGACTCCTCTCATAAAATGAGTGCAGACTAGCTCAGTGAGATGGGACATCTTTTTCAGAGCCCGAACAGCATGTCTAACGACACCACTTGTAGATACGTTTTACCGTTAACACAGAAGGTGGTGTTTTCTGCCCTATTTATAGTTGTGTTCCAGAACTAAAAAGTTTTTACAATTTTTGCACATTTTGCGTTTCCTTACACCAAAACACAATTTAGGAGTATATGTACGTTAGCCATTCACCACTTTTGTCATTAAATAAAGAACGCGAACAGACCCTATATTCCCTTCTAAATATGGAAACAACTTTTTCGTCGATATGGGCTGTTTCCTTCTGATAGCCTTCAATAATTCCTCTTTAAGAGAGAAAAAATATCGTAGTGGTACAGTCCTAAATTTGGAAAAATTACACTTATATACATATATTTGTTTATGTATGTACAAAATAGTGTTACTTAGCAACTGCAGTAGAAATTGTTTATTTGTTTCTCAAATAATTAGTTCTTTTTCATTCATGCAATCCAGCACACATACACATTTTTAATAAAATATTTTAAATACGACAAGTTATGGAAAAATCAAAAGCATATCTTATGAATAATAGTACTTCGTCTTCAGAGACTAGTGAATCTCATAGTATTGAGGAATCCCAAACCATTGATAACATAGAAAGGAAAAATTTAACGTCACCAAATCATAACTTGTCTAATAGGTATAAATCACTGTTACTTGTATAATTATTGATGATATAGCAGTAATATGTTTAGGTTATCCACGTTGAGGAAGAGAATGAAGGAGTCAAGTAATAAAAAAAATGGAGAGTCTTCGCGACCGCCTTGGCGTGCAGTGAGTTTTTCCACTCTACCAAAACCGGACAAAAATGCTTTGCTGCGAGCGAAACTCTTGGACGCCTCAAGGTAGGTTAAATTCCTATAACTTGTTTTGAAAAATTAATACATACATATTAGGGTGGGGCGATTTGTGTGGAATGAAAAAAAAAAACCTTAATGGGCCCTTCGCGTTTCTGATTCCTGGGATTGAACTGGGCAAAAAAGTCCACTGGACCATATATCTACCGTGAAAATCGAGCCTCCCGATTTTGACTTTAAGTTTTTTATTGACGTTTTTTGGCTTTATAACTATGACTGAATTTCTCATAATTTTCAAAAATATTATGTTGTTTTGCTTTGTTCAATATTTATTATGAAAATTGTGAGAAATTCAGTTATAGTTCTTTTGTGGGGTTCTTCAGACTTAAACCACTATAACTTAGCCATTTGTTAACCGATTTAAAAAAATAATAATTTGTTTGAAAGATATTATTCGCCTCTTGAAAAATAAGAAGGATCAATAGAAATTTGTTGTGAGAAAAGGAAGATATGTCCGTTTAAATTTAAAAATGTAAGAAACACAGATTTTCAATACTTTTACCGTTATAAAAAATAAAACGAAGTGGCCCAAACGAACTAAGGGCATTTTGGTTGCCCATGGATCCCAACACGATAGAATTTGGCATCAGAACGCTTGAAAAATTTTCTGGTCAAATTTTATGGTACAATGCCATTTATCGACATTTTCCGAAAAGTTTGCACATTCTCAAGCCAAAAACTGTCTGAAGGAGCGTTCCAATGCTTTTGCAATGTATTAGAGAGTTTTTAACTACTGTCTTGGCTACAATTTTTGTCTTTGTGGTGGATCAAAAATCTCTATGGTTTGGCTGTTATATGCCAAAATATCCAAAAAACGTCAACAAAAAACTTAAAGTCAAAATCGGGAGGGTCGATTTTCACGGTAGATATATGGTACAGTGGACTTTTTTGCTCAGTTCAATTCCAGGAATCAGAAACGCGAAGGGCTCATGAAGGTTTTCAAATCGGCCCGGCCTAATACATATGTATATGTATGCAGCACATATAATCACATTTGGTATCAATGAGTTTCTGTAGCGAAAAAGTTACCGCATTAACAATGCGTAATGCATTTTGTTTTTATAAAGACTACTTCGTTTTCTTGATACCTACCTACGTTTTCTTGATACCTAATTACATTTGATACATCTTTCGAAATATGTGTAAAAAACGACATTCAGTAGCATTTCGTAACAAGTATTAAAAATTATCAAGTAAATAAATCTAATCCCTATTTTGGTAACTAATTTTTTGTTCGTTCGTCTATATTCGTAATAATTTAGACATCCATAGCTCAGCCCCCAACAGACATACATACCTAATTTTTCGTATACCCGTTCTATATATCGTTAAGAATTCCTCATTAAAAAAATCGGCGTTCTAATTTTGCGCTAAAGCGAGAAAATCGATCTACAAAATTTGAAAATTCGTGTGAAAACAATAATTTGTTTACAAATGCAGAGGGTAATTGACTCGTCCATATAAAACTACATACATACTACTTATAAATCACAATGAATTAACTTAGCAGTTTTGTTGAGATATGCATTACTAATTATTTTAAAGTAATTCAGCTTAACATCGGTCTTGTTATTATTTTTTTTTAATTTTAAGCACAACATGTTTTCAAAGTTGAAGGTAGTTAAAATTAATTTGCTTTCGGGAAAAGAAGATTTTTTTTGGAAAGTTTGACAGTTTTTAGCTTAAACGTACTCAGGACAGTTTGTCATACGACCATGTTTTACGTTGTTTACAGTGTGTACAATCTTGAGCACTATGAAAAACTGGTTTAATGAAATCCATCGGGGCCGACACTCGCCCACAAACGAAGGTCGTCCAAAATCGGCCGTTGTGCCAGAAAAAAAATTGAGCCGTGCGTTATATACCGTGAGATAGAGGCATCCTTGGGCATTTTTCAACGAACTTACATTTGATGTTTCATGAACATATGGCCGCTAAAATGAATTTTTGTCGTTAGATCCAGCAAAATTGGACAATCCCTCAAAAAAGGTTCTTGTGGGTTTTTGCAAAGATATTGTGAATAAAAACGATTGCGGTGCTTCAAACGACATTTATAAGATCGTCACAGACGTCGAACCCTGGATCTATGCTTAGGAACCCGAAACAAAAAAGGACAGTTCAAATTTCGAAAGCGAGCCAAATCCAACCGAAGTTGTTCATGTCAGAAGCACTTGGAAGCAAATGGTCGCCTGTTTCTTGGGCAAAAATGGCCGCGTGGCGACTAGACGAAATGTATCACGGTTAATTCTGAGTAGTACATTTCAATTTGTTTGCCTGAAGACTCCTGAGAATTCGAAAAACGAGCAAGAGAAGACGAATCATTCAGCATCATGACAATGCGAGCTCTCACAAATCTATTCAAACCAGCAACTGTTTAACCGAACAAAACGTGGAATTGATGGGTCATCCTACAGCACTGACTGGGGATCCAATGAATTCATTTGAGTTAAAAAAGTTTATATTTTCTTTGGATTTATTTGAACGGACTAATGAAAAATACAAATTTTCTATGTATGTATACAAAAACTATTAATTCATGGCATGCTATGACATAAAATAATTTCAAATAACAAAGTATTTGGTTTACAGTATAAAACATTTACAATAACACTCTCCCTAAATGTTATACTATAAACATTATAGAAACAAAAAAACTTAACATTAGTTTGGATAAATTGTAACATTCAACAAATCTCCTAATCTTTCAAAAAGGCTTAGGAAGAGATTTGGTCAAAATATCTGCGAATTGTTCCTCGGAAGTTACATATTTATGTTCGAATTCACTATTATTATATTTTTCACGTATGAAATGGTATTTTACATCAATGTGTTTAGTACGCTTATGGTATTCAGGATTCTTAATTATTTTAATTGCGCTCTTGTTGTCTAGCAATAAATAGTTTGCTTCTATTTTATTTGATACTTCTGCCATAAATCGCTTTGTCCACAATAAGTGTTTTACAGCCTCGGCTGCTGGTATGTACTCAGCTTCAGTTGTTGACAATGCGACAGTATGTTGTTGCTGCGATAACCATGAAACCGTACAATTCCCCAATTGTGTTACCATACCTCATGTTTATTTGCGATTGCTGATATCACTTGCAAAATCAGAGTCGGAATATGCTGTCATCGCTACCGGAATAAAGTAGTACATAAAGTAATTTTCCCATAAGATATCGTAATATACGTTTGGCAGCATTGATATGTATTTGAGAAGGATTTTGCATAAATCTACTTAAGTATCCCACTGCATAAGCAATATCCGGGCGACTAATAACCGATAGGTATAACAAAGATCCAATCACATTTTTATAAGGATAATTGTCAGTCACATTTTCTTTTGGGAAACTATTTGCCAAACCCGACTCCATGGGTGTTGACACACTATTGCAGTCCATCATTCCAAATCTAGATAATACCTTTTCATTATATTGCCGTTGATGCAGAAATATTGATCCATTTTCTAACATTTTGATTGAAAAACCAAGAAATTCGTATATTTTGCATTCCTTCATTTCAAAATTTTACTTTAAATGTGTAATCAAAACATCGGCTAGTTTTTCATCATTGTATATTAACAAACCATCATCAACATACATGGCTAGTATGATTTTTAATCCCTTCACGTTTTTAATATATACGCAGGAATCAGCACTACTTATTTTTATATTGAATTTTTCCATTATATTTGAAAACTTCTCACTGAAACACTTCGGAGCTTGTTTGAGTCCATATCAGCATACAAACTTTATTGTTGTCCGTTTCGTACCCAGGTGGCTGGCTCATACAAATTTCTTCTTGGAGTTCACCGTACAATAAAGCTGTCTTTCTGTCAAATTGTTTTCCTGACAATCCTTCAGCAAATACTGTAGATAATAGCATTCTTATTGAGTCATACTTTACCACGGGACTAAAAGTTTCTTCATAGTCATCAACATACATGGCTAGTATGGTTTTTGATCCCTTCACGTTTTTAACCCTCTCGTACCCAATTTTTTTTCCTTGCGCCAATAGTTATTTTGAAAACATAGGATTAAAGTAAGTATATGTCAAAAGTAAGTTATAACATAAAGTGCGGGGCGTTACTCTACCTGTTTCGGAAGATACAGTACATTATTTCTGAAATTTATTTGGCCATTATTTTGTGGAATTGTGTAAATAAAATGTTTTAATCGTTCAGGAGTGTTCTTTAATCTTACTTTTGAAGAATCAAAACTAAAATTAAACATGAAACTCATATATTTTGATTCAGAAAAGATTATAATAATTTGGACTGTACACAACTCATTTTAATTTGCATTGGTGTTCTAGACTTCACACTGAATAATGTACCGTAATTATTTTGATCGACACACAACTGATATTTTTTGTTGTTACAAGGTTAATTAGACTCATGTCTATACTTTGAGAAAGATTCAAATTAGAATATGTAAAATAGCGGTACGTAGCCGCTCATAAAGGCAATGTTGCATATATGCGACATCGGGCATGAGAGGGTTAATATATGCGCAGGAATCCGCACTACTTATCTTCATATTGAATTTGTCCATTATATTTGAAAACTTCTCACTGAAACACCTCGGAGCTTGTTTGAGTCTATATCAACTGCGTTTCAGCATACAAACATTATTGTTGTCCTTTTCGTACCCAGGTGGCTGGCTCATAAAAATTTCTTCTTGGATTTCACCGTACAAGAAAGCTGTCTTTCTGTCAAATTGTTGTACTGACAGTCCTTCAGCAAATACTGTAGATAATAGCATTCTTATTAAGTCATACTTTACCACGGGACTAAAAGTTTCTTCATAGTCCAAACCATACTGTTGAGTAAATCCCCTTGCCACCAGTCGAGCTTTGTAGCGGTGAATAGAACCATCTGAATTTGTCTTGATTGTGTAAACCCAACGACAATCTATTAATTTTCTATTGGGAGGTAAATCACAAAGAACCCATGTGTTATTTTTAACCAACGATGAGTATTCTTCATCTATGGCATCCTTCCATTTACTTGTGTCATCGGCTTTTAAAGCTTCTTCGTACGTCCTTGGTTCTCTTTCCTCCATTACGGATAACAATAGTTCATCAATATTTATTTTCTGCCTTGGGTTCTGTCGCAAATTATATCTTGTGCGCTCATCTCTGGAGACTGCATTACTATTCTCAACTATTTCCAAAGATGAAGACAATTCTGAATTATTGGAAACCAATTCAGCCTCTGTTGAACTGCTCTCGCCAATATTATCTAAACATTCTGCCCCTTGAACAACATGCTCTGGAAAAGATTCAATTTCATCTTGATTAACTTTTCTTTCCTGATTATTAGATTGTGTTGAAATATAATTTTGATTTGCTATTGCTGAGCTGCATTCACTTGAATTCTCAAATGTTATTGACAACATCTGAAATGTCGTTTTCTACCTCCTTTTGTCTTAAGTTCAATTCATTACAAAAAATTGCATCTCTGTAAACTGCAACTTTCCTTTCATTTGCAAAATAAACACGTACACTTTTAACATTGTCATCGTAACCAACGAATATCCTTTTCTTGCTTTTGCATCCCATTTATTTCTTGATTGCTTCGGAATATGTTCAAAAATTTCAGTTCCAAATACCTTAAGATCTCGAATGGCTACATTTGGCTTACTTTTGTTCTACAATTCACATGGTTATTTATTCTTCACTGAGTTTGGTCCAGTTCTGTTTAAGACATAAAGCACATGATGCACAGCTTCGGCCCAAAGGACTTTATACAATTGTTTAGATTGAAGTAAAGTTCTTGCCAATTCGAATTTCCCATTCCGCAGATTCATTTTGTTCAGGTGTACAAGGAACTGATTTTTGGTGTTCTATGCCATATTTCTTGAATATCATCTGAACATTTCTATTAACGGATTGTGTTCCATTGTCTGTTCTAAACTTCCTTATAGTAATTTTCTGATTTTCGACCATGTTGAGAAAATCCTTTATTCACTCCGAAACTTCAGATTTATTTTTAGGGAAATATACCCATTTGTGACGAGAAAAATCATCCTTCAATAGTAAGAAATATCTGGATCCACCTACAGATGCTTGTTCCATAGGACCTCATACATCGGCATGAATAGTTTCTCCAAGGACACTTGCTCTGTTTGTGCTTGAATAAAATTATAGTCGATGTTGTTTACCAAAGCAACATCCTTCACATATCTCATTTGGTACATCAGAATAATTAATATTACTTGCATTTAACAAGCTGGGCCTTTATATAGCTAATATTAAAATCAGAGCCGAATATCACAATTTTTGTAGGATTAGTTTTTTTAGCCACTACAAAGAACTGGTAAACAGTTTTCATTGATTGGTCAATAAATGTGGTTTGTAGAAAATTCGCCTTTGGCCCCATACAAATTACTATGGAAACTTCAAAGCCCCAGTGGTACGTGTTAATATACTCCGATTGAGCTCAAACTTTGGCAATCTTAATTTTTAACAAAACTAAACATTTTAGGACGGTATCGCATAAAAAATCCGACATCGATTTTTTAAAACCGCTCTAGTATGTATATTATTTTTGTTTATTTTCTCCATCAGGGCTTCAGTTGCCGTTTCATAAATGCATTAGTTGAATCTGTGAATGATATTTGCGCAGTGTACCAAGAGATCCTAAATCTTGTCGAAGAATTTGTAGTGGAAGACGTAACGTGGTCGGATCATTTGCCAATAAGTTTGCGAATAAAAATAACAACAGAATGTACTGACTATAAATGGTATGGAATAAAAACAGTATAAATCACGTCAGCGACACAAAGCAATGGTGGCAAGCAGTGAAAGAAATGAGAAACCAAACATTCCAAACAAGCTCATTGATATCTTCAGATACATTTAAGCATTACTTCCAAGAGCTCTTAAATCCTGAACAGAACGCACAGCATTTGATTTCTTTCAACTGAACCTACTGTCTCATGATGGTAAGGTGTAGAGAACTTCTGTTCTATATCTAAGAGTTTACACATCTCATCCATCAGTTCATTTATAAATTCAGTACCTCTGTCAGATTTTAGATTCTTGAATATTCCATACTTCAATATTAAATGTTCATTCAAATTTCTAGCTATTGATTTGGCTTCCTTTGTCTCCATTGGTACAGCTATTATGTATTTAGTTAATTCACATTGCATAGTTAGTATATATCTATAATTATCTGAGGGTCTTAAGGGTCCTACAGTGTCAATTACTACTGTATCAAAGCTACTTAATGGTGTATCTGTCTTCATTAACGGTTCTTTGGTATGTCTAGTCTGTTTATTTCTTTGGCATAAATCACATGTAGATACGTATTTCTTTACCATCTTGCACATATTCTTCCATATATATTTTTGTTTAAGTTTTAATAATGTTTTCCATACTCCAAAATGACCTCCGCATGGTGTATCATGATATAATTTTATCAATTCATATTTTTCTTTTTCATTAAATATTTTTCGAGGATTTTCGTATAAAAGAATTCTGACGTCACAATTTTTTAAGTATTTATTTACTTTTTCTTTAAATTTCCCATGGGTTATTATTTCAAATATATCGTCACTTTTACTAAGTGCGATATTCTTAATACTCAATCTGCTTAACTCAGATGATAGCTTCTCCAAAATATTATCTAGATAATAAGGATTATCACTACATCTTATGGCCAATTCGTTCACAGAATGATTATCAAGAAAAGTGAATTCTTTTGTCGACTCATCAATTATTAATTTTAATTTTTTAGCTAGCTTTATATCTTTAATGGATGTACATTCCGCTACTTTGAGTTGATCAGGCTCATCGGGATATGTCATCTCATTATCTTTATTCATATTGCGCAATTTATTTTTCATTCCTCGTGTTATCACCAGCGATTTCTTAACTTTTTCGTCAATATTCTGAGGTATCATTGTTTTTAATATATTGGAGTCTATTTTAATACGAGAAAGTGCATCAGCATTAGTATTATTAATTCCTTTCTTATACACAATTTCAAAATCATAGTCTGATAGTTCTAATCTAATTCTTGTCAATTTGGAACTTGGATTCTTATGAGAAAACAATGAGACTAGTGGACGATGATCCGTAACCACTATAAATTTCCTACCATAAAGATAAGGATGGAAAAACTGAATTCCCCAATGTATACCCAATAATTCCTTTTCAATGGCCGGCTTATTTTTCTCATGTTTATTCAAAGAGCGGCTTGCATAAGATATTGGTCTATCATTTCCTATTTCTCCTTGCGATAGTATTGCACCTAGAGCAAAATCAGAAGCATCTGTAGTTAGTATAAAAGGTTTATCAAAATCTGGATACTGTAAAATTGGTGGTGTTATTAACCTATTTTTAAGTTTCTCAAATGCTTTTTGACATTCTTCTGTCCATTCAAATTTAGTATTCTTCTTAGATAATGAGTTTAAACATGTAGTTATTTCCGCAAAATTTTTAATGAATCGTCTATAGTAATTACAAAATGCTACGAATCTTCTAACGTCATCTGCGTTTTTTGGAACTGGATATTTGGTTATTGCATCGTATTTTGAAGGATCTGGCTTAATTCCATTAGGAGTTATTAAATAACCTAAATAAACTACCTCTGGTTTCAAGAAACAACATTTATTTAAATACATTTATTTCAAATTGTACCTATTCAGTCTATCTAGTACCTTAATGAGATTCTCATTGTGGTGTTTGAAACTACATCCAAAAACTATTATGTCATCCACATAAAGAAATGCTTCAGACTCCAAACCAGATAAAGCTATTGTCAACATACGTTGAAAACTATTAGATGATATTTTAAGACCAAAAGGTAACCTGACTTTTTTGCAAAGCAAGCGGCTACAGTTGGCTGTGTAATTCCTGCTTTTTTATCCCTGAAAGATGCTCACTCTTCTATATTCGAATTACTATGGAATGAATGGGTCAATCACTACAAAGCACTATCGACTACCAAAGGCACCTACTTCTCGCAATTCTTTCCATCACCGCCAAGAACTCATTGGTATTCTGAATCATCACTCTCACCTGGAGAAATCAAATTAATAAACCGTCTTCTGGCTGGCCACACATTTTCAAAGACGTACCTGTATCAAATAAATAGAGCTGACACCAATTTATGTGATATCTGCAATGTTCCAGAGACTGAAAATCACCTCATATTTTCCTGTACAAAATATAACCATATAAGAAGCAACTTTGAATTTTTCAAATCCTACACAAACCTACCTGAACTTCTAAAGCAACGCACAGACAAATCTCTTCGAGAGCTATGTAAATTTATACATACGGCCAGTATTCAACTGTAAAAATCATCATACAAATTTCAAATTTATCGAAACACATCCAAGAATAAACCACCAGATGAAAACAATAACGTACAAAATTAGCAGAACCGACTACTTGTCAATAAAAAACAGCTGTAAATCTTAACGAATAACCAGTAGTGGTAATGAGTACGACTGGGCACCTTTACCAAGAACAACCATATTCCAAAAAAAAAAAAAGATGGTGTAATACAAACAAAGAATTACAGAAAATACATCATGCATGACAACACGATCACAGGCGACAAATGTAGAAGATGCGGAGGAGCCCCAGAAACCATACCACATTTGTTAAATATTTGCACCGTACTAACCCATAATCACTACACAACAAGGCACAACAATATAGGGAAAATAATACACATAAACATACTCAAATCGCTAAAAGTTATCGAAACTACACCATATTATTACAAATACTACCCAAAGCCCGTAATAGAAACAAATGATTTTACAATATATTGGGATAGATCAATCCTAGTAAACAATCCACCCGACATAACAATACCAAATAGACCGGATATGATAATTGTAGACAAAAGAAACCATACTGCCAAAATAATAGACTTTGCTGTACCACTAGATTCCAATATAATTGAAACAATTAACACCAAAAAAAAACGAAATACCAACCATTATCACAATACCTGAAGAATACACTATCATTGCAGAAAATAGACATTCTTCCAATAGTCATAAGATCTCTAGGAACAATTCCTAAGGAAACCACAAAAAACATAGAGCAACTAAACTTAAGAAGCAAAATTCTAATAATAATAATAATAATAATAATAATAATAATAATAATAATAATAATAATAATAATAATAATAATAATAACAATAACAATAATAATAATAATAATAATAATAATAATAATAATAATAATAATAATAATAATAATAATAATAATAATAACAATAATAATAATAATAATAATAATAATAATAATAATAATAATAATAATAATAATAATTATAATAATTATATAATTGTTCCACAAACATCCCAGGAGGGACAGGGGAGACTTCTCTCATATCAATGATTGCACCCCGATTCATATTAGCTCAATGATATGGGACCTACTGTTTATCGCCGAGTCCGAACGGCGTGTCTAAGACACCACTTGTAGAGAAGTTGTACAAGGCTGAAATACTCAGAAAATGTCGCCAACATTACTGAGGGGTATTTTGCCACCGTTGAAAAGTGTTTGATGTTGACTGGCCGGGGAATCGAACCCACGACCTTCAGCGTGCAAGGCGGGTGTGCATACCATTGCACCACGGTGGCACCCTATAATAATTATAATAATAATTATAATAATAATTATAATAATAATAATAATCATAATAATAATAATAATAGTAATGATAATAATACTTACTTACTTAGCTGGCCTTTTACAGAACATTTGTTCCATAAGCCGAACTAAGAAAAAATCTCCAATCCTCTCTGTTTGCTGCTGTATTTTCCCAATCTGGGATATGTAGCTTTGTGATATCTCGTTTCACTTGTTCGCTCCAACGAAGCTTTGGCCTTCCAGATCTGCGAGAACCTCCATGCGGCCCGTATTTATACGCCTTTTTAGCGGGTTCATCATCACTCATTCTTATAACATGGCCTAGCCATCGCAATCGTTGTATCTCGATTCGTTCAACTATATTGATGTCATTGTATAGTTGATACAGCTCGATGTTCATACGACGCCGATATTCGCCGTCAACACAGATTGGCCCGTAGATCTTTCGAAGAATTTTTCTCTCAAACACACAAAGCACTGCCTTATCTGCTTGAGCAAGTACCCATGCTTCGGAACCATACATTAGCACGGGTAGTATCAGTGTTTTGTACAGTGTTATTTTTGTTTGACGAGAGGTGGCTTTATTCCTAAACTGCTTACTCAGCCCAAAGTAGCATCTGTTAGCCAACACTATTCTTCTTCGTATTTCACAACTGATGTTATTTGTTGTGTTTATGGCGGTGCCGAGGTAGACGAAGTCCTTTACTACCTCAAAATTATAGGTACCAACATTCACAGATGGTGCGGTGTTTATGGACATATTACGCGTCGATACCATCAACTTGGTTTTTACGCCGTTTACTGCCAGACCAACTTTAGCAGATTCTCTTTCGACTTTTGCAAAGGTGTCAGTTACTTCCTTTACCGATCGACCCATGATGTCAATGTCGTCGGCATAAGCCAGTAACATGTGGCTGTTCGTGTATATCGTTCCATTTCTTTTGACCTTCGCGTCTCGTATGACCTTTTCCAGCAGGATGTTGAATAGATCACACGACAGGCCGTCTCCTTGTCTGAAACCTCTTTTGGTAGTAAACTCTTCGGAGAGGTTCTTTCCAATTTTAACTGAGGATCTCGTCTCAGTTAATGTCATTCTACAAAGTCGAATGAGCTTTGCAGGAATACCAAAATCAGACATGGCTTGGAACACCTTTGAACGTATAGGGCTGTCGAATGCTGCTTTATATTCGACGAAAAGATGGAAGGTGTCGATCTGCATTTCTTGGGTCTTTTCCAGGATTTGTCTCAAGGTAAATATCTGGTCAATGGTGGATTTGCCAGGTCTAAAGCCGCACTGATAGGGTCCAATAATTTCATTGACCATAGGCTTTAGTCTCTCACACAATATGCCAGATACTATCTTATATGCAATAGGGAGCAGACTTATGCCCCTATAATTGGAGCACACAGTCTTATCACCCTTCTTGTGGACTGGACATAGGATGCTCACGTTCCAATCGTCGGGTACGCGTTCTTCCTGCCAGATGGTGCTAACTAGCTGATGCATACACCTTATCAGCGTGTCGCCTCCGGTTTTGAACAGCTCGGCTGGTAGGCCATCTGCTCCTGCCGCCTTATTATTCTTCAGCCGGTTTATTGCTGTCCTTACCTCATCTTGGCTGGGCGGTATACATTCAATACCATCATCTGGGATTGGATCTGTGGTATCTTCGCCGTCTTCACTGCTATCGGATACCAACAGTTTGGAAAAATGTTCTTTCCATATCCTGAGCACACTATCTGTATCAGTTACCAAATTACCTTGTTGATCTCTACAGGACGATATTCCTGTACCAAAGCCATCAGTTTGATGCTTCACTCTTTGGTAGAATTTTCGGA
>NW_027411644.1:142742634-143003742 GCF_047663935.1 Musca autumnalis
TGATGGGGAGTCCGGGTCGCCTTTGCCTATCAGTACCAGTTGCTGGGTTTTCCAGATTTTGGGGAATTTCCCTTGCACTAAGCATGCGTTGTATGTGTCGAGGAGTAGTTCTGGGCGGTTAGTAGCTATTTCCTTCATCACTTCTGTTGATATGCCGTCTGGACCTGGCGTCTTTCTGGGCTTTAGTTTTACTGCAGCTGCATCGAGTTCTTCCTTTGTGAAAAGTGGGATATCTGTGTTTTCTATAGGCATTTCCCGTTCTGCTTGGTGGTTGTGTGTGGGGAAGAGCGATCTTACAATGGAAGTAGTTTTGAATTCATCCATCAGTGGAGTAGGGTTTTTTGGATTCAACTTTTCCATAACAAGTTTATATCCCGTGCCCCAAGGGTTTGAGTTGATATCCTCCCGAAGGGCTTCCCACATTCATATTTTGCTATCAAAGATTTTTCCTGTAGGTTTTTTTCGCCTCTTTGTACAGGCTTCTCTCGTGTTCGGCTGCGTTTCTGCGCCTTGCCCTTGTGTATCGCCTTCGGCATTTGAGACACTCCCGTCTTGCTCTTGCAATGTCTTCATTCCACCAGTGCACTAGGTTTTTTCTTTCTCGATTTGGTTGTACTTTAGACATGACCTTGTTGCAGCTCTTCCTGATAGCATCTATCAAAAACTCCGCTTTACTGGATGCAGTTTTCGTTATTGGTGCCATGTTCATCCTTCTGTCTAGCTCTGATAAAAGGGTGTTTTTGCTCAGTTTGTCGGCATTCCAAGTACGTGTTGAAGTGTTCTGTCGTCTGGCTTGTACATCTCTTACGGCTTCCGTCATGACGTTATACGAAATGTATTGGTGGTCACTTCCTGTATATGTTTCGAGGACTGTCCAGTCCATTACTTTTGGCAGTGTTCTTTCTGCAGTAAGAGTAACGTCTGGGATGGTGCCCTCACAGCCGGGCCTTCTGAAGGTTGGAGTATTTCCCTTGTTTGCTGCAATCTGGCCATCATTTGAACTATCCTTCTACCTCGTGCGTCTGTGGTTTGCATTCCCCATTCTACAGCTCTGGCGTTTAAATCTCCTGCCAATATGACATGCCCTCTCGTTGTGCGAACAAAATCCTCAATATCGTTCATTTTTCTTTCGAATTCTTCGATGTTATCACTTGGAGTGAGGTAGCAGCAGATGATGGTAAGATCACTAATATTTATCCAGACAAAGCAGTTTCCTTTTCCTCGTTTGTTCGTCACCGGTATGTTTGTATTTGGGATCCAGATTGCTGCTGTGGCGCTGTCGTCTTCAAGCCATAAACCGTTCTTTTTCTTGTATTGTTCACTTATAATAGCGATGTCGACAGCTTCTTTTACGATTTGTTGCCACTCTGCCACTTTCCCTCTATGCATGTTTAGTTGGAGTATTTTCATGTTCGCGCCTGTTCTTGTTTGTCAGCTTTGCATTTTCTTGATCCTGGCAAGTGATCTGTCGAAGGTTTTCCTTGCTCCGAACAAATACAGCACTTTGGTGGGTTTTTACATTGTTTAAGGATGTGCCCTTCTTCACCGCACTGGATGCATATATAATAATAATAATAATAATAATAATAATAATAATAATAATAATAATAATAATAATAATAATAATAATAATAACAATAATAATAATAATAACAATAATAATAATAAAAATAATAATAATAATAATAATAACAACAACAACAACAACAACAACAACAACAATAATAATAATAATAATAATAATAATAATAATAATAATAATAATAATAATAATAATAATGACTAACCGTCTAATCACAGAACCCATGTTCAAGAAGATAACACAGAAACTTCATAATTGGAAACAACCAGGACCCGACAAAATACCCAATTTCTACTACAAATACCTCACCACACTACATCCAATAATAATTAACATATCTAATAATATGCTAACACAGCCAGAAACTATACCACCTAGTATGAGCTCTGGTATCACATACTTGAAACCCAAAACGAATACCCCAGAATCTCCGGCCCAATATCGACCTATAACATGCCTAAATACGGCATATAAAATATTTACGGCATGTATAAGTCAACGAATCTCCGAATACTGCGAATCACAAAACATTATTGCCGAAGAACAAAAAGGATGTAGGCAAGGAACAAAAGGATGTAAAGACCAACTCATCATAGACAGCACAATCACAAAACAAGCAATAAAGAATCGGAAAAACATGTACGCTGCCTTCATAGACTACCAGAAGGCTTTCGATTCTGTACCCCACTCCTGGATAATCGAAGTTCTAACCATTTACAAAATTAATCCAGTCTTAATAAAGTGCATAGAACAACTAATGACGCACTGGAAAACCACCCTCCATATTGGAAATCGAAAGAACAGCGTCACATCACAACCAATCAAAATATCAAGGGGCATATACCAGGGTGATTCACTAAGCCCATTACTATTCTGTATATCCCTTAACCCACTCTCCACACTTCTAAAAAAAAGTCAATACGGATACAAACTCAAAACATCCGATAATTTCAGGATCTCCCATTGTTTCTACATGGACGACCTAAAACTATACGCAGGGACCAAACCCAACCTAAGCCAACTACTCAAAATAGTCGAACTATTCTCAAATGACATTAAAATGACATTTGGAATCGACAAATGTAAAACACAAAACATCACCAAGGGCAAATACAATCCAGGAGAAGTCTTCAACACGTCCACAGCAGAACAAATAACCCCACTATTAAAAGGGGAGCATTACAAATACCTGGGTATTCGGCAGAACATAACAATAGACGACACCGCTCACAAAACAAAAATGAAACAAGAATTCACATGTCGAGTCCAAAATATCTGCAAAACCGAACTAAATGAGAAAAATCTGATCAAAGCAATAAACACATATTCAATACCCCTTCTTACATACACATTTGGCACAATAGCATGGTCACCCACAGACCTCACCGACCTGGACAGAATAGTCAGAAGAATCCTAACAAAGCAAAACCAACACCACCCTAAATCATGCATGGAAAGACTGTACATCCCAAGAAAACAGGGAGGGAGAGGACTTTTGAACATCCAAAGTTTGCATGACAAGCAAATAAATACACTAATAGAATATTTCAACGTAAGAGCAACAACATCTACACTCTACAACGCCATTGTAAGCTCAGACGACAATCTTACTCCACTAAACCTTAAAAACAATATTCAAAGAATCCCAGAAACCACACGATCACTATTACAAAAATGGATATCCAAACCACTACATGGGAAATATGCAAATCAAATACACCAACCATATGTGGACATGGAAAATACAACAAACTGGCTCAAGTACAGCAATATATACGCTGAAACAGAAGGTTTCATGATGGCAATACAAGATGGTGTAATACAAACAAAGAATTACAGAAAATACATCATGCATGACAACACGATCACACAGACGACAAATGTTGAAGATGCGGAGGAGCCCCAGAAACCATATCACATTTGTTAAATAGTTGCACCGTACTAACCCATAATCACTATACAACAAGGCACAACAACATAGGGAAAATAATACACATAAACATACTCAAATCGCTAAAAGTTATCGAAACTACACCATATTATTACAAATACTACCTACAGCCCGTAATAGAAACAAATGATTTTACAATATATTGGGATAGATCAATTCTAGTAAACAATTCACCCGACATAACAATACCAAATAGACCGGATATGATAATTGTAGACAAAAGAAACCATAATGCCAAAATAATAGACTTTGCTGTACCTCTAGATTCCAATATAATTGAAACAATTAACACAAAAAAAAATCAAAATACCAACCATTATCACAAAACTTGAAGAATACACTATCATTGCAGAAAATAGACATTCTTCCAATAGTCATAAGCTCTCTAGGAACAATTCCTAAGGAAACCACCAAAAACATAGAGCAACTAAACCTAAGCAGCAAAATTCTGACAGAAATGCAGAAATCTGTAATAATTAAAGCAAGGTCTATAATTCGAGAAACTATAGGATGAATAAGTATAATAATAAAGGATATATAATATCCCAACAGAGCGCAACCCTTGGTCAAAGACCCGGTGCGTAAATTCCAGCAACTGCTGTGAATGTAATAACTCTGAATATAATATTAATATTAATAATAATAATAATAGTAATAATAATAATAACAACAATAATAATAATAATAATAATAATAATAATAATAATAATAATAATAATAATAATAACAATAATAATAATAATAATAATAATAGTTATAATAATAATAATAATAATAATAATAACAATAACAATAATAATAATAATAATAATAATAATAATAATAATAATAATAATAATAATAATAATAATAATAATAATAATAATAATAATAATAATAATAATAATAATAATAATAATAATAATAATAATAATAATAATAATAATAATAATAATAATAATAATAATAATAATAATAATAATAATAATAATAATAATAATAATAATAATAATAATAATAATAATAATAATAATAATAATAATAATAATAATAATAGTTCACTTATAATAGCGATGTCCACAGATTCTTCTTTTACGATTTGTTGCAGAAGAGCATCTGCCACTTTCCCTCTATGCATGTTTAGTTGGAGTATTTTCACGTTCGCGCCTGTTCTTGTTTGTCAGCTTTGCATTTTCTTGATCCTGGCAAGTGATCTGTCGAAGGTTTTCCTAGCTCCGAACAAATACAACACTTTGGTGGGTTGTTACACTGTTTAAGGATGTGCCCTTCTTCACCGCACTGGATGCATATATAATAATAATAATAATAATAATAATAATAATAATAATAATAATAATAATAATAATAATAATAATAATAATAATAATAATAATAATAATAATAATAATAATAATAATAATAATAATAATAATAATAATAATAATAATAATAATAATAATAATAATAATAATAATAATAACAATAATAATAAATAATAACAATAATAATAATAATAATAATAATAATAATAATAAAAATAATAATAATAATAATAATAATAATAATAATAATAATAATAATAATAATAATAATAATAATAATAATAATAGTGTATGGTCTAGGACTATACTTATTGCGAGCATTGTAGCGTTGTTTTGATGAATTTTTGGCTAGCGGTCCGCAGTATTTACATTTGTACATATATACACACATACATATAACCCGCGGTCGCTAGCTATTAACATATTGCTCTCTTTTCCAACAAATCCTGGAAGTTGTCTACTTTAAAAGCAGTACCAAGAGCAGCATCAGCTCAGTTCGTCAGTGATCTTTTAAAGCGTTCGACCGTGCATCTCCTCGCTCAAGTTACATACATACTTCCAAGTTAAAAATTTGAAACATAAACACTTTGTTAAAAACTAAGAAGAAATAGTTACATACAAAAAAACAAACAAGTTACATTTTGTTATATTAACAAACACAAAGTTAAACATTGAAGTTAAAATATACACAAAACAATAAATACAATTAAATAAATAATTAGAAATTTGCTACTTAAACCTAAAATTGCACTGTGTAAAATTTGCCTAAAATTAACTAAAACTTACATCTACTTAAAATACCCTAAAACTTGTGAATTTAAACTTACCTTACATTGTGCTAGTTAAAAACCTAAATTGCTTTACAAAGCCTAGCTAAAATCAACACACATTGTACATACACACTCACACATAACATCCATTGAATTACCACACTAAATAAAACTAAACACTTGAAAGTTGAAAACATAAAATACTTGCTTATTATTTACAAATAAAAAAGGCAAAAGGTTTGTAAACATTTGGTCCTTCGAGCCGGATAGTGTTTTTTTATAAATAATTTAAAAAATAGCGAAAGTGTTTTGTGAGATAAAAAACTACAAAATAAAAAAATTATAATTAGTGAAATAAATTAAATTCATTAAAAAAGTGAACTTGAACGGGTGGTTCATTACAGTAAACGTATACCAATTGAACAGTTAAATAAAAGAAACGATAACAAACAGAACGAAATATGCAGTGACACTAAATAAATTAAAAAAGTGGAAAAAATACAAATAATAAAAACAGAAAAGTGCTACAAAAATACAAAAAGCAACAAAAAACATATATTGAATAAAAAAAGAGAAATCAGTGAGTGTAAAGAACAAAAGAAAATACAAAATTTCCAGTGAGAGTGCCGGCAAAAATAAAAACACAACAACAAGTGGTTGAACATAGAACAGTGAAAAGTGCATTTAGAAACAACAACAACAAAAAGTGTGTGAAAGACAGACACAAAAACGCTGCACATACGGGTAATATATGCCAAAAGTTGATCAAAACTCAACATATAAAAATCGCGTTTTTAAAAACAAACTATTGGTAAACAGCCACCTGACCCTTTACCCCTTTCGCTATGACCATCCGCAACTATCTGCGGTTAACCAATTCAAAGCAGCAGCCGATTGAACTCAGCTATAATGAAAGCAAAAAAGCACATGTTCAAATATTATAAAATGAAGTGAAAATTGAAATATAAATATTTTCGCGAAAATTTATAATTTTCAAGGTTTTTTGTTTTTGTATATTCTCCGTACAAGATAAGCTTATAAAAGTTCTAAATTGTTTGTGCAGCTTCACTCTTTAATAATGGTGGTACGTCTCTTCCTTCATGCATATTTTTTATGATAATTTTTAAGAAAACTCAAATTTCAAAATTGAAAAAGTGCATGATGCGAACGTTTGCGGACCATAATTACTTTTGGTGATTTATGCACTGAAGTCTCCAACATTAGATCCAATCATAATATATTGCGCATATTTGCGCCATTCTGAAAAAATCTCATTTTTATCAACAAAAACCATTGAAATATTTAAATATGGAAGTATTTAAGAAAAACATTTACAAAATAGAAATATATTTTGGTTCCAGCGTTCGCCAAATCTACTTATTTTATTTGTACTCATGTGTATTAGAGGTCATAAAAATCGCCAAAGATACTTGTTTTTGCATATTCACTATTAGTTTATTGAGATACATCCCATCATTCATAGATATCTTTTATGATAACTCAAATTTCAATGGTGAAATACTACATGATGCGAACGTTTGCGGACCATAGTTACTTTTGATGTTTTATGCAAGATTCTGCAGATTATGCTGATTCAAAGATAATACGCTACGCACAGTTGCGCCAATCTGAAATAATCCTATTTTTCTCCACTGCAATCATGAAAACCTTTAAATTTGTTTCGGGAGTTAAATTGGAATAATTTATGTAAAGCAATTTTAAAAAAATTACAAAAATATTTTGGCAACGTTTGCCAACACTAATTTTTGGTCTGTGTTATAAGCGGGTCTCTTATATATCAGAATGTATCATAACTTTTGATATAAATTTGCGCCATTCCTAAAAATCACGTTTTTTCTGAAGTAAAATTGGAATAATTTATGTAAAATAATATAAAAAAATATTTTAGTAACGTTTGCCAACACTAATTTTTGGTCTACCTTATTAGCGGGGCTCTTATTTATCAGAATGACTCATAATTTTTGATATAAATTTGCGCCATTCCGAAAAATCACGTTTTTTTCTCATATAAAAGTGGAGTAATTTAGAAATAATAATAGAAATAAAAAATCGAATGGATATATAACTATATAAATCTTGAACCAAAATTGACACACTGTTTTCTGGTCTCGTTCTGGATGCATGTACCGATTTTTAGCTTGATCGGATATATATTGCGCTTTTAGTGCATTATTTACCTCATATCCGATGCTAATATATAAATGGGAGCTATATCTAAATCTGGACCGATTTTCATTGTTTTCTACAAAAATAGTCCTTGGACCAAAGATATGATTTGTGCAAAATATTATATCAATCGGATTATAAATGAGGGTTTTAGGAGTTTTAATCAACTTTTAACATACATTACTCCTATGTGCGCTGATTTGAAAACGACAAAAAAATATAATTACAGTGGCTCAAAGAGGTTTTTATGAAATAATTTTTATTATTTTGAAAATTTTTTATTGCAAAAAATTAATAAAAGCCACAAAAACAACAAATACAGTGGAACCAATAAAAAGTGTTATTGTTGGAAAAATAAATAAATACAACAACTACAATATACAAAAGGTGAAATACAACAACAAAACAGTGTAAAATTAAAAATACAATTTAAACAAAATATACACGGTACGGGCGAAGTAAAAAAAAATCACAAATCAACAACAAAAGCCTAAAAACAGAAGGAAGAAGAAGACATCTCTGGACACTACAGGTGTAAACAGACACAGACATACACTCCCAACTATACACAAAGAGTGCAAAGTGAGTACAAATTGTTTTTTTTTTCTTGCTTTGAAAGCGTGGAATCGAGAAGGATACAGGGTGCGGCGAAATTTGACACCGACACTGTACCTTTATATGATGAAAGCGCTATTTTTACATACAATTTGACACCAATTGACACGTTTGACCCAAATTCAACCTATTTTTGGGGATTAAGGACTGATGTTGACCCTTTTCTTGCTCGTGGGAATACACAAATACGTCCACACTTTTACACATACATAAACGACTCTCGATTTCTGTCCTTGAATATTTGGAAAATTTGGCAATTTCTTCCAAAAATTGGGAAATTACTAGTGTGTTTTCAAAGGGACATAGTTTTACTGGAAAAATTGGAACATTGGGAAAGAAATGTACTCTTGTGAAATTCTCTTTGTCTGTCCGTTTACAGTGGGACCTTTGTAAAATTGACCCGCCATAATAAAAGTTTTTACATAAAACATGAAAACATATTGAGAAAAAATACTTGCATATTCTCATATACACGATATAAATCAATTCTCTTTGAAATTATTGGTTTTTTGAAATTGCTGCTTGTTATTTGGAATCCTGCACAAAAAGCGTTTATTTTTGCAATTTTGGCGCATATTTGTGGCGTCATAATTGTGACACAACAATTTACATGAACTTAGCAGACATTTTGGAGAATATTTTACATAACAACTACAATACATGCATACATAGCGTTTATTTGCAAACTTTGGCGCAACTTTTTGGCGTCATAGTTTAACAACCATAACCTTGCAATTTTTACATATATTTTTGTGGGAATTTTTTGGAAAAAACTCGCCGCTTATCAAAGACACATACATAACCTTACAAAAATATTTTACATAGAGACACAGACACATTTGAACATTGCTAAACATTTGTAAATAATCGCCATATTAGCATCCCAATACATCAATTTTGGGAATATTTGGAAAAATTTGGCGGTTTTTTTTTTGAGAATTTTTGGAACAATTTGGCGAAAATAAAACACGGATCAAGGAAGTAGACGCGTTTGGTGGACAAGCGCTGAAATACTTTGAGGTTAACTAACCTTAAAAATATAGTTAAACATTTTTCTATACATGTCTTTGAAAACACTTAACCCAAATTTACACAACTTTATGAAAATTTCTGAACTTATACAAAATCTTTGAAAATTTTTGAACACTTTTTGAATTCTTGCTGGTGGAAGTTTTTGTTCTTGATACAAAATATTTTCATCTTTCTTGAATTCTTTTGCTGAAACATTTTACATTTGACCCAAGTCATTCTCTTTGCTGGAAATAATTGGAGTTTTTATACTTGTTTGCTAAAAAGTTGCTGCTGACCCAAAAATCTGTTCACGACTGCAACATTTTGCTGGGATTCTTAAAATTTTCTGATTTGATTATTGTCTGGTTTCGACTCTACATTATACTGTTTTTTGAGCTTTAACAAATAATAAAATCTTCCTAACAAAGGAATTAAGTGATTTTATTGTACTTTGGCACACGACTGTTTGAAAATTAGAATTTCTTCTGTGCAACCCAACACACCTTTTCTAGTCGAATATTTTTTGGATTGGAATTTCTCTTTTTATGTTTCTTTTTGCTATCGCTTCTTGAATTTGCATAATATCTTTTGTGTAGAAGCATTTTTATAAGATTTCTTACGCAACTAAATAATTATCAGCGGTTTTATTATCCAACTTTATGACTCATTTCCTGGCTTTTCGTTTGAAAATATTTTTTATCAAATACTTTAATTTGCTGTCGACTCCTCGGCTCTCCACAAAATTAGATCCTTTTGTCGTCAAGTCAATTTATTTGGGAAGTAACAACAAAGATTTTGCAAAGACAAAATTCTTGATTTGGTTTAAAGATCCAATAAAAATAATACTTTGTCCTCGTAAAGGGCAACTTTGTCAAACCTTTGTAAAACAAAAATTTGTTCTAAAGTCTGACCCTCGTTACAATAAGGATGGATAAAGCTAAGTGCACAAAATTTGCAAACTGCGTTAATGACTTGCAGGATTACGTTTCAATTTTAAGCATTGCTAACACTGATGACGACATACATACCCTGGAGGCATCACGAGTGGAACTTAACTCTTTTTACGACCAAGTAAAGAAAGCTTATGTGGAATGCCGCGATTATGAGCCAGAAGAGGGACAAAAACCAATCGATAAAAACAAGCTGAGGACACATTATTTAGAGGCTATTGATATTTATAAAAAGGCGATTGATGCTGTAAATGGACAAATTCAGACGCTCAAGCAGAAGGAATCAGAGGAGAAAATAAAACGAGAGACCCTGTTGGCACAGAAGCAAATCGATTCAACACCAATTTCAAGATTACCAGCATGTGACACAGACGTTTTTAAGGGAGGTTATAATTCTTGGCCGAGTTTCCGTGATTTATTTACAGCAATCTACATTAGAGGCTCAAAGTTTAGTAATGTGGAGAAATATTTTCATTTGACCCAGAAGACTTCTGGTGAAGCAAGAGAATTAATAAGCCATGTTCCTCTTACAAATGACGGTTTTGAGCTAGTTTGGAAGATGTTAACTGACAGATATGAAAATAAGAGGATGCAGGTGAACGAGCAACTGAAAATTTTATTCAATTTACCAAACGTTACTTCAGACTCAAGTCACAGCATTCAAAAGTTACAGCGAACAGTGAATAGCTGCATTCAAACTCTGGAAACTCTAAAGGTCGAAGTTTCAGGATGGGACCCAATATTGACATATATTTGTTCCAGCAAACTTCCAAGAACATTTTTAGAAGAATTCGAAAATACCCTTGAAGATTGTAAGACTCTACCAACGTGGAACGATTTCAATAACTTTTTGACTCACAAATTCAAAACTTTGGAATCTGTCGGAAACATAAGGCCAAGTTTTTCAAAGCAAAACCAATTAACTCCATACAGACAGGATAATTCGAAGAAAATGAAGTTCGCAAGCAGCTTTCAAACTAATATAAATCAGAAGGATCAGAGTTCAACGGGTAAATTAAATGCAAATGCTCCTCAGCAACCCAAGACACAATATCAAAATTCGTGTCAAATTTGCAAAGCCAATCATTTTGTACGAGATTGCCCACAGTTTCTGGCTAAAAACGCGAATGACCGGATTCATGTTGTGAAAATCTCACATCTTTGCTATAATTGCTTATCTGCTAATCACGGCGTGAAAGAATGCAAAAGCCGCTTTGGATGCAGAACTTGTAATTTGAAACACCATACTTTGTTACACAAGGGAAAGGAGACCCTATCTGCAATACAAACTACAGTTCAAGGGGAAGCACGACCTAGTACCAGTGCTGCTGCTCTCACTACACTTATACAGTCCACAACAAATCAAGAACCAGAAAATATTACAACCTTGACTCTCCAGGATGGTGGAAATAGAGATCAACATCCCGGAGAAACTTTACTTTTCACAGCCATAGTGCAAATATAGGCAAATGGTCATGTTTATGACGCACGTGCGATAATCGACTCTGGATCACAATCCACGTTCATTACAGAGAAGTTAAAAAATCGTTTAAGTTTGCCATCTAAACGAAATCTTGTTCATGTTACTGGAATAAACCAACTCATTTCGGAAACTTCTGCTAAAGCATGCGTTTTTAAACTACGATCTAGACTTGACCCAAATTGTAAATTGGAAGTTTGGGCGCCTGTTTTGAAATCTTTGCCTTCGAATTTACCACCATATACCTTAGAAAAAACACAAATGCGCGATGCTACGAACTTGGAGTTAGCAGACCCGAAATTTTACGACAGCCAACCAGTGGATCTCCTAATAGGGATGGACATAGGACTCCTTTATATTTACAATTGGAGCACCTATGAAGTCAATTGGATCCCTTTTGGCCCAAAAAACAGTTTTTGGATGGATAATTGGCGGACCCTTGAAGGATGAATCTCAAAAGAAGAGACAAATATCACTTTGCAATACCATATCAATTGAGAAAATTTTAACGTTTTTGGGAGGTGGAGGAGACCCCAAGTTTTGAGATCAGATGAAGATGCATTTTGTGAGCAAAACTTCTTGGATACTACTAAAAGAAATAAGGAAGGGCGTTACATAGTGACCCTCCCCTTTAAAAAATGCGAAGAACTTGGAGACTCAAGAAATATTGCTCTAGCTCAATTTTATCGGATGGAAAGAAAGCTCATGAAGACCCCAGAAATTAAGGAATTATATGATAGCACAATTCTTGAATATCTTGAGCTGGGACACATGAGAAAAGTTTCTCCAAATGATATCGCCAAGACTCCAAACTACTATCTACCGCACCATGCAGTAATTAGACCCGAAAAGATTACTTCAAAATTGCGAGTTGTTTTCAATGCATCATGTCCCACTTCAAATAAAAGAAGTCTGAATGATAACTTGTATGCTGGTCCAGTTTTACAGCAAGACATCGTATTGCAAGTATTGAAGTGGAGATTTTTCCGATACGTTTATAATGCCGACGTTACCAAGATGTACCGGCAGATATTATTGGATCCTACTCAAACAAAATTTCAAAGAATATTATTCAGGAAATCTCCGTCTGATCCCATAGAGGATTACGAATTACAAACGGTTACCTTTGGCGTAAACTGCGCACCCTTCTTGGCACTTAGAACACTTATACAATTAGCTGAAGATACAAAAGACACATACCCAATTGCCTCGAAAGTTATTTTGGAAAACGTATACGTTGACGACGTTCTAGCAGGAGGTCATTCAATAGAAGATACTATTAAATCTCGCAAAGAGTTAACGGCTGCCATGGAATCGGCTGGTTTTGAGCTTATGAAATGTACAGCTAACGACCCAAAAATAATAAAGGATCTAGCCAAAGAACAACTAAATCCAGTTAATTCACTCGATATTTCCGATGATGCCTCCACAAAGACGCTTGGAATAAAATGGAATATTTCTGGTGATTATTTCTCGTTCACACAGCCCACAATGGAGATTAAAACATCTTACACAAAAAGAGAAGTCCTATCGACAATTGCCAAACTGTTCGACCCTTGTGGGTGGCTTGCTCCCATTGTAGTTGTCGTGTTTGGGCAAGATTAACTGTTTGGGCAAGATTAACTGGGATGACATATTGAAAGCAATTACTATGATGAACTGGCAGAACTTTGTTAAGAATAGTAGAGACATTGAACACTTAAAGATTCCTCGGTGGATAGATTACTCTCCAGACAACGACGTGGAAATTCACGGATTCTGTGATGCGTCTGAGAGCGCATATGCTGCAGCTTTATACATCAGAAGCCGAGACACAAATAATGAAATAAAAACATCTTTGTTAACTGCTAAGACACGAGTTGCCCCAATTAAGAAAATTTCACTTCCCAGACTCGAACTTTGTGGAGCTGTTCTTTTATCAAAATTGGCATCAACAATATTAAGCAATCTCCAAATTTCAAAGTTTAACGTTCACTTTTGGACAGACTCAACAATTGTCCTTGCATGGCTGAGAAAACCCCCATGTCACTGGTCAACGTTTGTGGGAAACCGTGTATCTGAAATTTTAGAAAATGTTGGAATAGAGAATTGGGCCCACGTTGATTCTAAGGATAACCCAGCGGACATTGCTAGTCGTGGGTGCTCACCCAACGAGCTTAGTAATTACCAACTCTGGTGGACTGGGCCAGATTGGTTAAAATTACCGAAAAATAGTGGGCCATCGAAAGAAATTTGCGAAGTTACACTGGAAGCAAAAACATCGAAAGTGCTGATGCTAAATATGGAAGAAATGACGGAAAAAGACCCCATGAGAAACATATCTTCGTTAACAAGAGTATACAGAGCATATGCGCTAGCACTCAGATTTTGGAAAAACACCCTTGTTTGTAGACAAAACCGTCTAACTTCTGAAGTTGAACTTACTGCTGATGAAATTCAGGCCGGCAAACGTGCCAGTATAATTCGCACCCAACGCACTGTGGGTGAAATCCAAATCTAGCGGGGAAAAATTAATAACTTTTAAACTAGTTAAGATAGACTATTGAAATTTTGATCATATGTTTTTTATGACCGTAGGCCCCATGTTATGGAATATGGTCTATATTGGCCCACATTTTAGTGTAGATCCCATATAGCGGTAAATTTTCTGGCCGAATCAACTGTATTTTGACATTTCGGATTCCCTGAAGTCAAAAAACTTCTCCACAAAAATTGGGGACATAGATCCACGTTTTGGTTTAGCCTCCATATATAGGTATTGTCCGATTTTACCTTTTTTAAGTTTTTAACAACTTTTTCTGACCGACTTAGCTGTATTTTGGCATTTAGGGTAACCAGTGGCCAAAAAAACGTCTCCCAAAAAAGTGGAGGCATAGCTTCACGTTTTGGTATAGGTTCCATGTAATGATATCCAAACTAAACGACTTTTTTACTTCAAAATAAAATGGCGATAAAATGAAGAGTTGCAAATAGTAGCAGTCGGAATTTTCGGAGTAATTACCTCGGAGTATGTATTTTAAGAAAAACAATATTCGGAAGTGATCCCCGGTTATCCCCGGTTAGTTGTACTTTATATAAGATACTTAAAGTCGAAAAGTTTTGTCTAAATAATTAAAGATTATTCTTTTGAATATTTACAACAGTAAATAATTAAGCAATCACTTTCTTTTTAAAGCTGCACATCCAAACTGTTGGAAAAAATTCAATTATGCACTCTTTACTTTAATTTTTCCCACAATTTTTGACGATCAAAACAAATACCAAAAAAGTCGATTTAGCAATCACGAATAAAAACTCCCAATGTATGTACCGCTATAACAGCCAACTACAATAAAATACAAATTTGTTTATTGTTTTCGGGTGCCGCAAAATGTTTAGAACAGGACGCCATTAATTATTTCCATATAACATAAGGCCAGTTTTCGGACTTTTGTTCCGCTAGATTTGAATTTCGCCCACAGTGCAACGGTTCTTTTTCCCAGAAGAGTTTCAAGCATTAGAAAAAAGATCCAGAATTCCTCCAAAGAGTCCTTTGCTATCTTTTAACCCATACATAGATCCAAAGGGTATTATGCGAGCTCATGGGAGATTGGTTCAATCGCCAGCCCTCACCTTCGAAGAAAGGCACCCAATCATTCTTCCTCACAATGCAACATTTACTACGTTACTAGTCGAACACACGCACAAGGTGACTTTACACGGTGGGAACCAATTGATGTTGAGAGTTTTGAGATCCGGTTTTTGCATACCCAGACTTAAATCACTGATCAAAAAGACTATTCGGAATTGCCGAGTCTGCATTCTGTATAAGCGACGAACAGAGAATCAAATTATGGCTTCACTGCCACCAGAAAGAACTTTGCTATCTAGACCCTTTACTAACACGGGCGTAGATTTTGCGGGACCCTTCAGCATACGAAATTTTACGGGAAGAGCATGTCTTATTACAAAGGGATATGTCTGACTTTTCGTATGCTTTGCTACGAAAGCCATACACCTCGAACCAACTAGTGACCTCTCGACTCAGTCATTCCTAGCGGCATTCTCCAGATTTATTAGTAGGCGTGGATGCCCATCTTGTGTATACTCCGACAACGGAACTAATTTTGTTGGAGCAGTCGATGTCCTAAAGAAAGACAGACTCTTGTTCATGAAAGAATTACAAAATAAAGCGATTGTACAAAATTCCCATCAAAATCTCGATTGGATGTTTATTCCACCCGGCGCTTCACACATGGGCTGTTTGTGGGAGGCCGGCGTGAAGTCTTTCAAGACATATTTGCAGAAATGCATACCAAAAATGGTTTTTACCTTCGAAGAATTTTCCACAATTTTGTCAAAAATCGAAGCTTGTCTTAATTCAAGACCCTTAAGTCCAGCTAGTGAGGATCCTAACGATTTGTCGCCTCTGAACCCAGGTCACTTCTTAATCGGTACACCAATTTTAGCCCCTCCCGAACCCGATGTTTCAGACCAAGATGTTAGCATTGTCAATAGGTGGAAGCGTTTGAAAATTATCTCCCAATATTTTTGTAGTAGATGGAAAACTGAATATCTGCATGATCTCCACCGACGTACTAAATGGAAGTATCAACAAGACAATCTTAAGGAGGGTGATTTAATTGTACTTAAAGACGAACGTTCGGCCCCAACTGATTGGAAGTTGGGACGAATTATAAAGACCCACCAGGGAATCGACCAAAACGTAAGAGTGGTAGACATAAAGACTGCTGGTGGTAACATCAGCCGACCCATAACGAAGGTCGTCAAGTTATTTCCGACTAGTTAGTCGGACCGCTTCTTTAATAAAAACATAGTACTCCTTCTTCCCGTTTATTTACAGATGGCTTCATACTTACCAAATCAAGATTGCCGCCTCGAGCAAAGCCCAAGACGATAAGATGAGAAGGATGCACTGAGTCTTGGGGGCGGAGAATGTATGGTCTAGGACCATACTTATTGCGAGCACTGTAGCTTTGTTTTGATGAATTTTTGGCTAGCGGTCCGCAGTATTTACATTTGTACATATATACACACATACATATAACCCGCGGTCGCTAGCTATTAACATATTGCTCTCTTTTCCAACAAATCCTGGAAGTTGTCTACTTTAAAAGCAGTACCAAGAGCAGCATCAGCTCAGTTCGTCAGTGATCTTTTAAAGCGTTCGACCGTGCATCTCCTCGCTCAAGTTACATACATACTTCCATGTTAAAAATTTTAAACATAAACACTTTGTTAAAAACTAAGAAGAAATAGTTACATACAAAAAAAACAAACAAGCTACATTTTGTTATATTAAGAAACACAAAGTTAAACATTGAAGTTAAAATATACACAAAACAATAAATACAATTAAAAAAAAATTAGAATTTTGCTACTTAAACCTAAAATTGCACTGTGTAAAATTTGCCTAAAATTAACTAAAACTTACATCTACTTAAAATACCCTAAAACTTGTGAATTTAAACTTACCTTACATTGTGCTAGTTAAAAACCTAAATTGCTTTACAAAGCCTAGCTAAAAT
The DNA here is from genome assembly GCF_047663935.1 of Musca autumnalis. Taxonomy (NCBI): domain Eukaryota; kingdom Metazoa; phylum Arthropoda; class Insecta; order Diptera; family Muscidae; genus Musca; species Musca autumnalis. The sequence goes on from NW_027411644.1 coordinate 142,760,010, forward strand.
CAACACACATTGTACATACACTCTCACACATAACATCCATTGAATTACCACACTAAATAAAACTAAACACTTGAAATTTGAAAACATAAAATACTTGCTTATTATTTACAAATAAAAAAGGCAAAAGGTTTGTAAACAAATAATAATAATAATAATAATAATAATAATAATAATAATAATAATAATAATAATAATAATAATAAGAATAAGAATAACAATAATAATAATAATAATAATAATAATAATAATAGTAATAATAATAATAATAATAACAATAATAATAATAATAATAATAATAATAATAATAATAATAATAATAACAATAATAATAATAATAATAACAACAATAATAATAACAACAATAATAATAATAATAATAATAATAATAATAATAATAATAATAATAATAATAATAATAATAATAATAATAATAATAATAATAATAATAATAATAATAATAATGAGGATTTTCCTCCTGCTGGGTAGGGGACCACCAATATTAGCCATCAGTCTACCCAACTGTGAGGTTATTTTCGCAGCTTTTGTGGTTGCATAATCAATCTGTTTTGAATATGTTAACTTTGAGTCTAATCGCACGCCCAAATATTTTACGGATTGCTTTATGGGGATGACTATGTCGCTATTTCGGTTGGGATATGTCGCCTGGTAAGAAGTAGCAGTTCCGTTTTTTTGCATAGCTAGTTGAAGACCATGCTCATCCAACCATCTTTTTGTGCGTATCATGGTTTGACGCAGTTTACTTTCAGCCTCGTTTATACTCCTGGCTTTGATTACTGCAGCGATGTCATCTGCGTATCCCACAAGGTAGGTATCGTGTGGCATTTCAATCTTTAGTATTTCATCGTAGGTTGCGTTCCACAAGTCAGGTCCCAGTATGGACCCTTGGGCTGCTCCCGACGTGACTTCCATGCGTTTGATACCTTGTTTGGTATCGTACAATAGAGTTCTATTTCTCAGGTAATCTCTGATAATATTGAGTAAATACTTCGGAAAATTAAATATTTTATCCAGCGTTTCCATTACATCATCCCATCGGAGGCTGTTAAACGCGTTTTTCACATCCAGCGTTGCTAACAGTATAATGGGCCGGGAGAAGTGATTTCCGCGCTGAGCACCTTCTACCGTATCTATCACGTCTTTGAGAGCTCATATCGTGGACTTGCCGGGACGAAAGCCGTACTGTCTTCTCGAGAGACCGCCTGCAGATTAAATGGCTTCATTTAGTCTGGGTTTGATTAACCTCTCAAGTAGCTTTCCAGCTGTGTCGAGCATACAGAGTGGTCGGTACGAAGATGGTTCTGTATATTCGGCTTTTCCTTTACTCAGATACCTTCCATTAAACATCTGTTGTACATTTTTAGTAGCACATTCGGTCGGTTTTTTGCTATAGCTTTGATAGCTTCAGATGGAATGACGTCTGGCCCGGGCGCTCTCTTTGGTTTGAGACTCTGCGCAGCTGCTTGTAGTTCATTTAATGTGAAAAACGGTATGTTTGTGGGAGATTCTGGTTCAGTCGGAACATCTGTGGTGGTATGTCTTGGAAATAACGTGTTTACGATGTTATCCATTACCTCCTCGTCGCATTTGATCAACCTTGTTTTTCGACCCGAGCTGTTGCATGACGATTTTGTAGCCGAGTCCCCATGGATCTCTGTTTATATCCACTCTTAGTTCTTCCCATTTATTCTTCTTGCTTCTCTCGATGGAGTTCTGCAGCTGTTTTTGGCATCTTTGTATGCGTCGTGTTCAGTATGTGCCTCGCCTCTTCGTCTAGCTCTTGTATATTTCCTTCTCATCTTGAGACAATTTCGCCTGGACTCATCGATCGTGGCGTTCCACCAGTAAACTTCTTTTCGGTTTGTACGAGTATTTGCTTTCGGCATAGACTTATTGCAGCATCTGGTGATCATACCCATTACGTTATTCACGGTACGTTTCGCATCTACATCGTCTAGTTCTTGTTCCGCTAGTTTATCTATCTCTGAGATTAGTACAGCTGTGTTGAGTTTCTTACGTTCCATTTTCGGTTTGCTACGTTGGAACACCTGATCTGCTGGTTGGTTTTCATACAGAATAATATATATTGATGGTCGCTTCCTGTGAAAGTTTCCAATACTTTCCATTCATTAATTTTTCCAAGTGATCCGTCTGAGGCAAAGGTTACATCTGGGATTGTGCCTTCGCACCCAGGTCGCCTGAAAGTGGCGGTGCTTCCGATGTTTAGGGTAGTTGCGCCCAGTCGAGCTATCATGTTCACAACCCGTTTACCTCTAGCGTCTGTTGTCGGCATCCCCCATTCGATGGCACGAGAATTGAAATCTCCGGCGATTATAAGGTCTCCATGTTGGGACATTGCAAAATCTTCTATCCGCTCTAGTTTTTCTTGGAATGTGTCAATGTTGTCGCTTGGAGTGAGGTAGCAGCTAATGATTATAAGCTTGTCAATTTGAATCCACGAGAAACCGTTTCCATGGCCGCTCTTTCTTACGTTGTGTCTACCGCATGGGACCCAAATTGCGGCAGTTTTTGATTCATCTTCGATCCATGTCCCGCTTGTGATACCTGCGTACTGTTCGCTGATTATAACAATATCAACGTTCTCTTCGCGTACAATTTGAGACAGAAGCGCATGCGCAACTTTTCCTCGATGCATATTAGCCTGGAGGAACCTCATTGTTTATTTTGTTTGTTTGGTTTACACCTATAACTGCTGGGCATGTGCTTTGTTCGGCTATTTTTGTACTGCGGGCAGATGCAGCAATTCACTGCGTTTGTACATTCCTTTAATATGTGCCCCTTCTGGCCACACCTTAAGCATATTCCCATGCCTTTTCGGTCGGGTCCTTTGCAGTCCCATTGCATATGACCCGATTCGAAACATCTATAGCATCGCTTCACTTCTTGTTTGTATTTTATTTGGGCGTAACCCAACCCAATAAATATACTGCGTTTATCGATGAGTCTGTTTGCATCTGTTACAGATAAAGATACGAAGGCTCTCTTTTGTTCTCGCGCGTTGGGATACTCATCGCTTTATTTATAGCATCCATCACCTCCTTTTCTGTCGTGAGCGCGTGGAGATTTTGAAATTCGACAGTGGCCATCGTCTTCATGTTTTTCACTACGGCTTCTTCCTTTAGTGACCCTACAATTGTCTCGCGAAACTGCTCTTTGTTTCCTCCTTTCCCCATTACAAGGAGTACGGAGCCAGTCTTTGTCTTGCGGACGGATTGGACTGCCACGTCAATGCTTTCTGGGGTCACCTTTTCCCTAAGAGTTCTTAATACATCTGCGTAGTTGTGGCCGTCTCGAGGTTTTATGATGACGGCATCTGGCCTCTCTTTTGGTCTCCTCGCACGCGGCTTCCTCCTTCTGCCTGCAGTTTTCCATTCAGGTGTGTCCTGTGTTTGGGTTCGGTTTGACACTGCATCTATGGGATTTTCTTCTGCTTTCTTTTTGTGTTTTTTCTCCGGGTTGGTTTCGACTGGACTGGGTGCACTTCGCTTCTTTTGATGTGCTTATGATGTTGGAGTATTTAGGCATGTTGCGGGATTTTGTGCTTTAAAGGAATCTCTCTCCTTTTCGGCCTTTTTTCCAATTTCTCCTTTAGTCACCAATGACATCTAATAGCTCAACTAGTTCGTTCACGCCATTTTGAACATCTCTGCTGATGTTGCGTTGTTTGGCAAAAGCTTCTCTCATTTTCCGAAGAACATTGTGGCACTTCCCGAGCGCTTCTTCTTCTGATGTTCTCATCTTAAAAATGAACTCCTGTTTAGGGGAGGTCTTTGAGAGCTCATATCGTGGACTTGCCGGGATGAAAGCCGTACTGTCTTCTCGAGAGACCGCCTGCAGCTTAAATGGCTTCATTTAGTCTGGGTTTGATTAACCTCTCAAGTAGCTTTCCAGCTGTGTCGAGCATACAGAGTGGTCGGTATATTCGGCTTTTCCTTTACTCAGATACCTTCCATTAAACATCTGTTGTACATTTTTAGTAGCACATTCGGTCGGTTTTTTGCTATAGCTTTGATAGCTTCAGATGGAATGACGTCTGGCCCGGGCGCTCTCTTTGGTTTGAGACTCTGCGCAGCTGCTTGTAGTTCATTTAATGTGAAAAACGGTATGTTTGTGGGAGATTCTGGTTCAGTCGGAACATCTGTGGTGGTATGTCTTGGAAATAACGTGTTTACGATGTTATCCATTACCTCCTCGTCCATTTGATCAACCTTGTTTTTCGACCCGAGCTGTTGCATGACGATTTTGTAGCCGAGTCCCCATGGATCTCTGTTTATATCCACTCTTAGTTCTTCCCGTTTATTCTTCTTGCTTCTCTCGATGGAGTTCTGCAGCTGTTTTTGGCATCTTTGTATGCGTCGTGTTCAGTATGTGCCTCGCCTCTTCGTCTAGCTCTTGTATATTTCCTTCTCATCTTGAGACAATTTCACCTGGACTCATCGATCGTGGCGTTCCACCAGTAAACTTCTTTTCGGTTTGTACGAGTATTTGCTTTCGGCATAGACTTATTGCAGCATCTGGTGATCATACCCATTACGTTATTCACGGTACGTTTGGCAACTACATCGTCTAGTTCTTGTTCCGCTAGTTTATCTATCTCTGAGATTAGTACAGCTGTGTTGAGTTTCTTACGTTCCATTTTCGGTTTGCTACGTTGGAACACCTGATCTGCTGGTTGGTTTTCATACAGAATAATATATATTGATGGTCGCTTCCTGTGAAAGTTTCCAATACTTTCCATTCATTAATTTTTCCAAGTGATCCGTCTGAGGCAAAGGTTACATCTGGGATTGTGCCTTCGCACCCAGGTCGCCTGAAAGTGGCGGTGCTTCCGATGTTTAGGGTAGTTGCGCCCAGTCGAGCTATCATGTTCACAACCCGTTTACCTCTAGCGTCTGTTGTCGGCATCCCCCATTCGATGGCACGAGAATTGAAATCTCCGGCGATTATAAGGTCTCCATGTTGGGACATTGCAAAATCTTCTATCCGCTCTAGTTTTTCTTGGAATGTGTCAATGTTGTCGTTTGGAGTGAGGTAGCAGCTAATGATTATAAGCTTGTCAATTTGAATCCACGAGAAACCGTTTCCATGGCCGCTCTTTCTTACGTTTTGTCTACCGCATGGGACCCAAATTGCGGCAGTTTTTGATTCATCTTCGATCCATGTCCCGCTTGTGATACCTGCGTACTGTTCGCTGATTATAACAATATCAACGTTCTCTTCGCGTACAATTTGAGACAGAAGCGCATGCGCAACTTTTCCTCGATGCATATTAGCCTGGAGGAACCTCATTGTTTATTTTGTTGGTTTGGTTTACACCTATAACTGCTGGGCATGTGCTTTGTTCGGCTATTTTTGTACTGCGGGCAGATGCAGCAATTCACTGCGTTTGTACATTCCTTTAATATGTGCCCCTTCTGGCCACACCTTAAGCATATTCCCATGCCTTTTCGGTCGGGTCCTTTGCAGTCCCATTGCATATGACCCGATTCGAAACATCTATAGCATCGCTTCACTTCTTGTTTGTATTTTATTTGGGCGTAACCCAACCCAATAAATATACTGCGTTTATCGATGAGTCTGTTTGCATCTGTTACAGATAAAGATACGAAGGCTCTCTTTTGTTCTCGCGCGTTGGGATACTCATCGCTTTATTTATAGCATCCATCACCTCCTTTTCTGTCGTGAGCGCGTGGAGATTTTGAATTTCGACAGTGGCCATCGTCTTCATGTTTTTCACTACGGCTTCTTCCTTTAGTGACCCTACAATTGTCTCGCGAAACTGCTCTTTGTTTCCTCCTTTCCCCATTACAAGGAGTACGGAGCCAGTCTTTGTCTTGCGGACGGATTGGACTGCCACGTCTATGCTTTCTGGGGTCACCTTTTCCCTAAGAGTTCTTAATACATCTGCGTAGTTGTGGCCGTCTCGAGGTTTTATGATGACGGCATCTGGCCTCTCTTTTGGTCTCCTCGCACGCGGCTTCCTCCTTCTGCCTGCAGTTTTCCATTCAGGTGTGTCCTGTGTTTGGGTTCGGTTTGACACTGCATCTATGGGATTTTCTTCTGCTTTCTTTTTGTGTTTTTTCTCCGGGTTGGTTTCGACTGGACTGGGTGCACTTCGCTTCTTTTGATGTGCTTATGATGTTGGAGTATTTAGGCATGTTGCGGGATTTTGTGCTTTAAAGGAATCTCTCTCCTTTTCGGCCTTTTTTCCAATTTCTCCTTTAGTCACCAATGACATCTAATAGCTCAACTAGTTCGTTCACGCCATTTTGAACATCTCTGCTGATGTTGCGTTGTTTGGCAAAAGCTTCTCTCATTTTCCGAAGAACATTGTGGCACTTCCCGAGCGCTTCTTCTTCTGATGTTCTCATCTTAAAAATGAACTCCTGTTTAGGGGAGGTCTTTGAGAGCTCATATCGTGGACTTGCCGGGATGAAAGCCGTACTGTCTTCTCGAGAGACCGCCTGCAGCTTAAATGGCTTCATTTAGTCTGGGTTTGATTAACCTCTCAAGTAGCTTTCCAGCTGTGTCGAGCATACAGAGTGGTCGGTATATTCGGTTTTTCCTTTACTCAGATACCTTCCATTAAACATCTGTTGTACATTTTTAGTAGCACATTCGGTCGGTTTTTTGCTATAGCTTTGATAGCTTCAGATGGAATGACGTCTGGCCCGGGCGCTCTCTTTGGTTTGAGACTCTGCGCAGCTGCTTGTAGTTCATTTAATGTGAAAAACGGTATGTTTGTGGGAGATTCTGGTTCAGTCGGAACATCTGTGGTGGTATGTCTTGGAAATAACGTGTTTACGATGTTATCCATTACCTCCTCGTCCATTTGATCAACCTTGTTTTTCGACCCGAGCTGTTGCATGACGATTTTGTAGCCGAGTCCCCATGGATCTCTGTTTATATCCACTCTTAGTTCTTCCCGTTTATTCTTCTTGCTTCTCTCGATGGAGTTCTGCAGCTGTTTTTGGCATCTTTGTATGCGTCGTGTTCAGTATGTGCCTCGCCTCTTCGTCTAGCTCTTGTATATTTCCTTCTCATCTTGAGACAATTTCACCTGGACTCATCGATCGTGGCGTTCCACCAGTAAACTTCTTTTCGGTTTGTACGAGTATTTGCTTTCGGCATAGACTTATTGCAGCATCTGGTGATCATACCCATTACGTTATTCACGGTACGTTTGACAACTACATCGTCTAGTTCCTGTTCCGCTAGTTTATCTATCTCTGAGATTAGTACAGCTGTGTTGAGTTTCTTACGTTCCATTTTCGGTTTGCTACGTTGGAACACCTGATCTGCTGGTTGGTTTTCATACAGAATAATATATATTGATGGTCGCTTCCTGTGAAAGTTTCCAATACTTTCCATTCATTAATTTTTCCAAGTGATCCGTCTGAGGCAAAGGTTACATCTGGAATTGTGCCTTCGCACCCAGGTCGCCTGAAAGTGGCGGTGCTTCCGATGTTTAGGGTAGTTGCGCCCAGTCGAGCTATCATGTTCACAACCCGTTTACCTCTAGCGTCTGTTGTCGGCATCCCCCATTCGATGGCACGAGAATTGAAATCTCCGGCGATTATAAGGTCTCCATGTTGGGACATTGCAAAATCTTCTATCCGCTCTAGTTTTTCTTGGAATGTGTCAATGTTGTCGCTTGGAGTGAGGTAGCAGCTAATGATTATAAGCTTGTCAATTTGAATCCACGAGAAACCGTTTCCATGGCCGCTCTTTCTTACGTTGTGTCTACCGCATGGGACCCAAATTGCGGCAGTTTTTGATTCATCTTCGATCCATGTCCCGCTTGTGATACCTGCGTACTGTTCGCTGATTATAACAATATCAACGTTCTCTTCGCGTACAATTTGAGACAGAAGCGCATGCGCAACTTTTCCCCGATGCATATTAGCCTGGAGGAACCTCATTGTTTATTTTGTTGGTTTGGTTTACACCTATAACTGCTGGGCATATGCTTTGTTCGGCTATTTTTGTACTGCGGGCAGATGCAGCAATTCACTGCGTTTGTACATTCCTTTAATATGTGCCCCTTCTGGCCACACCTTAAGCATATTCCCATGCCTTTTCGGTCGGGTCCTTTGCAGTCCCATTGCATATGACCCGATTCGAAACATCTATAGCATCGCTTCACTTCTTGTTTGTATTTTATTTGGGCGTAACCCAACCCAATAAATATACTGCGTTTATCGATGAGTCTGTTTGCATCTGTTACAGATAAAGATACGAAGGCTCTCTTTTGTTCTCGCGCGTTGGGATACTCATCGCTTTATTTATAGCATCCATCACCTCCTTTTCTGTCGTGAGCGCGTGGAGATTTTGAATTTCGACAGTGGCCATCGTCTTCATGTTTTTCACTACGGCTTCTTCCTTTAGTGACCCTACAATTGTCTCGCGAAACTGCTCTTTGTTTCCTCCTTTCCCCATTACAAGGAGTACGGAGCCAGTCTTTGTCTTGCGGACGGATTGGACTGCCACGTCAATGCTTTCTGGGGTCACCTTTTCCCTAAGAGTTCTTAATACATCTGCGTAGTTGTGGCCGTCTCGAGGTTTTATGATGACGGCATCTGGCCTCTCTTTTGGTCTCCTCGCACGCGGCTTCCTCCTTCTGCCTGCAGTTTTCCATTCAGGTGCGTCCTGTGTTTGGGTTCGGTTTGACACTGCATCTATGGGATTTTCTTCTGCTTTCTTTTTGTGTTTTTTCTCCGGGTTGGTTTCGACTGGACTGGGTGCACTTCGCTTCTTTTGATGTGCTTATGATGTTGGAGTATTTAGGCATGTTGCGGGATTTTGTGCTTTAAAGGAATCTCTCTCCTTTTCGGCCTTTTTTCCAATTTCTCCTTTAGTCACCAATGACATCTAATAGCTCAACTAGTTCGTTCACGCCATTTTGAACATCTCTGCTGATGTTGCGTTGTTTGGCAAAAGCTTCTCTCATTTTCCGAAGAACATTGTGGCACTTCCCGAGCGCTTCTTCTTCTGATGTTCTCATCTTAAAAATGAACTCCTGTTTAGGGGAGTTGTAGATCAGTGCTGACCTCTCTTTTCATGATGCACCAGCGGTAGATTGTGGGGTTTCTATCAACATCGGCGTCACCGTTTCTTCTACTCTGATTTCTTCTTCCAGGGAGTTCACCGGAGTTCTTTTGGTTTTTGAACTCATTTGGAAGGCGTTAACTCCATCTTCGGTGGTTTTGGGGGTTTCATTGTTCAACATCAGGTGAGTGGGTCCCAACTCAGAGCCGTTATCCTTACTCGTTATGCAGTTGTCCTTCTTTGACCCCGAGGGTGCCTTTGCGAGCAGTGAGGTCCTCGCGAGGGTTGACTCAAGGCCTTATGAGCACTTGTGTTCAGAGCCAGGTCGGACACGAATCAGGACTAAATCAACTGAACCTGCAAGGCCAATTTAATGACGACGAGTCCTAGCCAAGGTTTTATATAAGGAGCGTTCTCTGAGTCCTAGCCAAGGTTTTATATAATAATAATAATAATAATAATAATAATAATAATAATAATAATAATAATAATAATGATAATAACCGCGCATGGGGCATTTGGCAAAAGCTTCTCTCATTTTCCGAAGAACATTGTGGCACTTCCCGAGCGCTTCTTCTTCTGATGTTCTCATCTTAAAAATGAACTCCTGTTTAGGGGAGGTCTTTGAGAGCTCATATCGTGGACTTGCCGGGATGAAAGCCGTACTGTCTTCTCGAGAGACCGCCTGCAGCTTAAATGGCTTCATTTAGTCTGGGTTTGATTAACCTCTCAAGTAGCTTTCCAGCTGTGTCGAGCATACAGAGTGGTCGGTATATTCGGCTTTTCCTTTACTCAGATACCTTCCATTAAACATCTGTTGTACATTTTTAGTAGCACATTCGGTCGGTTTTTTGCTATAGCTTTGATAGCTTCAGATGGAATGACGTCTGGCCCGGGCGCTCTCTTTGGTTTGAGACTCTGCGCAGCTGCTTGTAGTTCATTTAATGTGAAAAACGGTATGTTTGTGGGAGATTCTGGTTCAGTCGGAACATCTGTGGTGGTATGTCTTGGAAATAACGTGTTTACGATGTTATCCATTACCTCCTCGTCCATTTGATCAACCTTGTTTTTCGACCCGAGCTGTTGCATGACGATTTTGTAGCCGAGTCCCCATGGATCTCTGTTTATATCCACTCTTAGTTCTTCCCGTTTATTCTTCTTGCTTCTCTCGATGGAGTTCTGCAGCTGTTTTTGGCATCTTTGTATGCGTCGTGTTCAGTATGTGCCTCGCCTCTTCGTCTAGCTCTTGTATATTTCCTTCTCATCTTGAGACAATTTCACCTGGACTCATCGATCGTGGCGTTCCACCAGTAAACTTCTTTTCGGTTTGTACGAGTATTTGCTTTCGGCATAGACTTATTGCAGCATCTGGTGATCATACCCATTACGTTATTCACGGTACGTTTGACAACTACATCGTCTAGTTCCTGTTCCGCTAGTTTATCTATCTCTGAGATTAGTACAGCTGTGTTGAGTTTCTTACGTTCCATTTTCGGTTTGCTACGTTGGAACACCTGATCTGCTGGTTGGTTTTCATACAGAATAATATATATTGATGGTCGCTTCCTGTGAAAGTTTCCAATACTTTCCATTCATTAATTTTTCCAAGTGATCCGTCTGAGGCAAAGGTTACATCTGGAATTGTGCCTTCGCACCCAGGTCGCCTGAAAGTGGCGGTGCTTCCGATGTTTAGGGTAGTTGCGCCCAGTCGAGCTATCATGTTCACAACCCGTATACCTCAAGCGTCTGTTGTCGGCATCCCCCATTCGATGGCACGAGAATTGAAATCTCCGGCGATTATAAGGTCTCCATGTTGGGACATTGCAAAATCTTCTATCCGCTTTAGTTTTTCTTGGAATGTGTCAATGTTGTCGCTTGGAGTGAGGTAGCAGCTAATGATTATAAGCTTGTCAATTTGAATCCACGAGAAACCGTTTCCATGGCCGCTCTTTCTTACGTTGTGTCTACCGCATGGGACCCAAATTGCGGCAGTTTTTGATTCATCTTCGATCCATGTCCCGCTTGTGATACCTGCGTACTGTTCGCTGATTATAACAATATCAACGTTCTCTTCGCGTACAATTTGAGACAGAAGCGCATGCGCAACTTTTCCCCGATGCATATTAGCCTGGAGGAACCTCATTGTTTATTTTGTTGGTTTGGTTTACACCTATAACTGCTGGGCATATGCTTTGTTCGGCTATTTTTGTACTGCGGGCAGATGCAGCAATTCACTGCGTTTGTACATTCCTTTAATATGTGCCCCTTCTGGCCACACCTTAAGCATATTCCCATGCCTTTTCGGTCGGGTCCTTTGCAGTCCCATTGCATATGACCCGATTCGAAACATCTATAGCATCGCTTCACTTCTTGTTTGTATTTTATTTGGGCGTAACCCAACCCAATAAATATACTGCGTTTATCGATGAGTCTGTTTGCATCTGTTACAGATAAAGATACGAAGGCTCTCTTTTGTTCTCGCGCGTTGGGATACTCATCGCTTTATTTATAGCATCCATCACCTCCTTTTCTGTCGTGAGCGCGTGGAGATTTTGAATTTCGACAGTGGCCATCGTCTTCATGTTTTTCACTACGGCTTCTTCCTTTAGTGACCCTACAATTGTCTCGCGAAACTGCTCTTTGTTTCCTCCTTTCCCCATTACAAGGAGTACGGAGCCAGTCTTTGTCTTGCGGACGGATTGGACTGCCACGTCAATGCTTTCTGGGGTCACCTTTTCCCTAAGAGTTCTTAATACATCTGCGTAGTTGTGGCCGTCTCGAGGTTTTATGATGACGGCATCTGGCCTCTCTTTTGGTCTCCTCGCACGCGGCTTCCTCCTTCTGCCTGCAGTTTTCCATTCAGGTGCGTCCTGTGTTTGGGTTCGGTTTGACACTGCATCTATGGGATTTTCTTCTGCTTTCTTTTTGTGTTTTTTCTCCGGGTTGGTTTCGACTGGACTGGGTGCACTTCGCTTCTTTTGATGTGCTTATGATGTTGGAGTATTTAGGCATGTTGCGGGATTTTGTGCTTTAAAGGAATCTCTCTCCTTTTCGGCCTTTTTTCCAATTTCTCCTTTAGTCACCAATGACATCTAATAGCTCAACTAGTTCGTTCACGCCATTTTGAACATCTCTGCTGATGTTGCGTTGTTTGGCAAAAGCTTCTCTCATTTTCCGAAGAACATTGTGGCACTTCCCGAGCGCTTCTTCTTCTGATGTTCTCATCTTAAAAATGAACTCCTGTTTAGGGGAGTTGTAGATCAGTGCTGACCTCTCTTTTCATGATGCACCAGCGGTAGATTGTGGGGTTTCTATCAACATCGGCGTCACCGTTTCTTCTACTCTGATTTCTTCTTCCAGGGAGTTCACCGGAGTTCTTTTGGTTTTTGAACTCATTTGGAAGGCGTTAACTCCATCTTCGGTGGTTTTGGGGGTTTCATTGTTCAACATCAGGTGAGTGGGTCCCAACTCAGAGCCGTTATCCTTACTCGTTATGCAGTTGTCCTTCTTTGACCCCGAGGGTGCCTTTGCGAGCAGTGAGGTCCTCGCGAGGGTTGACTCAAGGCCTTATGAGCACTTGTGTTCAGAGCCAGGTCGGACACGAATCAGGACTAAATCAACTGAACCTGCAAGGCCAATTTAATGACGACGAGTCCTAGCCAAGGTTTTATATAAGGAGCGTTCTCTGAGTCCTAGCCAAGGTTTTATATAATAATAATAATAATAATAATAATAATAATAATAATAATAATAATAATAATGATAATAACCGCGCATGGGGCATTCCATACAAGGAATGACGGGCCTAACGACCCCGCGGACCCCAAGTGAATCCTGAGAGCGCATGTCTCGCAGCGAGCGGCTTTCGGGTCAGCGTCTGTTTTCCATGTCAGGAACGGCTGCCCACCATACGTCTTTCGGGTAGGCAGACGTCAACAAAAATACCCACAAAAACCCCCAAAAACAAATAATGGAGTCACAAAACAATAATGATAACGCAAACATAACAAATCAACAAATTAACATAACTGGAGAAAGGACAACCCACACCAGAAGTCCACCTATCACTCGCGCTTCGTCTGTCCCTAGTGAGCAGACGACCGCCGAGATAGGGCTGCCGCGGCGCAGAATCAAATGGACACATGACATGAACGTGTCAGTCCTAAAGGCTTATTTTAAAGCTACTCGCGCACAAAACCCAACTGGTTACAGACAGCAGATGTACACTATCTTCCTATCCGAATACCCCGAACTATCGCATCTCACTCAGCAAAATATAGCGGATAGAAGAGCTGCGATAGTTAGGAACAACCTAATTCCTATAGCTATGCAGGAAGAAATACGACGAACCGTCGAACACGAGCTACAGCAAAATACCAGCAATCCAATGCTACAAAATATAACAGAAACCGTTATAACAGAAACCAGGCAAAGCACACTTAATAACATTCCAGAAACTCATGAACCCACAGGAGAAACCATACACATACCACACCCAGCACAGCCTACAGACCCAGTCACTGATATTCCCTCAGCAACCATAGCTGCATTCAATGAGGCAAAGATTAAATTCTCAGAAATCAGCCCCGAAAACAGACCGAAACCAACAGCCTCAAAAATATTAACCAAAATCACTTCAATAGTAAACAATCATATCCTACCTCAAGAAATAGCTGGACAAGTTATCACAATCAACTCATCGCATTAATGTACTGTAGCGCAAACAATAACCACCCTGGCGAACCAAATACATAAGTCCAATATAACAAAACGAAATAGTCCGACAAATAGTCATAATAATGGAAACACAAGACAAGTTAGTAACACAACGTCAAAACAGCAAACCACCCAAAAACCCCGTTGGTAATCAAGAATAGAGGGAAAGATAGACGAATATAGACGAGACTTAGGCGTAATCACAAGCCACATCAATGGAAAAACTGGAAAAAGATGCAAGAACAAGCTAAACAACATAAAACGTAAATATACTATCCACACGCAATTCGACCCAATAAATAATTCAATAGAACAGATCCGCGACACCATTAAACAAAGGCTTCTGAAATATACAAAGCGACTACGAACATACATGAAAAGCTACCAAAGATCTACGCAAAATAAACAGTTTCACACAAACCCAAAACGTTTCTATAACTCCATAACTGCACCCTCCACATGTAATCTAACCACCCAAAACAGCATTATTATTGATGAAATAGAATACTTCTGGAAAGCAATATGGAGCCACGAGGTCAAACACAATACACAATCAACATGGATAAGCACCCTACTTGAGGATATCTCAACAAACTCCGGTATGACCAACCACTTAATAACAGAGCCCATGTTCAAGAAAATAACACGGAAACTCCATAACTGGAAACAACCAGGACCAGATACAATACAAAATTTCTACTACAAATATCTCATCACACTACACCCAATAATTATTAACATATTTAACAATATGATAACACAACCAGAAACCATACAACCTAGTATGAGCGCTGGCATCACATACCTAAAGCCCAAAACGGACAGCCCAGAATCCCCGGCCCAATACCGGCCAATAACATGCCTAAATACGGCATATAAAATATTCACGGCATGTATAAGCCAACAAATTTCCGAACACTGCGAGTCACATGATATAATGGCCGAAGAACAAAAGGGATGTAGGAAAGGAACAAAAGGATGCAAAGACCAACTTATCATTGACAGCACTATCACAAAACAAGATATTAAGAATAAAAAACATGTACGCTGCCTTCATAGATTACCAAAAGGCCTTCGACTCTGTACCCCACTCCTGGATAATTGAAGTACGAACACTACACAAAATTAACCCTTTGCTAATAAAGTGCATAAGTCAACTAATGACGCACTGGAAAACTACTCTCCACATAGGATATGGAAAGGACAGTGTCACATCAAACCCAATCAAAATACTAAGGGGTATATATCAGGGCGATTCCCTAAGCCCAATACTTTTCTGTTTATCTCTTAACCCGCTCTCCACACTCCTAAAAATAGCCAATACGGATATAAACTTAAAACATCCGACAACCTCAGGATCTCACATTGTTTTTATACGGACGATCTAAAAATATACGCAGGGACCAAGCCCAATCTAAGTCAATTACTCAAAATCGTCGAAGTATTTTCCAATGATATAAAAATGGCATTTGGGATTGACAAATGTAAAACACAGAACATAACGAAGGGCAAATACAATCCAGGAGAATTGTTCTGTACGTCCGCAGGAATGCAAATAACCCCACTCTTAAGAGAGGAGCAATACAAATATCTGGGTATCCGACAAAATATAACCATAGACCATACTGTGCATAAAGCAAAGATAAAACAAGAATTCATATATCGCGTCCAAAATATTGGTAAAACCAAACTTAACCGAAAAAATCTAATCAAAGCAATAAACACATACTCAATACCCCTCCTAACATATACATTTGGCATAATATCATGGTCTCCCACAGACCTTACTGACCTGGATAGAACGGTCAGGAGAATACTAACCAAGTACAACCAACATCACCCCAAGTAATGTATGGAGAGACTATATATTCCAAGAAAACGTGGAGGTAGAGGACTACTCAACATCCAGTGCCTACATGATAGACAAATAAAAACACTAACGGACTACTTCAAAGCAAAAGCAACAACCTCCACACTCTACAACGCGATTGTAAATTCAGACGATAACCTAACGCCACTAAACCTGAAAAATAATAGTCAAAGAATCCCGGAAACCACACAACTGCTACTGCAAAAATGGAAATCCAAACCATTACATGGAAAATATCCCAATTAAATAAATCAAACATATGTCGACATAGAAAACACAACTAACTGGCTCAAGTACAGCAACATATATGCCGAAACCGAAGGCTTTATAATGGCAATACAGGACGGTGTAATACAAACAAGAAATTACAGGAAATATATCATGCATGATAACACGATCGTCGATGACAGATGCAGAAGATCTGGAGGAGCCTCAGAAACTATAGCACACTTGCTAAATAGTTGTACCTCCCTGACCAACAACCACTACACAACAAGACACAACAACATAGGAAAAAT
This sequence comes from Musca autumnalis, assembly GCF_047663935.1. NCBI lineage: Eukaryota > Metazoa > Arthropoda > Insecta > Diptera > Muscidae > Musca > Musca autumnalis. The sequence goes on from NW_027411644.1 coordinate 142,776,201, forward strand.
AATATATATAAACATAATCAAATTACAGAAAATTAACGAAAACACATCATATTACTATAAATTCAACCCAAAACCCGTAATAGAGACAGAATACTACACAATATATTGGGATAGATCAATCCTGGTAAACAATCCACCAGATATAACTATACCAAATAGACCGGACATGGTCATAATAGACAAAAAAGCACATACTGCAAAAATCATAGACTTCGCACCAAAAAATCGAAATACCAACCGCTAGCACAATACCTAAAAAACTCACTATCCTTGCAAAAAATAGAAGTACTGCCGATTGTAATAAGCTCGTTAGGAACAATACCCAAGGAAACCACAAAAAGCCTGGAACAGCTGAATCTAAGCTACAAAACTCTCACAGAAATGCAGAAAAGTTTTTTAATTAAAGCTACTTCTATAATAAGAGAAACTATTGGATGAGGAAGAATAATGGATATATAATATCCCAACTGAGCGCAACCTTTGGTCATAGACCAGGTGCGTTAATTCCTGCTTTCGCTGAGAATGTCACAACTCAGATAATAATAATAATAGTAATTGTTGGGTATACACGAGGAAAACACAAGGTCACTTTTGTACACTTTAGTGGTTTATTCACAACTGATGATAATTCTACAATAGGAACAGGTACTTATATGTATACACCTTACAACATATTCGGGTATGTAAATATTTGCATTGGTACATATCCAATACTCCTCCTCAATGAAAATATTTACATTTCCTTTTTACCTTTACAGTTGACATACAACTTACATTGACATACAATGTTTTCTTGAATATAGACATACTATAAATTCTAGTATATACAGATATATTTACATAATTCATTAATTTCATATTATCAACTATTTACATCTCAATTTGAATTTTATATTTTATCGCCTTTTATCAAACATGTTCTGGACTAACCATTTTCATCAAAATGCTTCACACTCTTGTTTGTAACATGTCCCCATTTTCTGTGGCCTGTCTGCATTCACATTGGTGGTTTCCCTCGGGCTGTACAAAAACAAATTTCCTTGTTTTCTGGCGAACATAACAGTTTTTCCTCTTTCTAAAATTCTTGCGCCTCTGTTCTCAAACCTTACTGTTGCCTTTTGTGCGATCTTGCCCACAGACACAAGATTGCACTGCATCTCAGGTACATACAGCACGTCGTTCAGCTCGATGTCACAATCTGCAGCCACACACTGCCTTTGCCTCTAGCAACGATTTTCTTTTCGCCAACCAAATCGATCTTTTCTGTGTGCTCTGTAAATTTCTTGAACAAGCTTTTGTCACAACACATATGACTTGATGCTCCGCTGGCGACACACCACACGCTGGAGTTCTACACGCTCTTCGTGTTGACGATCGCAGCACTGCATATGAGTTTATGTGTTTTTCTTCGCTGGACTTCCCCTTGTCTCCGCACTGATCGGCAAAATGTCCTCTACGACCGCAATTGTAGCATTTCACATTGCTTTTGTTGTTACCTGAGCGAGTGTTGCCATTGTTGTTGTATACACGCTTGCATGATTCTCTGTTGCTTTTACCTTTTGTACTACCTCTGCCTCTACATTGTGCGGCGTAATGTCCAGAACGCCCACAAGTGAAGCATTTGAAGTTGCGATGATTTTTCTGCTTACTGGTACCTGCGCCATTACTTCTGCCCTTGTTGCTGTTGTTGCGATGCTTGTTTTTTCTCCTTGTGCGTGCCATAAAAATCTGGACATCGTCATCTCCTTGTGCGCTGTTGTTGTAGACTTTTCGACGATCGCATTCTTCACGCTAACAGCATGATGACATACAGCTCCTCCTGTAGAGCTATTCCAGTCTCTGCCAACTTTTCCACTATGGTCACAAACTTGCAAATGTACTCCTGTGCATCTTCATTGTCTGCCATGCGCATCTGGATCAGTTGCTTGAAGAGGGTCGCTTTTCTCACCGGTCCCTTCGGTCTGTGCATATCTCTCAGAGCTTCCCACGTCTCCTTCGCTGTTGTGCAGTTCTTGATGTGAGAAATCTGCACAGGCGTTGCACTTAATATGATGGTTGCTGTAGCCTTTTCGTCCTTAGTTTTCCATGCGACAACTTCGCTGGCATGCTTCTCATCTGGCACAGGCTTTTCCATCTCTCCATTAACCACCGACCACAAGTCTTGATGAACCAGGACACTTCTCACTTGTAGACTCCATTAGTCGTAGTTGGTATCATCCAATTTCGCAATGTTGTTGAGCGAATTTATTGTCCTCGTTTTTCACTTCACAGCTGCGCACTTTATTTTCCCATGATTTAATTACTGCTCACTTTATGCACACACACTTTTATTGCTGTATACACGAGGAAAACACACGGACACTTTTGTACACTTCGGTGGTTTATTCGCAACTGATGATAATAATAATAATAATAATAATAATAATAATAATAATAATAATAATAATAATAATAATAATAATAGTAATAATAATAATAATAATAATAATAATAATAATAATAATAATAATAATAACCCCGCATGGGGCATTCCCCACTTGGAATGACGGGCCTAACGACCCCGCGGACCCCAAGTGAATCCTGAGAGCGTCTGTCTTGGAGCGAGCGGCTCTCGGGTCAGCGTCTGTTTTCCAGGTCAGGGACGACTGTCCAACAAACGTCTTTCGGGTAGGCAGACGTCAACAAAAATACCCATCAAACCCCCAAAACAAACTATAGAGTCACAAAATAATAATAACAACACAAATACAACAAATCAACAAATTGATACAACCGAAGAGAGGACAACCCACATCACGAGTCCACCTATTACCCGCGCCTCGTCTGTCTCTCGAGAACAGACGACCGCCGAGATAGGGCTGCCGCGGCGCAGAATTAAATGGACACAAGACATGAACATGTCAGTCCTAAAGGCTTACTTCAGAGCTACTCGCGCAGAAAACCCAATTGGTTACAGGCAGCAGATGTACACTTACTTCCTATCCGAATAACCCGAACTATCGCATCTTACGCAGCAAAATATAGAGGATAGAAGAGCCGCGATAATTAGGAACAACCTTATTCCTACAGCTATACAGAAAGAAATTCGACGGAACGTCGAACACGAGTTACAGCACAATTCCACCACTCCAATACTACAAAATACAACAGAAACTATCGTAACAGAAATCGGGCAAAATACACTTAATAACATACCAGAAAGTCGGGAAACCATACATATAACACCTCCAAAACAATCTACAGAACAAAACACCGATATTACATCATCAACCATAGCAGCATTCAACGAAGCAAAGATTAAGTTCTCAGAAACCAGCCCCGAAAATAGACCATACATCCCAAAACCAACAGCCTCAAAACTATTAACCAAAATCACCTCAATAGTAAACAATCATATCCAACCCCAAGAAATAGCTGGACAGGAGATCACCTACAATCAACTCATTGAACTAATATACTGTAGCGCAAACACAATAACCACCCTAACAAAACAAATAAATAAGTCCAACACAGCAAAACGAAATAGTCCAACAAACAGACATAATCGTAGAAACACAAGCAAATTCAGCAACGCAACGTCAAAACAGCAAACCACCCAAAACCCCCGTTGGCAATCAAGAATGGAGGGAAAGATAAATGAATATAGACGGGATCTAGGCGTAATCACAAGCCACATTAATGGGAAAACTGGAAAACGGTGCAAGAACAAGCTTAACAACATAAAACGCAAGTATACTATCCATACACAATTTGATCCAGCAAACAATTCAATAGAACAGATCCGCGACACCATTAAACAAAAGCTCATGAAATATACAAATCGGCTACGAACATACATGAAAAGCTATCAAAGATCCACGCAAAATAAACAGTTTTACACAAATCAAAAACGATTCTATAACTCCCTATCCACACCTCCCATATCTAATCCATCCACCCAAAACAATATAAATATTGATGAAATAGAGTACTTCTGGCAAGCAATATGGAGCCATGAAGCAAAACACAATACACACCCCATTTGGATAAACACTCTACTCGAGGATATCCCAACAAATCTCAGTATGAGTAACCATCTAATAACAGAGCCCATGTTTAAGAAAATAATACGGAAACTCCATAACTGGAAACAACCAGGACCCGATAAAATACACAATTTCTTCTACAAATACCTCACAACACTACACCCAAAAATTATTAACATATTTAATAATATGATATTACAACCGGAAAACATACCACCTAATATGAGCGCTGGCATCACATACCTAAACCCAAAACGGACAACCCAGAATCCCCGGCCCAATACCGGCCAATAACATGGCTAAATACAGCATATAAAATATTCACGGCATGTATAAGCCAACAAATTTCCGAATACTGCGAGTCACAAGACAAAATCGCGGAAAAACAAAAAGGATGTAGGCAAGGAACAAAAGGATGCAAAGATCGACTTATCATAGATAGCACTATCACAAAACAAGCAATAAAAAATCGAAAAAACATGTACGCTGCCTTTATCGACTACCAAAAAGCCTTCGACTCTGTACCCCACTCCTGGATAATTGAAGTGCTAGCAATATACAAAATTAACCCAGTTCTAATAAAGTGTATAAGTCAACTAATGACGCACTGGAAAACTATACTCCACATAGGAAGTGGAAAGGTTAGTATCACATCAAACCCAATCAAAATATCGAGGGGTATATACCAGGGCGATTCCCTAAGCCCATTGCTTTTCTGTCTATCTCTGAATCCCCTTTCCACACTCCTTAAAAATAGCCAATATGGATATAAACTTAAAACATCCGACAATCATAGGATTTCCCATTGCTTCTTCATGGACGATCTAAAAATATACGCAGGGACCAAACCCAATCTAAACCAATTATTAAAATCGTCGAAGTATTCTCCAATGACATTAAAATGACATTTGGAATTGATAAATGTAAAACACAGAACATAACCAAAGGTAAATACAATCCAGGAGAAGTATTTTGCACGTCCGCAGGAGAACAAATAACCACACTTTTAAGGGAGGAACAATATAAATATTTGGGTATCCGGCGAAACATAACCATAGACCATACAGTACATAAAGCAAAGATAAAAGAGGAATTCACATATCGTGTCCAAAATATTTGCAAAACCAAACTAAACGGAAAAAACCTAATTAAAGCAATAAACACATATTCAATACCCCTTCTAACTTATACATTTGATACAATATCTTGGTCCGCCACAGACCTCACTGACCTGGATAGAACGGTCAGGAGAATGCTAAACAAGTACAACCATCATCACCCCAAGTCATGTATGGAAAGGTTATACATTCCAAGAAAACTTGGAGGAAGAGGACTACTAAACATCCAGAACTTACACGATAGGCAAATAAAAACACTAAGGGACTACTTCAATACAAAAGCAACAGCCTCCACACTTTATAACGCAATTGTAAGCTCAGACGATAACCTACCACCCCTAAACCTTAAAAATAATATACAAAGAATCCCGGAAACCACACAAACACTACAGCAAAAATGGAAGTCCAAACCACTGCATGGGAAGTATCCCAACCAAATAGATCAAACATATGTCGATATCGACAATATGCCGAAACCGAAGGGTTCATAATGGCAATACAAGGCGGTGTAATACAAACAAGAAACTACAGGAAATATATCATGCATGATAACACAATCACCGACGACAGATGTAGGAGGTGTGGAGGAGCCCCAGAAACAATAGCACACCTGTTAAATAGTTGTACCATCCTAACCCACAGCCACTACACAACAAGGCACAACAATATAGGGAAAATAGTATATATAAACATAATCAAATCATTGAATATTAATGAAAACACATCATATTACTACAAATACCACCCAAAACCCGTAGTAGAGACAGAATACCACACGATATACTGGGATAGATCAATCCTGGTAAACAACCCACCAGATATAACTATACCAAATAGACCAGACATGGTGATAGTAGACAAGAGGGCCCATGCTGCAAAAATTATAGACCTCGCTGTACCATTAGATAACAACATAACGGAAACAATCAACAATAAAAAATCAAAATACCAACCGCTAGCACAATACCTAAAAAATGTATTATCATTGCAGAAAGTAGAAATCCTACCGATCGTAATTAGCTCATTAGGAACAATACCCAAGGAAATCACAAGAAACATGGAACATCTGAATCTAAGCAACAAAATTCTCACCGAAATGCAAAAATCTATATTAATTAAAGCAACTTCGATAATAAGAGAAACTATTGGATGAGGAAGTGTAATGGATATATAATATCCCAACAGAGCGCAACCTTTGGTCATAGACCCGGTGCGTAAATTCCAGCTACCGCTGAGAATGTCACAACTCATATAATAATAATAATAATAATAATAATAATAATAATAATAATAATAATAATAATAATAATAATAATAATAATAATTTTTTTTTTTGCCGCTCAGATGGAAAAATGCTTTTGCGCATTCACGGCGAGTCGTCACTCATCGTGGTATGTCGGGCTAGATCTTTATACCGACTAAAAACCCACCTGATCACCTCTGGGAGCTGCGTCCACCTCGGCACCACTTTCGTATTACTTCGAGGTGGCTCCCAGACCCTTGTGGCCTTCTTCTCCTTGTTTGCTTGCGTCCAAGCACCGCTGTTTGCTTACTCTAAGCGTTATCTAGGTCTACCTTTTTCTTTCTTAACAGCTCTTCGCAGTATCTTGCGATTGCATTCCACTGCTCTCGATCTGTTACCATTTTCTCCACTATATTTTCGACAGATATATCGCCAATTTCTGCTCGGAGTTCGAGCCATCGATTGCACGAAAAGAACGTGTGCTGCGCATCGTCTATTGTTTCTTCTTCCTCGTATAGGCAAAATGGGGAACTGCACTTTCCTCGTTTAAACAAATATTTTCGGAAATATCCATGACCGGGGAGCACCTGTGTGATGTAATAGTTCACATATCCGTGTCTTCTATTCACCCATCTTCTTATGTTCGGAATAAGCTTCGCAGTCCGTCGTCCATAGGTTTCTTCATCCCAGCGCCTTTTCCATTTTGCATATGTCTCTTCTCGCACTTGTTCTGCGTTCGCATATGCATTATGTGAAAGTTTTGCCTCAAACAGTTTCGACCGTTCTTCTGCTACCAGGTCGATGGGTATCATGCGTAGCTTTTTCAGTTGCATATTTCATCTGCGCAGAGAATGACATTTTAGTGTCCAGTCGTATTCCCAAGTATGTGACAGCTTCCTGTGTGCGAATGACTATGTCATTTACATTCATGTCGACAACTGCTGGAATATGCCCCCTTGACAGGAGTACCAGCTCGGTTTTGTGCATGGCCAGCTCCAGTCCGTGTGATTCCAACCACGCTCTGGTTCGTATCATTACTTGGCTGAGTTTGCGTCTAGCTTCATCTGTGCTTCTGGCCTGGATAACTGCGGCTATATCATCTGCGTACCCTACTAGGAATGTGTTCTAAGGCATGTTTATTTTGAGAATCGCATCATAACTGATGTTCCAAAGATCAGGGCCTAAGATAGAACCCTGTGCGGCGCCAGATGTTATTTGTACATTGCGTCTACCTTCGCTGGTTTTGTACATTAGTACTCTTTCGCTTAAATAGCTCCTGATTATTTTCATGAGGTATGCTGGGACATCAAAATTTGCCTCCATGGCGTGTATAACGTCTCTCCATCTAAGACTGTTAAATGCATTTTTAACATCAAGGGTGGCTAATAGAACCACAGGCCTACTATAGTTGTTTCGCTGCTGGGCGGCGGCGAACACATCAACCAGTTCCTTTATTGCCCCAATGGTGGATTTTCCAGGTCTGAAACCATGTTGCCAGGCTGAAAGCCCGCCTTTCAGGTTTATAGCATCTTCTATTCGCTGTTTAAGTAACCTCTCATAAAGTTTTCCAGCTGTGTTCAGCATACATAATGGCCTGTATGAAGATGGGGCTGTTGGATCTCCTTTGCCGTTACTAATTAGTACAAGCTGTTGCTGTTTCCACGGTTTTGGAAATATACCTTCTAGTAAACAGTGGTTATACATGTCCAGCAGTATGTTTGGGCGTGCATCAGCTATCTCCTTGAGAACTTCCGCTGGGACTCCGTCAGGTCCAGGAGCTTTATTGTTTTTCTATTTACTAGGTACCGTTTTCAGATCTTCTGTAGTAAAGATTGGTGGAGTGATTATGCGCTCATCAATTGAGTCTTCTACTCTGAGTGGGTGTGTAGGGAACAGTGTGTTCACAATATTTCCCATTGTTTCATCATCCATTACTTCTATTGGGGATTGAGCACCTAGTTTCTTCATCACCAGTTTGTATACCATTCCGAATGGATCTCGGTTTATATCGTTTCTCAGTTCTTCCCATTTGCTCTTTTTACTCTCTTGTATGGCGATTTCTTTGCGTATTTATACAGAGCATGTTCCGCCTCTGCCGGACCTCTGCGTTTAGCTCTCGTATATTTCCGCCTTTTCCTAAGGCAGTTGCGTCGCAGCTCATCAACTTGGTCATTCCACCAATATACCGGATTTCTCCCAGGGCCCATATCTTTTATTTTTGGCATTGACTTATTACATCTTTTGGTTATAATCTCCATGGTTCTGCTCACAATTTCCGCCGCACTTTCATTTGACTGCGATGTTTGGCTTTGCCTGTCTACTTCAGAAATAAGAGCGGTCTTATCTAAACGCTGAATGTTCCATTTTCGGGTACCTTCTCGTTTTGCCCGCGTTGTTGTAGTTCTTGCTGTTTGTATAGAGTAGGAGATATATTGGTGATCACTTGCCGTGTAGGTCTCAAGGACCTTCCAATTGATGACTCTGTCTGCAAAGTTTTCGGATACTAAGGCAATGTCTGGTATAGTGCCAGTACAGCCCGGCCGTCTAAAAGTTGGCACGCATCCCACGTTCGCCACTGCGAGCCCTAATCTGGCGATCATGTTCATCACTCTTCTACCACGTGGGTTTGTTTCTTGTGAGCCCCATTCGACTGAGCGAGAATTGAAATCGCATGCCATAATTATTTTCCCATCAATGTTCCTCGTTACATCTTCTATAGAGTTTAGTTTTGACTGGAATTCTTCTATGGGGTCGCTAGGGGTGAGGTAGCAGCTTATGATTGTGACGTCATCGACTTGTATCCACACATAGCCATTTCCTTGTCCATCACTTTTTGGCTTCACAGTTTTTCCTAGGGGAATCCATACTGCAGCGGTTTTGGATTCATCTTCAAACCACATTCCATTTGTTTTTCGTGAATATTGTTCACTAATACCCATTATATCGGCCTCCTGCTCATGAACTATCTGTGGCAAGATAGTGTCAGCTACTTTCCCACGGTGCATGTTAAGCTGAAGGATCTTCATAATGTTTGTTGTGTGTTTGACGGACATCTTTTGGAGCCTGGCAAATGATATACATTGCTTCTCCCTTCTTCGGCGCATATGCAGCATTTCATCTTATTTGTACACTCTTTCCGTTTGTGTCCTTTTTCTCCGCATTGGATGCATAGTCCCATGCCCTTTCTGTCAGGTCCTTTGCAGTCATATTGCTTATGACCGGATCCAAAGCATCTATAGCACCGATGTGTCTCTTCTTATACTTTATAATGCAGTCTGTCAGGCCAATTTTTAGGCGTTTTTTCTGCAGAATTTTGTTGACTTCATACACGAGTATCGTTACGAAAGCGCGTCTTTGTTCTCGGTAGTTTGGGCGAGTTAGATGTACTCCAATGTCTGATACAGCTACTTGTGTGGCTTTGTGTACGGCAAGTTGTACCTCTTCAATAGTGGTCACGGTATCAATGTTTTGTACCTCGATCATTGCCTTCGGTGTTCTTTCTTCTACAGTGGCTGCTTCCTTCAGAGATTCTTTTATAGCCTCGCAGAACTTTTCTCTTTCTCCTCCTTTCTCCATCACCAAAAGAATTGACCCCGTTTTGGTTTTGCTGATGGATCGTATTGCTACGTCAGCTTCCTCGGGTTTCACGTTTTGTCTGATATTTTTTAGAACATCAGAATAGTTGTGTCCTTCACTAGGTTTGATAATTACAGCATCTGGGCGGTTCTTTGGTCTCTTCTTCTTTTTGACTACAGTCTGCCATTTTGACTTTTCTGCTGTTTGTGGTATAACCGGTGCCACTTCCTGGCGGGCTTCTGCTGCCTTCTTTTTATGTTTCTTCCCTGGGTTAGTCTGAGCTGGGCTAGACGCGCTTCTTTTGTGTTGTGACGTTTGAGGTGTTGATGTAATTAAACACACCTCGTCTGCTGTTTTGGGCTTGCTCGATTGTCGCTCTGTTTCAGCTGTTTTCCAATTTCGTCGATAATTGGAGATTACGTCTAGGAGCTCGTCTAGTTCCGATACTCCATTTTGGACGTCTCTGCTGACGTTCCGTTGTTTGCCAATTGCCTCTCTCATTTTCCGGAGCACAATATGGCATTTTGCGAGGGCTTCCTCCTCTGATGCTCTCATCTGAAGGATGAACTCCTGTTTAGGTGAGTTATAGGTTGCTGCTGTTGGTGGTACTGCCTTGTGTTTTGCTGCGGGGTTTGTTCGCGACTCTGTGAACATTCCACTGCTTCTACTGCTACTGCATGCGAGCTCACTGGTGTGCGCCTGGTTTTAGAACTCTTGCGGAACGCAAGTTCTACTTCTTCTGCGGTTTTGGGGGTTTCTAGATTCATCATTAGGTTGGTGGGTCCCAACTCAGAGCCGTTATCCTTACTCGTTATGCAGTTGTCCTTCTTTGACCGCGAGGGCGCCTTTGCGAGCAGTGAGGTCCTCGCGAGGGTTGACACAAGGCCTTATGAGCACTTGTGTTCAGAGCCAGGTCGGACACTAATCAGGATTAAATCAACTGAACCTGCAAGGCCAATTTAATGACGACGAAGATAAGGAGCGTTCTCTGAGTCGTAGCCAAGGTTTTATTGGGACGGAAGACAGACATGACATTAGCCTGAAAGCCATTTCGGTGAGATGTCACTCTCACTTACTGAGGTAACAGAATGCCGTGCCTGCCGGCCCGAAGCAGTCATGTCGTAATGTATCCGGATCGTTTTCCATATTCGTAGCAATGTTGTCAGCGTGCCTTTGTTTTGATTAGGGGAACCACGGAGGCATCACTCTCCTGTTTGCTCTATCACTAGAGCACCCCGTGTGGGTGGATGCTTAGTTAGATGGCGGCTTCCGTTCGCCATGTCGTGATAAGCCTTATCGGACGTTGATGTTCATTTGTAACATATCCTCAGTTATCGCCGCTCAATGGTCTGGGACTGCTTATTTAATTCGCAGCTAACCTACATAAATGTAGGCCATTCAGTTATCCGCCACTGACTGACCCACCATAGTAGCTCTGAGCATGAAGCCCTAGGATAATAATAATAATAATAATAATAATAATAATAATAATAATAATAATAATAATAATAATAATAATAATAATGATAATAATAATAATAATAATAAGAATGATTATAATAATAATAATAATAATAATAATAATATATAACCGGATTTAACAAACCGACTGGGTTTTAAATGTCAATTCCATTGCTTATATTTCAAACAAATCCTCTCAAAGAAGGTTAACCCTGCAAAAAGCTGTAATAGGCCGTTTACATATAACCGGGTTAACCCAGTGGGTCTGGGTTTCAAATGTCATTTCCATTGTGTATACTTCAAATAAATCCTCATAAAGAAGGTTAACCCTGCAAAAAACTATAATCTAAACGCCGTATAATATAAACAGCATATAAGGGTTGGTAAGACAGATCACCTGGTTTGCACTATAGCGGGGGAGCGCGCTTCGTATCGAGAGATAGAAGAGACGAGAGTAAGTGAAGTGTCAACGATCATAACATGAAGGAAGGTGGAGGCTTTAGCGCCATTCGCCACTCGTTGAAATCTGTTGACAGATCTAAACGAGGTTAACCCTTTAAGGACTAAGATCTGTTAACCCATTGTTAACAAACAATGATTTAAATTTAAATTATTCATAATCTTTAAAGGGCAATATTTGTTGTCAAGTCCAGAAACATTTTATTTTATCCAAAAGCATTTAATTTGTATAATACACAAACACAATTCGTGAGTTATATCACAATATTGCTCATAAATGCTAAATAAATATTTGAAATAAATAAATAGTTTTCGAATGTATTCTAGAGTTGAATATATTGAAAAAAATTAGAGGTGTTTTTTTATTTATTTACTTATTTATTTCAAATATTTATTATTATTAAAAATTACAATAAAATTATATAAAAAATACCAGCTATAGCTTTCGGGAACTTCTTTTATTTTTCTTGAATCTACCACATAAATGGTCGGATTTTGCTTTACCTACATTCATATAAAATATTACTTATTGAGGAAGATTATCGGAATTTTCAAATAAATCCTAAGGCAAATATAGTTGAAAAACCCATTATAATTTATATGCATTTTTAAATATGTGTACATAGCGTAATTATCAACATCTTCCGATGTGCTCACATTGTTCCTTATCATCAACACAAGCTTGCAATCTCACACTTCGCTCGCGGCTAAATACTGACTTTAAATTAGACGTATTCATTTCACCCCATTGAAGTATGGACATCGATAACTATGATGAATTATATCATCCACTGGCTGATTCACACTTTGGCCAAACATATTTGATTTTGCGGTTCCGATATGCTCACATTGTTCCTTATTGACTCAACAACAATCTCTGGCAGATACATTGTAGACCTGCCTTTCAAAATAGATGAACAAATTGGATATTCTCGAAATATTGCAATGGCACAGTTTTTTTCGTATGGAGAAAATACTTGATAACAAGTAAAAAAGTATCAGTCGGCTTTGCCGACAGATATATACCCTCAGCCTATCTGAATTGGAACTTTCATCTACGGACAGATCGAATGTATTTAGGGTATTTTCAGAATTTTGGGGCATTTAAACTTGTCGACAAAAATGTGGATAAGGATTAAAGTTGAAAAGTTTTGCGGAGGAGGGAATGGACCATAGTGCATTACGGAAGTGTATCTTATTTTAAGAGTCATATCTTTTCGATAGATATCGCGCCCACTAGTCATTTCAGTGGGTTATCGTACACCTGTTGGACCAGTATGCCAGGAAGCGCGGACTTGTCCACGGAAAACATAATATGGCTGTAAACAGGACCACAAAGAACATCATCGGTATAAATTTTTAAAGGATCTCCGAACAGACCCTAAACTGCACTTGGACAAACATTTTTAACTTTTGTGGGGGAGGTATCCTAAGGCGAGGACCGATATGGAATATTTTTTTACATTTTTTTTTTATTTTTTCAATATCAATACAAAGAAAGCTTACAAAGCCTATTATATATTATAGAAGTTTTTTATTTTAGAAGTTAAACTATGTTTGGACAAATATGACGAGGGACAAATTTTATACCAAATCGGTTCATCAGTTCGGGATTTATTGTGCTCTCCAGCCACTTCATATGGTGCCATAGGGGTTTTTACACATTTCGGGCTGTTGTCTCAAGAAATATGTTCTTGCCCCTGAAAAAACGTTTACCGTCGTACCTGAGGCATTGAGTGCAAGTTGTTTCAACAAAAATCAAAGTGATTCGAGAGCAGATATTAAAGTGAACTTTTTCGAAATTTTGTGTTGGAGGTACCCGAAGAAGTGGGCAAATACAGTCCATATTCGAACCTGATCTATATCTGGTAGATATATTAGGATGTGTTAAGTATCGACCAAATCGGTAACTCCCTTCATTAGTTATCGTGCGCACAATTTTTCCCAACATTTTTGAACTTTTGTGGGGGAGGTACATGAAGGAGCGGACCGATATACCTTATCTTAGAAATTAAACTAAGTTTGCACAAAATAATACGAAGGCCATATTTTTGACCGAAACGGCAGATCCGTCCGGGAGCAATCTTGCGCCCCAACCACTACACACGGCGTCAAAGGTTTTTTCTTTTGCATATTTCAGACTATTTTCTCAGGAAGTATGGACTTGCCCCTGATTAAACTTGTACCGCCGAATTGGGGGCCGAGAATACAAGTTGTTACAACAAAAATCAAAACGATTCGAAAGCAGGTCCTTAACTAGACTTTTCCGAAATTTAGTGTGGGAGGTACTCGAAGGCGTGGACCGATTGAGTCCACATTGGAACCTTATCTATGTTTGGTAGAAATTTCACGATGTGCAAAGTATGGACCAAATCGGTTACTCCCTTCAAGAGTTATCGTGCGCACAAATTTTCCGAACATTTTCGAACTTTTGCGGAGGACGTACCGGAAGGAGTTGCTTAGAAAACCACCATGTGCCTGCCTCGAACACCTTCGTTGGTAATCGTGTATCTGACATAATAGACAAAGTTGGAACATCGAATTGGAGCCATGTGGATTCATCTGACATCCCAACTAGACCTACAAACCAATAACTTATGGTGGCACGGACCTCAATGGCTACGAGAACCAAGAACTTGCTGGAAACAGCCTTAAGAAGTTGATCACACTCTATTGAAACAAAAGCATGTAAGACACTTATAGTCCCCTCAATTGAAGACATAATAGAAACGGATTCCTTAAAAAGTTTCTCAACCATATCAAAGGCATATAGATCTTTTGCATATGTTTCTAGGACTATTCGTATAGCACACCAAATAAGACGTCAACCTCATGTACGTTCTGAAGATGTACTTGCAGAAGAAGTAAAAATTTGCAAATTCAAGGTCATTGTGCATACTCAATCTCACTATTTTCATGAAGAATATACTTTAGTATCCCAAGACGAAAACTTCCTCAAATGAGTCTACTTTTGACATTGAATCCCTATATTGATACTAATGGAATCATGAGAGCAAATGGATGTCTCAGTAACTCTCCCATATGAATGACAGACATCCAATCCTGTTACCTCATTATGCCAAGCTTTCACGCCTTATATTTGAGCATGCGCCTAAAAATTACCTTACATGGAGGAAGTCAACTACTGACTTAAACCCCTTATTATGGTCATAAGTCATTGTAGGTCATAAATCAATCTTATATAAAAAGCATACTCAAAACTATATCATGTTATCATTGCCTCCAGAACGCACCTAGTTCACTGGACCTTTCTTGAATACCGGAGTGAACTTTGCTCAACCGTTTAGAATTCGAAGTTTTACAGGACGAGCATGCTTAGTAACCAAGGATTACGTATGCTTTTCCACCAAGGCGGTGCACTTAGAAGTAAGCAGTGACCTCTCAGCTCAAGCTTTCCTAGGTACCTTTTCACGATTCTTTGACAGGCGAGGATGTCCCGCAAAAGTGTTCTCGCATAACGGAATATATGCTCAGGAGGGACCGAATAGAGTTTTTCAGACTTATACAGACCTCCCGCACTCAACAATATTTTCATCAGAATTTAGAGTGGAACTCACATGGGCGGATTGTGGGTGTAAAATCCTTGCATCTTAAAGAAGTTGTTCCCAACATGACCTTTACTTTTAAGGATTAATCTACCATTCTGACTAGACTAGATTCTTGTCAAAACTCTGAACCTCTTTGTCCGGCAAGTGACGGTCCAAATGGCCTCTCACGGACATTACTGAAGAAAACATATCCTTAGCTAATCATTGGAAACGGTAACAAGACAATATACGACCAAATGACCTCATAATTATAAAAGGTAGCCGCTCCCCTGGAAGTGAATGGAAGTTTGGGCGAATTGTTAATTTACATCCAGGGTCAGATCAAAATGCTTGATTAGTTGGAGTCATTCGACGTCCAATTACTAAATTGATTCCACTGCTCACTAAATTCTTTATATCGTGTACCTCGTTAACTCTAAAATCTTTGCCGGTCATGGCTGACAAACTTTCTGGAGATTTCAGGACAAAATGTTGGGTCTCCTCGTGGAAACTTTATAAACACATGTCCAATCTTTCTTGGTCTATGACCTGATGAACGTTTCGAGGTCTTCTGCGAAAACTTATATTGCCTTAACTGCTTAGCATGCTCGCACACTGGAGTACGATGTCCAACAACATTATCCTGCCAAGTCTGCGGCGAGCGACGACAAAGCCGCCCCACTGAAAGATCTCCACCGCAAGTCTTCCGACAGACTTCTAAAAATCTTCAATTCCGATCAAAATCTTCAATTGGACCTACACGGGGTCGAATGAAGGCACCCCGATTCATATTAGCTCAATGGTATTGAACCTACTTTTTATCGCCGGTAAACAGGTGAGGCTTTTTATGTTCCTAGGTCCTTAAGGCCTGGGTACATAAATAGGCTCGTCTGCTTATCTTTCTTGCCTGCTTCCTTTCTGACATAATAAAAATAATAGAATAAAGAAGAAAAAGGGCAAACTAGGCTCGGCATTCTTTTATTTTTATTATGTCAGATATGAAGCAGACAAGCAGGCCTTTATGATACCACTTTACCGAGAAGCTTTACATGGCTGATATACTAAGGAAATGTCGCCAACATTACTGAGAGGTATTTTGACACCGTTGAAAATTTTGATGTTGCCTGGCCGGGTAATCTACCCCACGACTTTGTGAAATAAAAGAGTAGTATTTTAAAAAACATAAACTAAAATCGCAGTGGACCTTTTGTTTATTTAACACAAAGTGGTAAAATCAAAACCCTTGCGCAAACAGTTACGTTAAACTATACGTTACAATAAATGGATTCAAATATAAATTATACTTAAAACAAATGTTCCGCTACAATTTTAATTTTTTGAACAATCATTGTAATTTAACATAAAATAAACGCTTAAGATATCGCGATTTGGCTAACATTTTGTATAAGGCATATGTAGAATTTTCCGATACTGAAGAATAGCTTATTTCAGAATGATTTCCTGTCGTTGTGAAACAAATAAAAGAAATAACTGCAATGGAAAACTTGCATGCAATCGGTGTAGGAACTGTTTAACGGGCCTTGCATTTGACAAAAGCAATTATTAATTTCTATAATGTTTTTACATAGTTTGGCCTGCTATCTCAAGCTCAATATGTGGGTAGATCTACAGACGTAATACAATCACACCTTACCAAATCAGTAGTGCGATTATGTAACTCCTTAACGACAGAATTAACAACGAATGTCGGTAGTTAACGATATTCGGTAAGTGCTATTCTGTAACCAGTTTTAACGATTTTTGTCGGTAAATTTTGTCGTTAATTACCGAAAATTATTGTTAAGTTAACAACCAAAAAAAAAAAAATAGTCGTTAAGTCTTAACGACAGTACATTATTGCTGTATTTTGATGATTTCATTTAACAACGGCGTTTTTATATGAACATATATGAAGATAATAAAGAGGGCACACAAGGTAAATTCCGCCCTATTGAGAAAAATCTTCTTAAGGCATTTACATCAGTGTTAAGTGTGTAGAATAGCATGGGGCAGCTTCGCCACTGTTGTGCTTTTGACAGCGCCGATTTTATCGATTAACCCATAACTTTCCTTTGGACCACCTTTATGTAGCATTAATTAAATCGGCGCTGGCGAAGGCGCAACAGTGGCGAAGCTGCCCCTATGCTACCCTAGGTATGAAGACTGCGCTAACCTTTGTTTTAATAATTAAAGAGGAAAAACGTTAGCTAATGCTTCAAAAGAACTCAAGTGTGGTACTGCTATGTAAAACCTATACCAATGTCTTTAACACTATCTTTCTAAGAGGCTTTCGTTGGCTTTAATTTAGCATTGAGGCCAACACGTGAATAGTATTACTATAAACTACTTTGTTCTGTGATAATCTTATAGATTTGAACTCAGCATCACTAACAATCAGAATGCTAAAAATGGCGTATAAGCTTGGATTTTCGAACTTTTCATACTCTCCGCTATGAGAAATTTAATTTAATGTTGGCCCTGAATTGAATATGTGAATATATAAACTCAAATGACGGTAACGTGGATCCACGATCACTGAAGGGGCTTAAGTCGTGTCAAATATCAAAGCTCAATCATCATATGGCGAAACTAGCTCTTTTTACACTGTTCTGAATTTCCATACAGAGCGCCACAACCCAAAATATGATCCCAACTTTTAATTAAAAAAATACAACTGCGCTTTTAAAAAAGATTAATGATGGTTTTATCATTTTTATTACTTTTAAATCACACACACAATAAAAACATCTTAAGCAATGTTTTGTTACTGGCATCCGTAGTCATCCAAAAGACACACATTTGAGCCACATTCCTTCAAAAATCTTAATTGTTGCCTTCTTAAACGCTTTATGTTTTGTATTCGCGACGAAATAATGTTTTCAGCTTCAAAATATATTTTAATTAATATTAAAATATAATAATTGACATTTTTCTTCACACTGATATTCGTCGGTATGAGGTAACGATTTCTACAATAGGTAACATTAAGTTACAGAATAGCACATTCGTTAACTCAACCGAATATTTTTGTTAACTATCGATGTCGGTTCGTTATTAAAAAAAGTTACAGAATCGCACTACAGTACTGATTTATAAATTGTTATGCATTTGTTCTTGCTGTAATAAAAATAATAATAAAACTATAAAAATTTTAGGCGCTTGCGGACAACCAAAGTTGCTGTCGGAATACAAACGGATGTCATTCCTTCGAAATTGCTTAAAGAAGTCAGTTTGGGAGCTCAAACTGATCTTATTTTACTAAAAGAAGTGGCTATTTTAACCGATGGCTCGTACGCTAAACGGCGAAGTGGTTCTGCTGAATGTAAGTTGTACATGTAATATACATATGTAGATATATAAATATAATATATGTAATACATTTCAGATGTATTGACATATTCCGTTTCCCAAATGACAGAGGAAGTAAAAATGTCAACAGCGTCAACTCAAACATTACTTCCAAGGCTTCCTGGCGATGCTTTTTTAGAAGCGTGTATGGGTCAAATTCGTACTGATCATATTCTACTTAAATGTTGTTCATCGACGGAGCAGCGAATTTTGCATAAACCAATACGAATGCAGAATTCGAAATTCCCTAATAATGAGGAAATCGCGGGAACTATTAAAACATTTCTCAGCGATACCCTACCGCCAATGAGGATAAAGAAACCTGAAAGGGTTACTAACTTTATGTTTAAAACTAGTTTTGCAAAAACTTTGAATCCTACTGAGTTATCATGGAATATAAATTATGATACCGATTTCTTAGATTACTTACAGAAAACATCTACTAAGTTTCAATACTATGGTCAACCGTCTTTTCAAGAAGATACAAACGATATATGGAATGTTGTGGATTCACTTATTAGTGAATCCATTCAATTAGTAAATATAACGGACTTCGCTACGAGATATCACAATAAAGAGTTTCCAAAACCCTCTAAAGTAGCAAATCTAAAATTCCCTGCTGATTATTGGTTACCAATAATTTGTACGGAAGAAACTAATTTATCTAAGCTGAAACGTTCAAAAGGTTTTCAAAAAATACGTGTATAAATACAAACTTTAAAGACAACAAATACGATGAAAAGTATACGATTGTGAAAAAGGTATCCAAATTAGTAAAATTATTTTCAAATGTAAATCCGTTGAAGCCAAGGTTTACCATATTTTAACATGCAAATATAGTAGTATATGTGATAAACCACAACCCCTGGACATCTCTTTTTCACGCAATTCATTTACAATAATATGATTGCGATATATTTTTTGGCCCTTCGGACATATACATAAGTTAATATACATGAGAACATACCGGAGATATGGCAAGTGCATACACCGTCGTTACTGGAAACGTTCACTATTTTATAATGGACAGACTGACCGCATTGGAGACTTATACATACGTACATGTTTCTTCAGAAAATTAAAATTTTGGTATTCAGTGATTTTTACCGTACCGATTTTTACCATATCTACCAATGAAAATGGTATAGCACAAAAACTTCAAGATCCATACATCATTGCAATTTTCATCGACTTAAAAACTGGGAATTTCTCTATCATAATTTCAAAAGAATTCTATCATGATTGTGAATAGGAGGTAAAGTAGATCTTTACAAGCAAACCAAAATAATAAAGGAGCCCTGACGCAACGGACTCCTCGCCGCATCAGAAAGTGCAACCTGGGAAACTAGAAAAACTAAAAACAAACACGACGCGAAATGTTGTCTGTTGCGTTCTTTAAGGGAGACTCTTTATAACATATAATTTGGTTACAACGAAAACTTATAATCTAGCATAGACATAAATAGATGAACATTGATTAATATTCACACTGCACACACAACTGCGCGAGGGCGATAACATACATAAATTAAAACCAACGCCAGTGGGCTCACCCAAAAGTGAAACAACTTTCACTGAAAACGGGCTTTCTATTTTCTGCTTTATATTTAATTATAGAACGCATATCTTATCTACAAAATTCTCCATACTCCCCGCCTTAAAAGATTCTAATCTTTAAACAGTTAGGGCAGGTCCGTCATTGAACACTGTCTTGCTTGGCTATTCATTCATTGGTACCTTTATTGGGCACCTTCGAAATGTAGCCTTCGGTTCACATTCAGAAATGTCGATGTCATCCTTATCACTGCCATACAATACTTTCTCGTAGGCAGCAACTTCGAAATCCAATGAATACTTGATATCCGTTAAATTTTGATATTCGTGCAGCTGTTGTGCCATTTCATCACGGCACTGTTGTAATTCAGCTTCCATATTGGAAATATCAGCAGCACGACGTGTACGTTCTTTTTCGAGCGATTTCAATTTTTGTTTCCGTAGTTTCTCCAACATTTCCCTGTTGAATCCCTATTCTACTGGAAACCTCACTTCATTCTTGACTACATTATACACAGGAATACTCTTATGTTCAATTTTCCTAATCGAGTTACTATGTACCTGATTCATATATAACTTGGGAACCCATTTCCCTTTGATTTCTTTATAATCGTTATTATGTTTACCCTCTTAGGTGGCAAAGTCAATTTCTTCTGATTCTCCACTAAGTCATAACAAATACCAAAAAATTAGCACTTTTTGACAAGATAGCTTTTATCTTTGTTTATCTTATCCTGTGACTCATCCAAAGTTAATTCTATCTGATGACTGACTTCATCTGTTAGAGTTGGAGAACAAATATTTTCATAGCACTCTGGTAAACTTAATTTGTTCACCTCAGCTCCGCAAATTAAAAGAGCACATTCAATGGGTAAATATCTGTCTATCCCCTCAAATGCTTTTTCAATTTCTTTCACAGCATTCCACACTCCTAATGTCAACAATCTGTGATAGTATGGAATTTTCCCATACGATGGAGCTCCTCCTGATTATCTTAAAAAATCCCTTCTTGCTTCCATGAAGGAATTTTCCATTTCTGATCGATTTTCTTAAGTCTCCTTGGCTACACTATTATTTTGAGCTCATTTGTAAATAAATAGACACTATATACTCACCCAACATCCGTTGATGTTTTTTGAATTGTTCAAAATCCATTTTTGTCACTTTATTTTTTAAAATTAAAGGCTTGGTCTAACACTCTCTTTGCTTCTACTGTGCGCCTTTTAACTCACAGGCGGATAACCTCACTAAGATAGCGGATAAATCCAATGCGGTAACTTTTCACTGCTCGCTTATCCCGCTACTAACACTACGCGTAAACTATCACACTTTTCTTTCTTGAAAATGTGAGCCTACAACGTCAATAAGTTACATCAATAGAGGTTGTTGTGAGTTTTATTTTTATTTGATGATTTATTTAATTTGATTTTATTCGACTACAATATTTTTAATTATGTTATGCGAGCAGCGTTGCTGGCTCTTATGTTCTTGACTTGCGACGGCAGAGTGAGTGTTACTTTTTGTTTTGAAAATGTTCTTCCCACCAAACTGCAACATCAGCATTTTCATTGTATTTTACTTCTCGCACCAAACTGCAAGCTCAGCGTCTGGCAATTCAGTTGGTATTTTGTATGTTTATGTGTTAACTCCTCCCTCGTTTAAATGGAGGACGTCCCCGGACTCCCTGAGACCATCAATAATAACTTGAAGATTTTGTCGGCGTTTGGTCTTTTGATGGTTCTGGTAGTTTTTAAGGAAAACATAACATATAATCAAAATGCTATTATGACAATTCCGGATATTACAGTCCAATTTATGAACTGTTTTTCCATGTCGTCAAGGTATTGCAGGTTCTGTGTATTTAACCTTTGCAAATATGGTAATTGATAACGATTCGAGATGGCTGGGACGTGTGGTACAATGTGCGATACCCCCTGAATGGAGTTGTTGAGCGCAAGTTGTCGTGTTTTGTAGTTTTTTACAAAATGTTGTTGTAAGTGTAGCTCTGCAGTTTATGATGGGTATAACTGGTCGCCACATTCAGCTATGTTGTTATTATTGGCAAAGTTAAGGATGGTATCGTTGTGCTGGACTGGATGTATGATAATCCTCTTACAAACTAACTTAACTTTAGGGTATTTAATTACGAAATATAAAAAATTATTATTTAATAGATCTTTAATTTGGGATACTTCCATAATGTCAGTAACCGTAATATTGGTAGAGTGTTCATTTACAATTTTCTCCAAATCATTGGACTCTAGGATTGCCGGATTAATTATTCCGATTTTTGTAAGTGTAACTGATAACATCAGGGTTTCAAGCTCGGCAGTAATGATTCTATTTCGGGAAATCAAAGATTCATATAAACTTTCTGTATTCATTTGTTCTGGTTTTGTGTTTTTTACTAAATTATTAACAGCGTCTGTTAATTCTTTTATTTTTTCCTGCGTCTTTTAATTGATTGTTATTTGCCTATGCTCTGACTCGATGAGCTCTTTTTGCGTAAATTTTATGTAGTTCGAATTAGTGTAGTCGGTAATTTTTGCAGATATCGATACGGCGAGAAGTAGCGTTGTCCAAATCCTAATGATAAAAAAGACAAAATAAACTTTACTTTAATTACCTTAAATTGTCTTTATGGACCACCCTCCCTTTTATTAAGACTGTGGTCCCCAAGTCAGCTTCGACAGTTTCCTCTGTGTACAAATTTGAAATTTTATTTCCTAATCAAAAATTCTATTTTGCCTTGTCTTATTTAACCTTTCCAACTGAACGTTCTGAGCAATTCGGATTTTTGCGCTAATGTCTGTGTTGTGTTCTGACGTCAAAGGATGAATTACATCAATCGGTCGTTTGTTTGTAACGGAATGAATACTTCTGTTGTATTCTATGGCGGCAAGACATACCCAGCAAAATCTTCGATGCCAAGGATGCTATTGAATCATGGGTGCAAGTGATCTGGCATGTCATCTTTTTAGCATTTTCACTCATGAATTTTATATGAGCGTGACCACCATAAGATGACATTCATTTTCGGATCTTAAGATGACATTCATTGTCGGATCCTAAGCATGTCATTTGGACCAATGCTTTGACATGTCATTTTCACCTACCCTTTGGCATGACATTTTCATGTCATGTTTGGAAAATTCTGTATTGAAATATGATTTTCATGACAAACCAAACGCTTTATTAATTCAAACTAATTCATAAAATAACTAGAACTATTTTATCAGCATAAAGTTTACACCCAAAATTTCAATTTTATCACCGCCGCTGCACCTCAACAGAGTTTACTTCTTCCACTCTCAGCCACTGATTTTGTTTCATCTTACAAAAGCTTTTCTATTATCTTCTCATCACCAGTTCAGATTTCGACATGGACTCCAACAGCACTCCTTTAAGAATTTCTAGTTCGTGAACCTACATTTAAATTGTAGTTTTGTAATTTTATAACACAAATTTTGGAAATTTATACTTTGGAAATGTCGGTCGTATTTTGCTTTTTGATAAATTTTGCAATTCGAGACGACATCGTTTGCTATACAAGTCATTTTGGGGAAAAAATGATCTTGCAAAATTTGTTTCACATTTTCTTGTGCGGCTCTATGAGCTCTATTGTGCTTCAAGACAGTAATTTCCTTTTGTTAATTTTTGTTGAAAATGTCAGTCACTATCCGGTCCGTGTAACGGAATGCAGTCGAGGGAAATGTCTCCACTAATTTGTGTTGAATGAATGTCAATATTGGCAACTCGCACAAAATCGCGTTGACTACATCGCTTTTTACCACGTCGCATATTCTCTGAATCAGTTTTTCTCTGTCCGAAAAATACAAAAGATGTCGCGTTTTTTACCGAACATAATGATCGTTCTAACCGAGTCACTTCCACTTTCCTCTATTACTATTTGATTCCGAAAGCAGTTCACTGGCTTGTCAGTTTTTTCGATAGTGTAGGTAAGTGATAACTCACTATGTACCGTGGCAATATCTGAATGTGTGTCGTCATCTAAAGCGTGAATGTGTTGTCGAGACAACGCATCAGCAACATAGTTCTCTTTTCCAGGCATATACAAAATTTTGGCATTATGTTCGTCAGGGAATGCTTTCCAGCGTTTTATCTTGGCGTTCGGATTTCGATCCAAAATGGCAAAACTCAAAGGTTGGTGGTCTGTGAAAATATTTAAAATTTTTACGCCATACAGATAGTTCCTGAGATTCTTCAAAGCCCACACTATTGCCAGAAGTTCTCTTTCGTTTGTTGCAAAATTGTTTTCCTTGTCTTTTAAAGTTCTTGAGATCATGGTTATTGGCTTCCCGTCTTGTGACAAGAAGGCTCCCAAACCAGCAGACGAGGCGTCTGTTGTCAAATCAAAAGGTTTCTTGTAATCTGGGTATTGCAATAACAAATTTTCAGAGGCCAGTATCTCCTTTAGCTTCTCAAATGCTTGCCGCTGTTTTTCGTTAAATTCGACAGGTATTTTCTTTGAACGCCCAGCTCTTACCTTGCCATTATCGCCCTTTAAAATGTCACTTATAGGCTTTGCTATTGAGGCAAAGTCCTTAATGAAACATCTATAATAGCATGCTAATCCAAGGAACGATCTGACGTTGAATAAGGTTGTCGGCATTTCGTAGTTACGAATTGCGTTTACCTTATCAGGGCATGTCTTTATGCCTCCTCGCGAGACTACGAAGCCTAAATACTATACGCTTTCTTTGAAAAATTGTGATTTGTCATGCGAAACTCTCATATTGGCTTCATACAATTTATTCAAGAACCAAGCTACAAGCTTTAAATGATCATGCATATTTTCGGAGAAGATAATTACGTCATCGACGTAAACATAACACGATTTCCCTATTTGTTCTCTGAGCATGGCTCTTTGGAAGATACTGGGAGCATTCTTTAACCCAAAGGGAAGTCTGCAAAATTCATATTTAGCATTCTCTTCCGAGAATGCTGTCTTTACCCTACCTTTTTTAGCAAGTAATATCTGGTGAAAGCCAGATTTTAAATCTAAAGTAGTAAAGTACTGTGCCTTACCTAAATTTGTTGGAATAAAACCACGTTTGGTATTGGGTATTTGTCATCTATTGTATTTTTATTTAGTTTCCTAAAGTCAATTACAAGACGTTTCTTTGTATTTCCTTGTTCATCGGTCCCTTTTTTATCTACAACCCATACAGGGTTATTATAGGGCGACCGAGACGGTCGTATTATACCGTCTCTTAACAAAGCCTGTTATTCAGAATTAACAAAGTCTGATACTCCCATTGGGTATGGATATAATTTTGAATAAATGGGTTCCTCGTTCGCTGTACGAATAGTTGCAACGATGTTGGTGTTGTATGGCAGAGCTTCGTCCGGTTCTGCGAATACTCCTATTCGTTTTTCTAAAATTTTTTGGAATTTTTCTTTTATATCCTGGGGTAGTACAGTGTCGCCGACGCAAGTAAAATTTACATCCGGGCATTTAAAAAATTTTATAGTTTCGGAACCACTCACATTTACTAGTTTTTTGTTTTTTAAGTCAAGTACAGTATCTGTCCGCTTAAGTAGATCTAGACCAATTATACCATCAAATGTTGTCAGGTTTGGTAATAAAAAAAATATGGTATTGGTACCGAAAATATTTAAAATGCACTTTCTGTCCACTGTACTTTACGTGGAATGGTTTATTTACAGGTACAATATTGTTCAATTCATTAAATGGTTTCATATAATTTTTGGATGCTCCCGTGTCAATCAATAATTTAATATTTCTCCCTGCAATTTCCCTTTCTATGAACGGTAGCATGGAGTTATGCCCTAAAAAATTGTGTTCGTCGAATTCCAAAAGCTCGTCATATATTTCTTCAGGCGTAGCTATCTGAACATTTCGGAATTCTTGCTTAGCCTCTTTTAGTTTCCTACTAAAATTTTGCTCATGTACAGGGAGCGCGTTTGCAACTGCGGTTTCTATAACCGCTTTCAACTGTTCCGGTGTCATTGCCATTTTTTGTTTTCAATGTTCGAAAAATCCTCAACAGAACCAAAAATACCGAAACTCAAATTGAAAAGTACCACTTTTTTATCAGTTACAGCTATTTATGTTTTTTATGCTCTTTTTTATAAATAAACACTCTACTTACATTTTTTTAAATTAAATTTAAGATGTTTGTTAACGTTCGCTTTTTTGAGTAGAATGCAAGTTGTTGTTTTCTTTGCTTTGTAAACTCCACGATGATGGTTGTAAATGGTGAGTAAAATTGTCTTTGGGCGGTTTTGTGGGTAGTGTTGGGCGCCAGTTACATCAATAGAGGTTGTTGTGAGTTTTATTTTTATTTGATGATTTATTTAATTTGATTTTATTCGACTACAATATTTTTAATTATGTTATGCGAGCAGCGTTGCTGGCTCTTATGTTCTTGACATGCAACGGCAGAGTGAGTGTTTTTTTAGAATTAAGTTGCCTTGCTCTGTAAAGGAGTTACTTGGTCCATCTCTTGTTCAAGCAAAGAGGTTTAACACCACGACCAATTGTGTAGGCTTGACCTACGTGCCTTGAGTGCTTACACTGACGCTTTTGTCTCTCTCTTTTGCAATGTCATACAGATGTTGGAATTTATATTTTCCTATGAAATCCTCCACTGTTAGGATTCCATTAAAAGAAGGGTATCGCATTCTAATTATATTGAATTTGGAGCAATAGAAAAGTATGTGCGAGACTGTTTCATCTACATTACATTCTTGGCAGATCCCAGAAGGCACGGCATTCATTTTAGCAAGTGTGCTCTTGCTAAAACTATGGTTTGAAAGAACTCTATTGATTACCTTCTGGTCATCCGGATGCAGCTTACTATTTCCAAACCAAGGTATTCTTATTGGATTGGGAAAGATCTTGAAGTAGTGCGAATTCCCTTGACTTGCAATGGCTGTGTATTCAATGGACCATTCATCCCAAATTGAATTTTGAATAATATTGATAGCATCCGCAACTGGCAGCGCCATATCGATTGGGGTACCATTGATTGTCGCATTCTTTGCAGTCTGGTCGACAAGTTCATTTTGTGTAATTTTAGCATGGCCGGGTATAAAGTGTAACCCAACTGTAATCGAGCATGAGTTTGAGATATTAATAAAATCGTTAATCAAGTAATTTTTATGATCTTTTGATTTAACTGCCTGAATTCCACTAAGGCTATCTGATAGTATGGCAATTTTTGTAATGTTGTTTTCTTTGGCAAAGACAATAGCCTTTGAAAAGCGAGGATTTCCGCAGACATGGATGATAATTCATAAGGAGTATAAAAAGACAGGATGGTATTGTTCTGTAAATGCAGGAGTGCAGCACTTGATGTGTTGTTGCCGATGGACCCATCGGTGAAAAAAATATCGTAATTTTGCCTGTGCAGCTCGTCCATTTTTTCGTGAAATAGCTGTTGTATTACCAATGGATTAGCATCTGCTTTTTTGGCGGTTAGTCCATTGAAAAAGTCTGTGTAACGTGGAAATCTGGTGGAAACGTGATTTGAAGATTATATCCGTACAGGAAACACTATCAATTATATTACTATATTTGCTGAGTAACTGTGTGTAGCTGGTGTTGCCGTTATTAACAAATTTTTTGGCATTTTCCAGACCAGGAAGACCATAGGCCTTTGCTTTCACAAGCTCTGTGGCTGTGGCCAGTTCAAACCAGTATCTTGGTGGTAATTCTGCCGCCATATGATAAATAATAGGAACAGTAGTTGACCTGATTAAACCGAGGGCTTTTCTGAGATAACTCTGGATGCATGTTTTTATCCTTTTCTCGGAAGTCTTTGTCAAATTTGAGAAGGAAGCAGATCCGTACTCTATTTTGGCTCTAGCGTAGGATTTATACAAGTTAAGGGCTTTTAAGGTGCAAGTCCGAATTGGCAACCGCTAAGTATACGAAGAAAATTGCAAGCTTTGTCCACCTTGGCCGTGGCTTCGTCCACATGAGCCTTGGCAGACCCACTAGCAGAGATGAAAACACCCAAGTATTTGATGTTTTATTTATTTATTATTTATTTTATTTGTTCGAAAGTATTTACATAGTTTACTTAGAAAACTAATCCTTAAAGAGATGGTTAAAAACAACCTTACATCTATAAGTACATGCTAGTATAATAGATTTTTTTATTTTTACAAAAAGGTATTTGGAGAAGGAAAAATGATAAAAAAACCTTCAATAAAAAAAGGGAGATGACTTTTTAATCATCACTAAACAAATTATTAACAAGATAGTTTTCATTTAAAGAACATTTAACTTTGAAATTTTCTGAAATTGCTTTAATCCTTTGCAAAATAAGATCAGTATCAGATATGTAGTGTAATTGCCTTGTGCTGAAATATCGTGGTAAGTTTAGCATCATTTTCAATATTTTGTTTTGGCATATTTGAATCTTTTTAATGTGTGATTGGGCGCAGTTACCCCATACAGGACATGCATAAACTGCTATTGATTGAAATATTGACTTAAATATACTGATTTTATTTTCCAAGCTTAAATCTGATTTGCGGTTAATTAAAGGATACAGTAACTTAATCGCTATATTCATTTTTTTAATTGTATATGAGACATGGTCATTGAAGGTTAATCGGGAATTTAAGATAACTCCGAGATATTTTACTGATTTTGACCACTCTATACTATTGCCAAACATTGTTAAGTTCGTCTGTGG
The DNA here is from genome assembly GCF_047663935.1 of Musca autumnalis. NCBI lineage: Eukaryota > Metazoa > Arthropoda > Insecta > Diptera > Muscidae > Musca > Musca autumnalis. The sequence continues at coordinate 142,805,226 of NW_027411644.1, forward strand.
AGTGAAACACGTCTTTCTGTTTTTAGTAAAAAATATTGCTTGAGATTTATTTGCATTTATTTTTATTTTCCATTTAAGTGAGTAGTCAACAATTTTATTTAGTGCACATTGCATATTAGAGAGAATATCATGGGCAACTAATCCAGAGCAAAATATCGCAGAATCATCTGCAAAAAAAGCATATTCACAAGATTCAGATTTTGGAAAATCAGAGGTATATATGAGGTAGAGTAGAGGCCCTAAAACAGACCCCTGAGGAACGCCTGCTGGAATATTCACAAACTCTGAAACTTCTTGATCTACTTGGACACAAAAGGATCTATTATTTAAAAAAGATTGAACAAGTTTGATCAGATACTTGGGAAATTTAAACTTTATGAGTTTATATATTATCCCGCTGTGCCATACAGTATCGAAGGCTTTTTCAACATCGAGTAATACCATTGATGTTGATCGTTTTAGTTGAAACTGCTTTTTTACGTAGTTTGTAATTCTTTTAACCTGGTGTGTGGTGCTATGAGTCGGTCTGAAACCGAATTGTTCATCAGGTAGAATTTTTAGTTCTTGGACATTAGTCCAAATCTGGTCTTTTATCAATCTCTCAAAAATTTTACTAAGATTGCTTAGCAGACTTATAGGTCTATAACTACTTGCCGAATCTGGGGGTTTACCGGGTTTTTGAATAGGAATAACTTTGGCTTTACGCCAAGCCGAAGGAAAATATTGAAGCCGCATACAGCTGCAAAAGAGATCTCTTACGTAAATCAACACTGGGTCGGAGAATTTTTTAAGAAAAGGTTTTTTATGTTGTCTATACCACACGATTTTTTTGTTTTTATGCTTTTGATAATGTTCTTTATGGATGAAAGATTAATATTACAGTCGGGTGTTTCATAAACGGAGCTGTTGAAAGTAGCAAGGGTTTCCAAAACATTATCTTCCGTAATTTGACACTTAATGTGTTCAGAACTTTTGTGATTTTTTAGAAATTGTTGGGCAAATATCTGACTTTTTGATACATATGCGGAATCGTTAAAATCAGGGTTTGATATGGGCGGAATGGTTTGCTTCTTCTTCCTTATAATTTTTGAAATTTTCCAAAAAGGTTTGGATCTGGTGTCCAATTCTTTCAACGTCTTGTTCCACATATTATTTCTAAAACAGGATATTTCATATTTAACCAAGCGATCATATTGTTTATAAATATTAAAATCAATTCTATGACGATATCGACGCCACTGCTGTCTAAAGTAGTTTCTTTTCTTTATTGATTCTAAAATGTACGTTGGTAGACATATGTTCCTGGTATGTACAGGCTTCTTAGGGGTGGATACATCTACGGCAGATAATACAGCATTTGATAAATTTTCCAATCGCGTATCAATGTCCTCTATGGAGGTTAATTCGTCATTGAAAGGACTTGTTTGACTTATAGAGTTTATAATATGATCATTAAATCTAGACCAATTTGTTTTAGAATAATCATACATAAAATCTTTATGTCTACATACGGAATGTGGTAGAAGGGAAAATAAAACAGGTAAATGATCAGAGTTTAAAGCATTTACAACTATAGGCTGGCTTATTTGTTGAGAAGAATTCGTAAGAACCAAATCAATGGTAGATGGTCTATATCTAGAAGTACTAGGAATGTGAGTATGTGTACTAGGAAAGTGAATAGAAAAAGGAAGAAAATGCGAGAGGTCACATAATATGTTTCCCCAAGAATTTCCTCTAAAACAGCCCCAGTCTCGGTGTTTGCTGTTTAAATCCCCACAAATCACATAATTTCCATTGACACTCAATAACTTACGTAAATCACTTTTGAAATCAGATCGCGATAAATTATTTGAACGTCCACCTGGAAAATAAACTCCAATAATTTTCACAAGTTCATTTTCATTAACAAATAATTCGATTACAACATTTTCAATTAGTTTGGTCTTAACGTTCATTAACCGACGTACTTTTACACTTTTATGAACACAGATGGCAACACCGCCACCTCTTCGATTTAGCCTATCACTGCGAAAACATTTAAATAGAGAGTGATTAAATTTATCTTTAGTATCAAGCCATGTCTCAGATACAACGCAAACATCTATCTTTTTTTCCACTAGAAAATCAAAGAATTCATATTTTTTATCGTGAATGCTTCTTGCATTCCATAACATCAAATTAAGTTTTGAATCCATATTATACATTATTAGAATAAAGATATTTGATTGCTAATTGAGCAATAACATTGAATTGTTGAGATTTGGTTTTACATTCTCTTAATTGAGTTATTATATCTAAGGTTAGTTGAGAAATTTCACTTTCTGTAAATAAATCATCATTTTGTTGTAACGTAGAACTGTAAGTACCAATGTTAGAAGATTTGTTTATAGTTGTTGCGTTTGACGAAAAGGAATTTTGTTGATGTTGTTGTTTTTGAAAATGATGAGAATTGGCTTCCCTTCCATTCACTCTCGGTTTAGAATTCAGTGGAGAGTGGAGAGTTTTCTCAGTAGGCTGAGTACGGAATTTTTGTGCTCTAGAAGAGTGACGTTTGTTAATGCTCTCCCTGATTTCCAAAAATGTACGTCGATTTGGGCAATTCATGTCTGTAGACTTGTGATCACCGTTACAATTTGCACATTTGCTTTTTGTTGTTTCTTTGCAATCCAAAGTTTTGTGTTTGCCAGCGCAGTGGGCACATTTCGTTCGAATGGAGCACAATTTTTCGCCGTGGCCGAACATTTGACAATTTCTACATTGTATTAAATTGTTTTTAGCTTTTCGGTGGTAATCCCATTTTATCATAACACGAAAGAGGCAACTGTGATCTCTCTTGAGAGTGTTAAGATTGACGGAGCCGTTTTCAAATGACACGATGTATATAGTGTCGGTAAAACCATTGAAGTTTTTAGTAATAACTTTAACATCATTGCATTTTAAACCTCGGGAAATTAATTCGGTTTTAACTTCACTTGCTGTTTTATATTCCAAATCAAAAATGACAGCTTTGAATGCTCTATCCGATGATTTATCAAGGGAAAAAAAATTGGCAATTATTTTCTTTTAGAATTTTAGTTATATTTTCATGTAAATTGATTGTATCACACAAAATTTTTATTCCAATTGACATCTTTTTGAGACGGTAGTTGGCATAGCCTTTGCTGAGCAGTAAGGCATTTATAAATTCCAAATTTTGGCCCAACACTTTAATTGGTGGAACAAATTCTTTCACAACATCACTCGCGCCATCAGTTTCTGATTCGTCTTCATCAGAAAGTGCTTGGAGAGGTAGAAACCTATTATTCCTCTTAGGAGGTGGTTTGGGATTAATGGTAGCTCTTCTTTTGCGTTTTGCAGTCATTTAACGAGTTTACAGCAACTAAATGTACGTAGTGTTTTTAACAGTAGTAAACAAAAGGCGAGAGAAACACGTCTGAATGACAGAGTGGTATTCCATTGATGTCAATATTTAGTGGTTTAGGTCTTCTGTTGAAGTGTATGGTGTTAACTTTAGACATGTTGAAATTAAGACTTAACTGGTTACAAATCTCAAACATCCTTAGAATTTTCGCAGCTAGAGTTAATTTAGCCGAGTTGAAATCTCTGTTAAGACAAATCAGGAGAAAATCGTCGGCAAACTGGAACAGGACTGTACCGTCAGAGTTACCAATACCATGTAATTGAGCCGTGTAAATATTGAAAAGTACAGGGCTTAGTCCACAGCCTTGTGGTGAGCCATTTATAACAGTTTTACTACACTCTCCAAATTCAAGCTGCCGGCAAGACATTCCATCCACAATCCATTTAATAATGTGCATATTGAAACCTTGACGTAGAATTTTTGGCCAATTTGTTCAAGTCAGTGTGATCGAATGCCTTTTCCACATCGATGCGTGCACCGACGACTTGATTACCCGATTTCTTCAAATAGCTAATTGTATTCACAGCATCGTTGACACACATAGATGTAGATCTCCCAGGCCTAAACGCGTAGGATCTGACAGGTATAATGTTACGTAGTTCAGCAAACTCCAAAATTAACTTTTTTACAGCGCTTTCCAAAATCTTTTGTGGAGTGCACATCAATGCAATAGGCCGATAATTTTCAATGTTGCTGAGGTCTTTGCCCCTCTTTGGTACTGGGGATATTCTAATTTTTCTCCACGTCTCCGGGAAGGTACCACTGTTCCAAATGTCAATAAGTATATGGTAAAATTTTTGCTTGTCTTCATCATTTAAACAAGAGATCATGTTATACGTTATCCGATCCGGTCCGGCTGCAGAGGTTGGGCTTCTACTCTTCAAAAATTGATCAAAGACATTCACGTCTAATGGTGCTTTTTCATGGATTAGGTTGCCAAGCGTATAGACTTGAGTGTTGGGCTTGCAGATGTTTGTGCAGCTATGAATTGAAGGTACTGATCTTTTTGGGATTCATTCCATGAATTATGAATAGGCTTTTCCCTGCCATATTTTTGCACATTCTTAAGTGAATTCCACATTTCTTTGCTGGAGGTGGGGTTGTTTAATTTACACTGGAATTGTCTAAAACTTTTCCTTTTTTTTTTTGCAATGGCTGTATGCAGCTTACGTTCCGCCTCACCTTCTGCAAGCACGACTTCCCATGATTTTGTCTGTTCTTTTTTCTTCCTCATTTCCATCCTTGCCTGGTATAATTGTTGAATTTCATTGTCCCACCAAGGTTTGGGGGTATATCTATTTCTAGAATCAATTTCGATGGTGTTCTTTTGAATAAGGTTAGCGACCTTAGTATTAAATTCATCCAAGTTGTTTCCCACCTTTAGCGAAGACATCTGATCTAGAACCTTAGAAACTTGCACTCTTCTTTTATTTATAGGTTTGCTAGGTACACTGAGCAAATCAATGATGATTGGATGATGGTTGCTATTCGTGATTTTGACTGGATGGGTTCTCCATGAAAATGAACATCTTGCAGTATTGATGAATGTAAGGTCTATCGCTGAATAGGTGTTGTTTATAGAAAATGTTGGATCTCCATTATTAAGGCATATAAAATCATGTTCATTTACGATGTTGGAAATGACATTGCCATGTGCATCAGTGGCAATGTTGCCCCAGGATATTGATTTTGCATTAAAATCACCGGTAATCAAGGTAATACCATTCAGATTTGCAGCTACATCAAAGATAGATTTCATGGTTCTCTTGTATGTGTTTATAAGTTGATTAGGTGGAATATACATTGATATTATATTTACATTCTTAAGAAGATTGTTGGTGGAGATCCCCACAGCTTCAATATTGGAATCGAATTGTATGATGCTATATGCCAAATGTCTTTTAATGAGTATACCCACACCACCGTATCCATCCTGTCTGCCTTTATGTATATTGTGCAATGGTGTATGGTGGGTTGGGCCTTCTGCGATAGCTTGTCTATATTCATTCATGTCTTAACTGCATTTTCTTGTTCTCGTTGTCTGTTTTTGTTAATTTTTGGTATTTTGGCTACTTTAGCATATGGATACATTGAATGTAAATACTTAGCAGATTCTTGGGTATTGTTGAAGGCGTCGTTGTCTTCATTTTGATGTATCTTGTTTGGTTTTTTTAAAATTGGGAATGATGCCTCAGCATCATCCGCTAGCACGTCAAATCTGTTAGAGAAAACTTGTGAATATTTACTTCTAGCTTCACGTTGGGAAAGGTTTCAATAGTCATAATGCGTTTAATTTGATACGCTTTCTCACGGGCTGGACCTTTTTTGTAGTATGGTGCATGATCACCCTCACAATTTGTACATACAATATTGTCGGCACATCTTTGTTCTTTTCCGTGGGCCACAAAACAAGTCTTACAAACCTCGACCGACTGCTTGCAATGGGCAGCAATGTGGTTAAATCTGATAAAATGGGATAAAATGCTTGACGTCACGTTTGGTATACTCAAAGAATTTAACCGTCTTGGGGATTTCAGAGCCTTTAAAAAGAATTTTTACTCTGGGAGTTTTGACTTTTTTACCCTTGTCCATCCTGTTAATCCTGGTGATACCCGGTATTACCTTGTCTGATTTTATGGCATTTTGTAATTCGTCGTCGGGAATATCCACTGGGACTCCAAAGATGATTCCCACTTTTGACACAAAGTGAGCAAAGATTTTGCAAACATATTTCTCCTGCATAACTATCTGGTTATCTTTGAAGTTGTTTGCTGCTGTTGCACTGTTGCATGTGACTTTCAATCTTCCGAATCCAATTTTGCTGACGTCCAAGATGCCAGGAATTTTGTGCTGGTTAATAATTCTTGATAGGCAAATAGAATTTACCGGTTCTATATTACCTTCTGCATTGACCTTGTCGGCATTAACAATGAATGGGCAACGGTGATCATGGTCATATCTGAAATTGTAGTTTGATGGTTTCTCATTAGTTTGTTGGGTGGAAGAAGAATTATTCTCCTCCTGGGACTATTAAAAACTGTTTCCATTATTCCATTGTCCTTTATAGTAGATATGTTTTGAAGTGTTGGTGAACTAATAATAGTGGTGTTTTCTATTTGATCATCATTTTGCACATTAGCTCTTGCTCTCTTTTTAGAAGAGCTACGTGTTGCGCTTCTACTTCTATCCCTTTCTTTATATTTCGTGGGAAGCCTGTTGTCAGGCGTTGATTGTGGAGGGGGAATGTTTGTTCCCCCCTCCATGTTCATTTTGCGGTTTTACGTGTACGTATTAGTGACGCTACTAATACAAATGCGTTCACAAAAAGACACAAGAAAAAAATACCGTACGCTTATAGCGTACTCAAAAAAAACACCACTCAGCAAATTCCTATTAGGTTAGGAATTCGAATGGTATTTCACAAAAAAATTTATGTGTAATTCAGGTTTGTTTCCAAATCTCTATATATAAGAAAATCTATTTAATTTAAAAAATAGATTCCTGCATTGTCACCAATTATAAATTAACACTCAAGGCACGAATTTTGTGTGTTTCACACAACAGTCACAAAAAGGGGGATGATGTATCTTGTTTGGTTTTTTTAAAATTGAGAATGATGCCTCATCATCATCCGCTAGCACGTCAAATCTGTTAGAGAAAACTTGTGAATATTTACTTCTAGCTTCACGTTGGGAAAGGTTTTCAATAGTCATAATGCGTTTAATTTGATACGCTTTCTCACGGGCTGGACCTTTTTTGTAGTATGGTGCATGATCACCCTCACAATTTGTACATACAATATTGTCGGAACATCTTTGTTCTTTTCCGTGGGCCACAAAACAAGTCTTACAAACCTCGACCGACTGCTTGCAATGGGCAGCAAAGTGGTTAAATCTGATAAAATGGGATAAAATGCTTGACGTCACGTTTGGTATACTCAAAGAATTTAACCGTCTTGGGGATTTCAGAGCCTTTAAAAAGAATTTTTACTCTGGGAGTTTTGACTTTTTCACCCTTGTCCATCCTGTTAATCCTGGTGATACCCAGTATTACCTTGTCTGATTTTATGGCATTTTATAATTCGTCGTCGGGAATATCCACTGGGACTCCAAAGATGATTCCCACTTTTGACACAAAGTGAGCAAAGATTTTGCAAACATATTTCTCCTGCATAACTATCTGGTTATCTTTGAAGTTGTTTGCTGCTGTTGCACAGTTGCATGTGACTTTCAATCTTCCGAATCCAATTTTGCTGACGTCCAAGATGCCAGGAATTTTGTGCTGGTTAATAATTCTTGATAGGCAAATAGAATTTACCGGTTCTATATTACCTTCTGCATTGACCTTGTCGGCATTAACAATGAATGGGCCACGGTGATCATGGTCATATCTGAAATTGTAGTTTGATGGTTTCTCATTAGTTTGTTGGGTGGAAGAAGAATTATTCTCCTCCTGGGATATTGCCATGTTGTTTCCAACTTTAGAGTGAGCACTACTATTAAAAACTGTTTCCATTATTCCATTGTCCTTTATAGTAGATATGTTTTGAAGTGTTGGTGAACTAATAATAGTGGTGTTTTCTATGTGATCATCATTTTGCACATTAGCTCTTGCTCTCTTTTTAGAAGAGCTACGTGTTGCGCTTCTACTTCTATCCCTTTCTTTATATTTCGTGGGATGCCTGTTGTCAGGCGTTGATTGTGGAGGGGGAATGTTTGTTCCCCCCTCCATGTTCATTTTGCGGTTTTACGTGTACGTATTAGTGACGCTACTAATACAAATGCGTTCACAAGAAACACAAGAAAAAAATACCGTACGCTTATAGCGTACTCAAAAAAAACACCACTCAGCAAATTCCTATTAGGTTAGGAATTCGAATGGAATTTCACAAAAAAATTTATGTGTAATTCAGGTTTGTTTCCAAATCTCTATATATAAGAAAATCTATTTAATTTAAAAAATAGATTCCTGCATTGTCACCAATTATAAATTAGCACTCAAGGCACGAATTTTGTGTGTTTCACACAACAGTCACAAAAAGGGGGAAAAAAAGTTTATGCAGTTTATGCACCCGCAGGTGCGTTTGTTAAGTTTTTCTCTTATTAATCTTTTTTCTTTTATAACAGTCTTATTTGATATTTAAAGATAGAAAAATAAATATTTCCATAGGAATTATTCAATTGATATGTTTTTAGCACGATGAAGGCACTTTTTTATATTCACAATAGCACAATTCGTCGAAGTAAAACGCTGCGAACGACAACTTATCTTTCCGAGTATCACTAAGCGAATGGCGCAGAGTGAGTGTTACTTTTTTTTTGAAAATGTTCTTCCCACCAAACTGCAACATCAGCGTCTGGCAATTCAGTTGGTCTTTTTAATGTTTATGTGTTAACTCGATAGAATACAAACAACAACAAATTCAAAATATAGAAAACGAACTTCGTACATTAAAACAACAAGTTGCAATACAAGAAAACCTCAACGTCTCCACAAACATGCGTCTCTGTGGAGTACCTTACCACCAAAACGAAAACTTATTTACAATTTTCGAACACCTGTGTACGTCACTAAATATTGTGCAGCCAGCAACGAAATCAATACAGCGACTAAAGCAAAACAACAGAGGGAACACTGCAACATTCTCAAGGCAGTGAATGTTTTTAAAAAGCAAAACAAATCACAACTGCCTTTGCGTTTAATCGGATTTGATTCTGACATTCCTTTCTACGTAAACGAAGACTTAACCAGTGCGAACTATAAAATATTACAATCGGCATTTTCCCTGAAAAGGAAGAATATTTTGTCTACTGCTTTCACATTACGCGGGCTAGTATATGTGAAGTGTTTTGATGCCGAAAACGCAATACGAATTGAGGCTATAGAGCAATTAAATAATCTCTTTCGTTTATCTCCTCATTCCACTAATGCTCGCTCAGCTGTTGTTGATACTGTCAATTAAGTGTCACTCCTACTCGTGACTGTCTGCAGCGTTGTCACTTATAATATTTACGCATTGCCAACCGCATACTTCTAAATTGATGTTGCCACTTACTATTTGCAATACCAACTTATTTACACTTAAAGAATTTTATCATATTTGAACAATTTGCTATGAGGTTCTATTAAACCCATTTTAATTTTTAAATTTGTTTCAAGGATGCTTTTTCTCCTCATTGGAGCCTGTCTACTACCTTAAAATACGACTATGTACTTCGTACATAAAATGAAAGGTAATGACAGAATCTAATGAGTGACGTTTGAGAAAAGCCCGCCTCTCAGTATCTACGCTAGAGTTTTTAAAACTAACACCAACGATAGGATCACGTCCTACTCGTCAAACCCTTTGTACAAAGGTAATACCGTTCCACGAACGTTAAATCAGTAAAAATACAGTCCACTGCGATTAGAAAAAATACTTTCACATCGTGTTTTATTTTTCTCTAATTTTCTTTCCATATTGCTACGCAAACATTGGTCCAATCGAGCCGGATTTTACGATCGGTCTCTTTGCCTTTACAAGGAAAACCCAAAAAACCAGAAAAAAGCAACGACTACGTCGCAGCAACAACAACAAAGGATCTACGATCAACCACATCAATTTATTTTCCAATAAATTGCGATTTTTACCATCACAACAAAGGTATGTACACATTTCATTACGTGAAAAAGTGACATACCAAAATTTACAAGTGTTGTGCATAATTAAAAGTAAAAAAACAAAACCGTTTGTCGTTTTACAATAAATATTTAATGTCCGTCCGCCACCTACGATATTGCCGTCGGTAAAATTCATTTAAAAATACCAACAAAACTAAGTGTCAAATCGCCCACTATTTTCTCACATAATAGCAACAACAATCACAGTGATTTTTTATGTTTATTAATTTCCACATTTATTGGTGTTTTCGCACATTTCTTTTATATTTAATATAAATCCATATTGTTATTGTGGTGTTTTCCTTTTATTCTCTTCTTCGTGTTCGCCAAAAACACAAAAATCATCACAACAATAACAATTCTAATATAAAAGAATAAATGTCATTCACTGTCATTACTGCTGATTGTTTCCACCTTTAATTAATACGGGTGGCAGATTTGGCACTTATATACCATTTACACTACGATCGATTGTATTAGGGGTATTCCCGTGTACTAAAAATTAAAATTATTTTCGTAAAGATATTTTAGTGCTGTTTTCTCGTATTTTTTGAGTTGAATCCTTCGGATATTAACTAAAAATAAATTTTATTCGTGTTTTTGACACCGTGCCCCCTACCGTCGGTATTAGTGAAGTGGTTTTGCGAATTTTCAATTTTTTTAATATTTTTGGAAATTTGTTTTCGGCAAGTGCTATCTTCGATACATTGCCATAGTTTACGTGTATTATACGATACACTCTAAATATTTTGCGAAATTTAGAATACACTGAGAGAAAATTGGATTTAGCTTTACATTTTTCTTAAAATTTAAAGAATTTTTTGTGGTTTAATCACGTTAAACCTCAAATATATTGCCGTATCCACGATACATTATGGAAATAGTCTACGACTACAAATAAACTCAGTGTATTTTACCAATAAAATAATTTTATTTTGAAGCATCACGTGTTTTAAAACTATTTTTTTAATACTTTAGTGAAAATTTACTACCTTTGTTGGATTTTCGCCTACAATTTTTGACATCACGTGTCATTTCCAAAGTAATAAAATAATTTTCGTGCAATTTTATTGAATTTGTACAACTACGTGCATTATTTAGGAAATTCATTTAGTCTTCGACTACATTTAATTTCTCAATACGACATTTCGTGTCACAAATTATCTTTGTTTTTGACTTTAATCGTGAATTTCATTCAAAATGCCCCTCACTCCTTTAGATTTATTCAACAGAGCTGCTGATGCTTTAGTCAAATTTGATGCCTACTTCAGTTCCCAACGGGACGATGAGCTCGATGTTTATATCTTAGAATTGCTAGGAGCTGAGGCGAGAACATTATGGGAAAAAGTTAAACTACAATCTGATATATGCCTCAATTATCTATATGAAGATAAAAATTCCAATAAGGACAACCTTGTAGCTGTCGACATCAAATTCGATGGCGCATACAAGTGTTTTATGAATGTTTTATCGTCCATTAATAGAAAGTTAGGTGTACTCCGGACCTCGTCTCAGTCGCCTACTTTCACTTCTCCAAAATCTCATATAGATAAACCTACAGTACCACGTACTGAAGATACAGCGACCATTTCTGATGTTTCACATCGATTGACACCTTCAAATAACTCATCCCTCACATCCTGTGGAGATGTTAATGCTGGTCACAGACTTAATTTACCCCCCTGTGACATCGAAGTGTTTAATGGCGATTTTCTCTCCTGGCCTACGTTCAGGGATTTATTTTCTGCCCTCTATATTAACAACAGCGGCATAAGTGATATAGAACGCTTATGTCATTTAAAGAAAAAGACCAGTGGTGATGCCCATGAAATAGTGGCTAAGTTTTCGCTTACCCACACAAATTTTAGTCTGGCGTGGAATGCTTTGCAACAAACTTACGACAATCCACGTATTTTGGTGAACCACCAACTAAAACGCCTCTTTGACCTACCAGTTTTAGAAGAGGAAACTAGTTTAGGGTTGAAGACTTTGCAAAGAGGCATAAACGGGTGTATTTCGTCCATGTCTAATTATGACGTGCCGACAGAAGACTGGGATCCAATTCTAGTTTTCCTTTGTCTTCAGAGATTACCTAAACACTGCGTTGTGCTATGGGAACAATGCATTAAAAACAAGTCTGCATTGTCCTCGTGGGCAGATTTGGATCAATTTCTCACGGAAAGAATCCAAACTCTGACCTGCTTACGTGATATTAGGGGCATAGACTACGTCGAACCTCTAAATCACAATAAAAGACTTTCCCATTCCACGAATGGTGGAAGCATTAAAACATCTGTGGCCACGCCACAAAGCACACCTCGTTCTTCACGGTATTCTCGCGCACCCTCGCCTAAATCATGTGCTCTTTGTTCACGACAAAGACATCATCTTAGGGTTTGTCAAAAATTCCTTAGATTTTCAGTTCCTGAAAGGATAAGTGCAGTTAAGAAACATTACTGTTGTCTTAACTGTTTGTCTCACGGACACAAGGCTTCACACTGTAATAGTGTACATAATTGTACTATATGCAACAAAAGGCATCACACCCTGTTACATAGGGAGGTCTCACCGCATCGTACGTCTCCGACGTCGCCTGATTCCAGGAGTTTAGTTGCTTTAAATTCCCCTTCTACCTCTACAGGTCATCCATCTGGGTCTAATTCTAGACAAGTATTCCATACCACTCAGAATAGGGAAATATTGTTAGGCACGGCGATGGTCCATATTATGCACCAAGGTACTACGTACCCAGCCAGAGCTTTAATCGATCCTGCTTCTGAATCATCTTTCATTTCTGAAAATATGCAGAGTAGAATAGGTATTGCCACAAATGCAGTTAGAGCCTCAATTTTGGGTGTGAGTAGGTCAGTTTCTGTAATTTCTGACAAAGAATGTTCCATTCACATTGTGTCTCCTTTGGACGCTACGCATTCAATGGACACAACTGCTCTTGTCGTCCCGACCATTGCAGATAATCTGCCCTCCTGTTCCATCCCAACTGACACTCTACCACAATTGCCAAATCTACGTTTGGCGGACCCCGATCCATTCTTTTCCCATTCTGTTGACCTTCTTCTTGGTGCAGATCTTTATCCGAAGATTCTGGCACAGGGTTCTCATACTAAGATATTAGGTTCGTTGATAGCGCAAAGTACAGTCTTCGGCTGGATCCTTACAGGTCCAATGCCATCCACCCATACTGGGCCTTCTATTTAGGGATTCTCCTTGAAATAGTTAGGATAGAAGACTGGGGACATTGAGTCTTTGGGCTCCAATTTATCCATACGGACGCTATTGACAGTCATGCACTTAACCTTCGGTGGTGTATGTGTTGACGGGTTAGTAAGCCATGCTAGGTTAGTTTTCCCACGGAAAACAGAGATTACATCGCCTACACTTCTCCACCACTTGCTACGCAAGTATTGGTTTTACGACCATCTACTTAAACTTTGGCCCTACGGTCGTCTATCTTATTGGTTTTAATGGGCACATCCCAAAATGTTCATTAGGCATTTGATTGAAATTTTGATTAATAAAAAGTCCTAAAATATTCCGTCACTGGATATTTCATTCAAGCTCCTCCGGGGCAAAAATATTTATCTATTTTCGAAAGAGGGTATCAATACTGATGCTGAGAACGAAATTTAATCCCGACGGCACTCAAACATCCATTTTCCCACTCCCACGGAGTTAATTAATAATAGACCATGTTTCGAGGCGTCTACGCGACCTCACTACTTTTTCGTGTTACTGAAAAAATATAGCTTTGACGGCCGTGTTAGAGCCGCGAAGCATCGGGCTACATATATGTAAAACGACCAACGGTTAAGAGGTCCGTCTGATCTAAAAGTTTGTTTTATTGTTTAATTCTCGCTTCCTCTCCATTTTTCTTATGACTTGGAAAATTTCGAATGATGGTTGCGACGATGGTGTGAGGATGACGTCCCCATGCACGACAAGGAACAACAAGCTGATTAAAAAGCCACTCCACATGAAGCCTACGGCAAAAAGGACAGCTGGGACTGTACCTCCTTCGGAGAATACAGTCCTATTTTTATACAAATTAATTTCGCCCTCGGCGACTCCTCGGAGTTCCTCCAGGAGAAACTTGTGGTCTCGCCACGTAAATCTGTAAGAGGTGGTCTTCAATCACCTTTTACAGTCTTTACATGATGATCAAGGTCTCCACGAGGCATTGCACGATCGTGCCCCACGGGCACACGAATGTAAAGTACTTAAATAACTAACATTTAATTTTGCAACATAGCTGGATATTGCAAGGCCGGCGGAATGAACAATTTGCTATGAGGTTCTATTAAACCCATTTTAATTTTTAAATTTGTTTCAAGGATGCTTTTTCTCCTCATTGGAGCCTGTCTACTACCTTAAAATACGACTATGTACTTCGTACATAAAATGAAAGGTAATGACAGAATCTAATGAGTGACGTTTGAGAAAAGCCCGCCTCTCAGTATCTACGCTAGAGTTTTTAAAACTAACACCAACGATAGGATCACGTCCTACTCGTCAAACCCTTTGTACAAAGGTAATACCGTTCCACGAACGTTAAATCAATAAAAATACAGTCCACTGCGATTAGAAAAAATACTTTCACATCGTGTTTTATTTTTCTCTAATTTTCTTTCCATATTGCTACGCAATATAATATTTTTAAATCAACTTTTCGTTTCTGATCTTATATTTTGCAATCTATTTTTTTATTATATTGTAATGATGTTAAATTTTAAGCATTATATTTATGATTTGCCTTTAATCAACTCAAATATTCCTAAACCATCACTAGTCACAAACCAGCAGGTACTTGTTGCTTATATTGCGACTTTTGGTCGGTGATAATATATACAATTCCAAAGACGAACTTTTTAACATGATTCGAATTCTTGCTAAACAGAAGACTGGACTTAAGTTGGTACATATAAATG
Source organism: Musca autumnalis (assembly GCF_047663935.1). NCBI lineage: Eukaryota > Metazoa > Arthropoda > Insecta > Diptera > Muscidae > Musca > Musca autumnalis. The sequence continues at coordinate 142,820,250 of NW_027411644.1, forward strand.
CTCAAAGTCTCAACAATAAACTGGATGAATTTCGGCACAATTTTGTTTCTTCAGGAGTCGATATAGTTTGCGTTTCAGAAACATGGTTTCAATGTGATGTTCAAGACGGTGTATATAACATGCCTGGGTATACACTTTTTCGTGCAGACCGAAAATCATTTGCTGGTGGGGCTTGTATCTATGTTAGAAATGGTGTTAAATGCAAGATTAAATTAAAGTCCAGCTACTCTAGCACAATTGAATATATATTTCTGGACTTAATACTAGAGGTGTCTCAGAAAATTCTTGTTGGATGTGAGTATAGACCGAATAAAAATTTAGACATCACTGATTTACTATCCGATCTGCAAACTATATCAATGCCATATAATGATATTATCATAGCTGGCGATTTTAACAGTAATCTTTTAATGGAATCAACTGTTTCTGATTACTTTGGAATTATTGACTTAATTGACATAATTTTTTTCGAATCAAATATCAAAAGTATTATTATATGACCAATTATGTGCACCAATGTTTTCTAAACACGATCTGCTTTTCACGATTTACGATGTTCGTGTAGTCACCACAGAGAATAAAACTTCATATCGTGACTTTAAAAGAGTTAATCATAACCTTCTGTTTCAACACATATCTGCAATAAACTGGAATGAAATCTATAAGATGTGCAATGTAAATGATCAAATTACCTACCTTCAAGAGAAATGTCACAACATCCTAGAAGAATTTGTACCAATAAGAACTTTTCTACCTCAAACTAAAGCGAAGCCCTGGTTCAACAATCATATAAAGGAGCTAATTCGACTCAGAGATGCCAGCTATAAAAGATGGAAAAGATTCAAAACGCCAGAACTCCATAAACAATTTAAGTTTCTGAGACAAGAAGTTACAAAAAATATTCAAAATGCTAATATGCGTGCTACAAAAATAAATTCTCTACTGCTATAAATAGCAAAAGCAAGTGGAAAGAAATTCGTGAGATAGGAATTGGTCAGAAGGCACAAACGGTGCCAAATTTTGATACTGATATTGACAACCTGAATAAAAAGTGCCAATCCCCAAGTCGAACAATGATTTCCGCCCAATATCTCTGTTGCCACTAATATCAAAAGCTCTGGAGAATATAATGTACAAACAAATTAATTACTATATTACTAGCAACAATCTACTAACAGAACGCCAATCTGGATTCAGAAGTAACCGAAGCTGTGTCACGGCTCTCATTGATGTCACCGATGATCTCAGAAGCAACATGGACAATAAGAAGGATTCACTTCTTATACTGTTAGATCATAGTAAGGGCTTCGACACTGTGAATCATTCTATACTGATACAAAAACTTGAAAAATTATTTAACTTTTCAACTTCTGCCTGTCGACTTTTAAATTCATATGTCTCAAATCGTACTCAAACTGTCTTTCTTAATCGTAAATACTCTGTGCCATTAACTGTAAGCACTGGTGTACCCCAAGGATCAGTTTTGGGTCTTCTGCTGTTTTGTTTATATATAAATGACCTTCCTGATGTTCTGAATCACTGCAAATTACATATATATGCAGACGATGTGCAGTTATATATTGATTCAATTCACGTAACATTCATACAATACTAAATAATGTTAATGATGACTTAGAAAGAATTAACACCTGGGCCAAAAACAATAATCTCACGATAAATCCATCAAAATCAAAATGTATTTACATTACCAAACATAAACAAATCCAAAATTTAGAAAACTTGAAGATAAATGGTTCCAGGATCGAGTATGTGAGCTCTGCTTCCAATCTTGGAGTAGTTTTTGATGATAAACTTTCATGGTCAATTCATATAAATGCGTCAGCTGGCAAAGTCCATGGAATGCTAAGAAACCTTTGGTCAGTCCAAGCCGCAACACCTCTGGAAATTCGTATGCTACTAGCTAAGTCATATCTTATCTCTACACTCCTGTATTCAATTGAACTCTTTTACAACTGTGATGTTTCCGATCAACTAAAACTACAGATAACATTCAACAATATAGTAAGATATGTCTTTAAAAAAAGAAGAAGTGATCGAATATCTGCTTATGCCTACCAGATTTTCAACATGAGTTTCGATAATTATCTCAAGTACAAAAGCCTCATATTTATTCACAAAGTTATAACGAGCAAGAAACCAACATATCTAATGGAAAGAATCCAATTTGCAATTTCCAAAAGAGGAAAGCGAATCACACAATTTAAATTCAAAACCACAAGGTCTGAAAAGCATTTTTTTATACCAACAATACGTCTTTGGAATAGCCTTCCACCAAATTTGCAAATATTAAGCAACAACCTGCGTTTTAAAAACGAGTTAAAGAAATACTTCAGTAAAAAAAATAATACTTAAAACTGTCAATTAATTAAAATTTATTTAGTTTATAATTTACTTTCCTGTAATTAGAAATTATACCACACACCACTAGCACTAATCTATAAGAATTTTATTATTCTCATTGTGCTAGGCTTACTCAAAAAATAAATAAATAAAATAAATAAAAAACTTATACACTTAACACGAATAAACTACACAAATTTCCTTTTTGAAACGGCGAGCGTATGTCGTCTGGGGTCACCAAATGATACGACGGACTCCTCGCCGCATCACAAAGTGCAACCTGGGAAACTAGAAGGACTAAAAACAAACACGACGCCAGATGTTGTCTGTTGCGTTCTTTAAGGGAGACTATTACAAATAATTTGGTTACAACGAAAACTTATAATCTAGCATAGACATAAATAGATGCCCATTGATTAATATGCACACTCAACTGCGTGACGTCGATAACATACATAAATTAAGACCGACGCCACGTGGGCTCACCCAAAAGTGAAACAACTTTCAGTGGAAACGCACTTTCTATTTTCTACTTTATATCTAATAATAGAACGTATATGTTATCTAAAAAATTCTCCAAAACCACTAATGTACATATACGAATGTTAAAACTATTGTCTAACTATGGTGGAATAAGAATGTGTTGTTACATCATTAACAATAATTGTTATCGACAAATGAAAAGATGAAGGGCGGTTGAAAAGGTGATTTGTGTCGTGCGGGCCCATGCCATTCTGACAGGTTTGAATCATTTTCCAATTCGTATGACATAATCCCGGGGACCAAACTGGAGCCGCATAGCTTATCATATACCGACCTATCGCTTTATATGTTGTCAATAAGGTTTATTTATCTGCACCCCAAGTGCTGCCGGCTAGGGACTTGAGGACCTTGCTCGTTTTTTCAGTTTTTAATTTAATGTCAATTTTGTCATTTACTGTACTTTCTTCGGTGTTATCATAATTGATCAAATATTCCTTATTTGTAACTATTAATTATGTTGCTTTCAATTTCTTTTATCATCAGTACTTTAAATTATCTCTTTTACTACATTTCCAAACATATTTGTTTTTGTAATTAACCTCTCTTTTTCATTAAACCACTATTCCTAGTTATAAGAAATAAGATGGAAGTATTGATCATTCTTTGATTGCAGTCAGTTCGAGTTTGGAGTTTAAATCGTCTGGTTGTAAAGTTTTATTAAATAATAAAAAAATAAGTATGTGTTTTAATTTACATAACTGGCACAGTCAAGATAATGAACCTTTTTAAGCTAAAAAGTTTAAGTTTATTTAAATTTTGCGCTATCAAAAAGAAGTACAAAATGTGGTATTATTTCTAAGTGTTATCTTGTTAAAAGTAATAATCTGTGAATGAATTAAATGTTTATTATTACTTACAAATAAAATCAACAAAAAATTAAACAAATCAAATAAAAAGTTTAAAAATATGAACAAAATCAATCAACCCAATCAAAAATTCAGTATTTCAAGACCAAACTAACTTTCCAATAATTCTGCAGTAGTTTTGATTTCGTTTTAGTGCGTATATTTCTGATTTTTGATTTGATTTTTCTGCCAAAAAATTAAAATATTTGCATTTTTGTCGAATTTTTAATGCAAATTACACTTTTAACTGCGAATGGTATTTAAATACAAATAATATTTGGAAAGAATAACCCAATTTCATTGAGAATTTTGTATTTACCAGCCAAAAACAATATCAAGTCATGCTACAGTTGCCATAGGATTTTTTGTGAGAAACAGAAGAAAACTGGATTCGTTACTCGTGATAATGTTCACGTCTAATGGTGGTTTTTCATGGATTATGTTGCCAAACGTATAGACTTGAGTGTTGGGCTTGCAGATGTTTGTGCAGCTATGAATTGAAGGTACTGATCTTTTTGAGATTCATTCCATGAATTATGAATAGGCTTTTCCCAGCCATATTTTTGCACATTCTTAAGTGAATTCCACATTTCTTTGCTGGAGGTGGGGTTGTTTAATTTACACTGGAATTGTCTAAAACTTTTCCTTTTTTTTCTTTGCAATGGCTCTATGCAGCTTACGTTCCGCCTCACCTTCTGCAAGCGCGACTTCCCATGATTTTGTCTGTTCTTTTTTCTTCCTCGTTTCCATCCTTGCCTGGTATAATTGTTGAATTTCATTGTCCCACCAAGGTTTGGGGGTATATCTATTTCTAGAATCAATTTCGATGGTGTTCTTTTGAATAACCTTAGCGACCTCAGTATTAAATTCATCCAAGTTGTTTCCCACCTTTAGCGAAGACATCTGATCTAGAACCTTAGAAACTTGCACTCTTCTTTTATTTATAGGTTTGCTAGGTACACTGAGCAAATCAATGATGATTGGATGATGGTTGCTATTCGTGATTTTGACTGGATGGGTTCTCCATGAAAATGAACATCTTGCAGTATTGATGAATGTAAGGTCTATCGCTGAATAGGTGTTGTTTATAGAAAATGTTGGATCTCCATTATTAAGGCATATAAAATCATGTTCATTTACGATGTTGGAAATGACATTGCCATGTGCATCAGTGGCAATGTTGCCCCAGGATATTGATTTTGCATTAAAATCACCGGTAATCAAGGTAATACCATTCAGATTTGCAGCTACATCAAAGATAGATTTCATGGTTCTTTTGTATGTGTTTATAAGTTGATTAGGTGGAATATACATTGATATTATATTTACATTCTTAAGAAGATTGTTGGTGGAGATCCCCACAGCTTCAATATTGGAATCAAATTGTATGATGCTATATGCCAAATGTCTTTTAGTGAGTATACCCACACCACCGTATCCATCCTGTCTGCCTTTACTGATAAAATTGTAATCAGCAAGGCTGACATTGGAGTTGGTTTTGACCCAGGTTTCGGATAAAGCTGCCACATCGATGTTTTGTTCGGATAGGAAAAGTTCCAGAATGTCTTGGTTTTCTTTTTTATTAATACTCTGGATATTGTATTCTAAAATTATCATATTTAATTATTTATTTAAAAAGAAGAAAGAGAGAAGGATTTATTATATATTATCACTTGTATACGATTTAAGATTTTCCTTATCTTGACAACTAATTGTTATAATGTATGACTCAACGTCTATTAGATGACTGTCAATTTTGTCTTGAATAGTTTTTAAACTATATATTTGGGTTGGTGTAAAACCCAATTTATCTGATTCACTTATTTGTTTAAGTTCACTTAATATGTTAGACATAAATCTCTCTATTTCGGAGACTTTATGTATATTGTTCAATGCTGCCCCATTAGGTGTATGGTGGGTTGGGCCTTCTGCGATAGCTTGTCTATATTCATTCATGTCTTAACTGCATTTTCTTGTTCTCGTTGTCTGTTTTTGTTAATTTTTGGTATTTTGGCTACTTTAGCATATGGATACATTGAATGTAAATACTTAGCAGATTCTTGGGTATTGTTGAAGGCGTCGTTGTCTTCATTTTGATGTATCTTGTTTGGTTTTTTTTTTAAATTGGGAATGATGCCTCAGCATCATCCGCTAGCACGTCAAATCTGTTAGAGAAAACTTGTGAATATTTACTTCTAGCTTCACGTTGGGAAAGGTTTTCAATAGTCATAATGCGTTTAATTTGATACGCTTTCTCACGGGCTGGACCTTTTTTGTAGTATGGTGCATGATCACCCTCACAATTTGTACATACAATATTGTCGGCACAGCTTTGTTCTTTTCCGTGGGCCACAAAACAAGTCTTACAAACCTCGACCGACTGATTGCAATGGGCAGCAAAGTGGTTAAATCTGATAAAATGGGATAAAAAGCTTGACGTCACGTTTGGTATACTCAAAGAATTTAACCGTCTTGGGGATTTCAGAGCCTTTAAAAAGAATTTTTACTCTGGGAGTTTTGACTTTTTCACCCTTGTCCATCCTGTTAATCCTGGTGATACCCAGTATTACTTTGTCTGATTTTATGGCATTTTGTAATTCGTCGTCGGGAATATCCACTGGGACTCCAAAGATGATTCCCACTTTTGACACAAAGTGAGCAAAGATTTTGCAAACATATTTCTCCTGCATAACTATCTGGTTATCTTTGAAGTTGTTTGCTGCTGTTGCACTGTTGCATGTGACTTTCAATCTTCCGAATCCAATTTTCTGACGTCCAAGATGCCAGGAATTTTGTGCTGGTTAATAATTCTTGATAGGCAAATAGAATTTACCGGTTCTATATTACCTTCTGCATTGACCTTGTCGGCATTAACAATGAATGGGCCACGGTGATCATAGTCATATCTGAAATTGTAGTTTGATGGTTTCTCATTAGTTTGTTGGGTGGAAGAAGAATTATTCTCCTCCTGGGATATTGCCACGTTGTTTCCAACTTTAGAGTGAGCACTACTATTAAAAACTGTTTCCATTATTCCATTGTCCTTTATAGTAGATATGTTTTGAAGTGTTGGTGAACTAATAATAGTGGTGTTTTCTATTTGATCATCATTTTGCACATTAGCTCTTGCTCTCTTTTTAGAAGAGCTACGTGTTGCGCTTCTACTTCTATCCCTTTCTTTATATTTCGTGGGATGCCTGTTGTCAGGCGTTGATTGTGGAGGGGGAATGTTTGCTGTTCATTTTGCGGTTTTACGTGTACGTATTAGTGACGCTACTAATACAAATGCGTTCACAAAAAAAGGCACGAATTTTGTGTGTTTCACACAACAGTCACAAAAAGGGGGAAAAAAAGTTTATGCAGTTTATGCACCCGCAGGTGCGTTTGTTAAGTTTTTCTCTTATTAATCTTTTTTCTTTTATAACAGTCTTATTTGATATTTAAAGATAGAAAAATAAATATTACCATAGGAATTATTCAATTAATATGTTTTTAGCACGATGAAGGCACTTTTTTATAATCACAATAGCACAATTCGTCGAAGTAAAACGCTGCGAACGACAACTTATCTTTCCGAGTATCACTAAGCGAATGGCGCAGAGTGAGTGTTACTTTTTTTTGAAAATGTTCTTCCCAACAAACTGCAACATCAGCATTTTCATTGTATTTTACTTCTCGCACCAAACTGCAAGCACAGCGTCTGGCAATTCAGTTGGTCTTTTTAATGTTTATGTGTTAACTCGATAGAATACAAACAACAACAAATGCAAAATATAGAAAACGAACTTCGTACATTAAAACAACAAGTTGCAATACAAGAAAACCTCAACGTCTCCACAAACATGCGTCTCTGTGGAGTACCTTACCACCAAAACGAAAACTTATTTACAATTTTCGAACACCTGTGTACGTCACTAAATATTGTGCAGCCAGCAACGAAATCAATACAGCGACTAAAGCAAAACAACAGAGGGAACACTGCAACATTCTCAAGGCAGTGAATGTTTTTAAAAAGCAAAACAAATCACAACTGCCTTTGCGTTTAATCGGATTTGATTCTGACATTCCTTTCTACGTAAACGAAGACTTAACCAGTGCGAACTATAAAATATTACAATCGGCAATTTCCCTGAAAAGGAAGAATATTTTGTCTACTGCTTTCACATTACGCGGGCTAGTATATGTGAAGTGTTTTGATGCCGAAAACGCAATACGAATTGAGTCTATAGAGCAATTAAATAATCTCTTTCGTTTATCTCCTCATTCCACTAATGCTCGCTCAGCTGTTGTTGATACTGTCAATTAAGTGTCATTCCTACTCGTGCCTGTCTGCAGCGTTGTCACTTATAATATTTACGCATTGCCAACCGCATACTTCTAAATTGATGTTGCCACTTACTATTTGCAATACCAACTTATTTACACTTAAAGAATTTTATCATATTAATATAATATTTTTAAATCAACTTTTCGTTTCTGATCTTATATTTTGCAATCTATTTTTTTATTATATTGTAATGATGTTAAATTTAAAGCATTATATTTATGATTTGCCTTTAATCAACTCAAATATTCCTAAACCATCACTAGTCACAAACCAGCAGGTACTTGTTGCTTATATTGCGACTTTTGGTCGGTGATAATATATACAATTCCAAAGACGAACTTTTTAACATGATTCGAATTCTTGCTAAACAGAAGACTGGACTTAAGTTGGTACAGTAGTTTTGACTTAGCTGCCAAAACAAGTTTTGCACGCATTTTGTGGCAGCAAAGCGAATTTCGCACTTATCTTTAATATTTTTAGCTGCTAAAAAGTGGCAGTTATCCGATTCGTTCACCTCCCAAAGAATTGTCTCTTCATGTAATATGCAGCTTCAGATTTCTTGATATCCGAAAACTATTTGGAGAGGAATAGTGAAAAAATAAAAACATATAATCAAAAAGTTTATTTTGCATCAGCTGAAACAACCAAAATGGAATTAAATAACAATTATTATCGTTATATTTGCTTCCACATCTGTCATTCAATTTCTGTTTGTATTATTGCAACAACCTGCAGGTGACACAATAAATATGCCTTGAACCTGCAGATGTGACAAACAATGAAAAAATTGAACAGGTCCCCAGCGTAAAAAATCTTGGCGTGATTTTCAACAACACCTTAAACTGGAACAACGATATAAACGCTGTCGTTGGACAAACCTACTCCAAACTTCGGGCGTTGTGGTTAACGCATTCATACACTCCTCCCGAAATTCGTTGCCTTTTGGCAAAAACATTCTTGATGCCAGGTTTACTGTATGGGTGTGAAATATTTGCTAATTGCGATTCACTAAGTCGTCATAAACTGAACGTGGCATTTAATAGCATAACACGTTATGTATATGGCTTAAGAAAAAGACAAAATGTCACACAATTCTCCAAATCACTTTATTGGGTAAACTTTGACACTCTTCTTAAAATTAAATCATTACAATTTCTTCATAAGGCTATTTTCAAAGAAAACCCGAAGTATCTCTTTAAAAGACTATTATTTACAAGATCGCATAGAGGAAAGAAGATTATACCTTTTAGACGGAGGACCCTTGTGTCTGAAAGGCAATTTTTTATTGGCACTATACGTCATTGGAATGCTCTACCATCTGTTTTACAACGCATCAACAATGTTACTACTTTCAAAAAAAGGCTTCAAAACTATTTTTCAATCATAACATGAAACGTTTGGTATGATCATAATGTCCTTTCTGCTGTTTTCATTACGGATATGAAACTTAAACATTAAAATTGTTATTGTAATTCAATTTTTAATGCTTATTCATAATCATTTCATATTTTTTTTTTATCATAACTTTATTACAATTTATATATCCCCAATTTTTACCCTTATTATAATAGAAAAATTATGTAATTTTTAATGATTTTAACACACGGATATGTGATTATATTTACAATCCTGTACTGTAACTTATAAGACTTTTGTCTTGTTGTGCAGGAGAAACACAAAATAAATAAATAATTTTCTTTTTAATTTTCTTCTTAACCATTTCGATGAACATCAGCAAATGACTTCATCTCATCGGCAAAACCTAAAATCGATATTGTTTTACGTAATTGTTATAGCCTACGAATAAGACAAAATGGAATTTAATTTCATCGGTTGCATAATTGCGCGAGTACCTATCCCTACCTGTGATTTTGAATGTCGAAGAAAGAAAATAAAGAGGTGCCATACGATTTTTTTAAACATTTATTGAAATTCTTTAAAAGGGTCTACAGATATAAATTCCAATAAAAACTAAGCTCTTAATACAAAAACTTTAAATGTTTTAAAAGTTTCTACGGAAGATATTCTTGGAATACATTAGATGCTCCCAAGGAACATTCTCACTAATCGAATTACTAATGAATTAATTCCTTTAGAGGAAAGGAAACTCAACATAGAATTTTCAGGGAACTCGGCTACCCAGCACTAGGTTTTAATTATTTTTGTTTATCACACTGTAATGGTTTCAATACAAAAATAGGAACCTGGCTATTAAGGTGCCGGCGCTTAAAAACGCCACTGGCGGAAAATGTGTTTTTGGTTATTTGCAGGCACTCAAAAACGCCAATGCAAGTTTCTTTTAAGTTGCACTCAAGAATGCAAAAGAAAGACTTTTTTAGTTAAGCCAACAATTCGGCTTTTGAAACTAGATTGATTTTATTTAAGGAAACGCCATACTTATATATAAAACGTAACGGGATTTTTAATCATATTTTCTTTCTTATGTTTATCCTTAAAACTAAACATGACATTATCATATGTTAAGTTCTAAACAGGTGTTTATTATTCTAAACAGGTGATTTCAATTAGGGACCTATAGGTGGATATATCGATCATAATCGATAACACCACACCCTCACCCTTTAAAAAAAATAATTTTTATATTAAAAATTATTTTATATTCTTATACGATAATATTATAATAATATACACAGTATTTTTATAATCTTATATTATATTCCATTTTTTTAACATATTATTATGATACATTCTTGGTTTTCCTTCTACAGATATTAAAGAATTAACTCCATGTCTTTCAATAATTTCATATGGGCCTTGGTATGGCGCCTGACATTTCTTTCGATTAATTACTCGTAATAATACGAGATCACCAATCTGAAGATTTAAAGGGTTTATTTGTGTATGTAGAGAACTTCTTTTCAATTTAGATTTTTCCAAAAAATTGTTGGCCTTCTGTAGAGAAAATTTTAACCTTTTCCTTAATTCTTCGACATAATCTTCCGTGTTGTAAAATGGGGTTTCCATTTTTATTCTATCATTAGGCAGGTAAGGTAGTCTCCCGAATATAAGTTCAAAAGGGGAATACAGTAGTTTTGACTTAGCTGCCAAAACAAGTTTTGCACGCATTTTGTGGCAGCAAAGCGAATTTCGCACTTATCTTTAATATTTTTAGCTGCTAAAAAGTGGCAGTTATCCGATTCGTTCACCTGCCAAAGAATTGTCTCTTCATGTAATATGCAGCTTCAGATTTCTTGATATCCGAAAACTATTTGGAGAGGAATAGTGAAAAAATAAAAACATATAATCAAAAAGTTTATTTTGCATCAGCTGAAACAACCAAAATGGAATTAAATAACAATTATTATCGTTATATTTGCTTCCACATCTGTCATTCAATTTCTGTTTGTATTATTGCAACAACCTGCAGGTGACACAATAAATATGCCTTGAACCTGCAGATGTGACACGAGAGGAGTCTCCCTTGTCTCTTCTGGTATGTTTGTGGAATAATTAATAATTATTATTAATTATTATTAGATTCACATTGGCAGTTTTGTTGAGATGTGTATTATTTTATAGTTGTAAAATAATTCCAGTTTAATATCGGGTTTTGTTGTTTTTAAATTTTTAAAACAACAAGTTTTATTTAAAGTGGGACGTACATAGTTATTTAATTTCGGGATAAGACAAAGAATACGTGTTTCGTCTAACGCCACTTGGACTCATCAGTTATCTTAGTTCTTTGTATTGAAACAAAGAACTCTTCCCCAATTTTATGACTACCAGAGCTCAAGAATAAACGTAACCGATGAATTCGTTTAAATGCATCTCACTTTTAAAAAAACTTGTTGTTTTAAAAATTTAAAAACAACAAAACCCGAGATTTAGCTGGAATTATTTTACAACAATATATTAATTATTATTATAAGTTCGTAGAAAGAGTTCCCACGACTACAAAAGCCTAACTATTTTTTTCCATAATACCATAGGTTGTCTACAAATGATCAACCTAAAACAGTTTTCTTCTGTACAAAAGACCCTGTGCATTTAGTTTAGTTTTGGCTGGTAAATACAATTTTCTCTGTGAAAATGCGTTAATTTTTCCAAATATTATTGGTAGTTAAATAAAATTCGCACTTAGATGATTTGCAGTTGATAGTGTAATTTGCATTGAAAATTTGACAATAATGCAAATATTTTAGTTTTTTGGCAGGAAAATCAAATTCGCACTAAAACGATTGGCAGCAAAATCAAAACTACTGTACATATAAATGCTCGAAGTCTCAACAATAAACTGGATGAATTTCGGCACAATTTTGTTTCTTCAGGAGTCGATATAGTTTGCGTTTCAGAAACATGGTTTCAATGTGATGTTCAAGACGGTGTATATAACATGCCTGGGTATACACTTTTTCGTGCAGACCGAAAATCATTTGCTGGTGGGGCTTGTATCTATGTTAGAAATGGTGTTAAATGCAAGATTAAATTAAAGTCCAGCTACTCTAGCACAATTGAATATATATTTCTGGACTTAATACTAGAGGTGTCTCAGAAAATTCTTGTTGGATGTGAGTATAGACCGAATAAAAATATAGACATCACTGATTTACTATCCGATCTGCAAACTATATCAATGCCATATAATGATATTATCATAGCTGGCGATTTTAACAGTAATCTTTTAATGGAATCAACTGTTTCTGATTACTTTGGAATTATTGACTTATATCCCATCAATACCAAATATCCAACCCATTTCCACACAAGCACAAACAGTCTCATTGACATAATTTTTTCGAATCAAATATCAAAAGTATTATTATATGACCAATTATGTGCACCAATGTTTTCTAAACACGATCTGCTTTTCACGATTTACGATGTTCGTGTAGTCACCACAGAGAATAAAACTTCATATCGTGACTTTAAAAGAGTTAATCATAACCTTCTGTTTCAACACATATCTGCAATAAACTGGAATGAAATCTATAAGATGTGCAATGTAAATGATCAAATTACCTACCTTCAAGAGAAATGTCACAACATCCTAGAAGAATTTGTACCAATAAGAACTTTTCTACCTCAAACTAAAGCGAAGCCCTGGTTCAGCAATCATATAAAGGAGCTAATTCGACTCAGAGATGCCAGCTATAAAAGATGGAAAAGATTCAAAACGCCAGAACTCCATAAACAATTTAAGTTTCTGAGACAAGAAGTTACAAAAAATATTCAAAATGCTAAATATGCGTGCTACAAAAATAAATTCTCTACTGCTATAAATAGCAAAAGCAAGTGGAAAGAATTTCGTGAGATAGGAATTGGTCAGAAGGCACAAACGGTGCCAAATTTTGATACTGATATTGACAACCTGAATTAAAAGTTTGTCAGTCAAAATTTGTTATACAGCAATGAAAATGTTTATGCAAACTTAAACATTGTACAGAACTCAAACGAATTTTCCTTCAGATGTACCAATCAAGAGGAAGTATGTTCAGTATTCCGTGAAATTAAATCTAATGCTGAGGGAATGGATGGCATAAACCCAAAGCTTCTAAGAATAATGCTTCCAATTCTGTTACCTTATATTACACACATATTTAACACCATTCTAACACAGTCGGTTTTCCCTGACAGATGGAAACAAGCAAAAATCGTGCCAATCCCCAAGTCGAACAATGATTTCCGCCCAATATCTCTGTTGCCACTAATATCAAAAGCTCTTAATTACTATATTACTAGCAACAATCTACTAACAGAACGCCAATCTGGATTCAGAAGTAACCGAAGCTGTGTCACGGCTCTCATTGATGTCACCGATGATCTCAGAAGCAACATGGACAATAAGAAGGATTCACTTCTTATACTGTTAGATCATAGTAAGGCCTTCGACACTGTGAATCATTCTATACTGATACAAAAACTTGAAAAATTATTTAACTTTTCAACTTCTGCCTGTCGACTTTTAAATTCATATGTCTCAAATCGTACTCAAACTGTCTTTCTTAATCGTAAATACTCTGTGCCATTAACTGTAAGCAATAATCTCACGATAAATCCATCAAAATCAAAATGTATTTACATTACCAAACATAAACAAATCCAAAATTTAGAAAACATGAAGATAAATGGTTCCAGGATCGAGTATGTGAGCTCTGCTTCCAATCTTGGAGTAGTTTTTGATGATAAACTTTCATGGTCAAGTCATATAAATGCGTCAGCTGGCAAAGTCCATGGAATGCTAAGAAACCTTTGGTCAGTCCAAGCCGCAACACCTCTGGAAATTCGTATGCTACTAGCTAAGTCATATCTTATCCCTACACTCCTGTATTCAATTGAACTCTTTTACAGCTGTGATGTTTCCGATCAACTAAAACTACAGATAACATTCAACAATATAGTAAGATATGTCTTTAATAAAAGAAGAAGTGATCGAATATCTGCTTATGCCTACCAGATTTTCAACATGAGTTTCGATAATTATCTCAAGTACAAAAGCCTCATATTTATTCACAAAGTTATAACGAGCAAGAAACCAACATATCTAATGGAAAGAATCCAATTTGCAATTTCCAAAAGAGGAAAGCGAATCACACAATTTAAATTCAAAACCACAAGGTCTGAAAAGCATTTTTTTATACCAACAATACGTCTTTGGAATAGCCACCAAATTTGCAAATATTAAGCAACAACCTGCGTTTTAAAAACGAGTTAAAGAAATACTTCAGAAAAAAAATAAAACTTAAAACTGTCAATTAATTAAAATTTATTTAGTTTATAATTTACTTTCCTGTAATTAGAAATTATACCACACACCACTAGCACTAATCTATAAGAATTTTATTATTCTCATTGTGTCACTAAAAAAATAAATAAATAAAATAAATAAAAAAACTAATACACTTAACACGAATAAACTACACAAATTTCCTTTTTGAAACGGCGAGCGTATGTCGTCTGGGGTCACCAAATGATACGACGGACTCCTCGCCGCATCACAAAGTGCAACCTGGGAAACTAGAAGGACTAAAAACAAACACGACGCCAGATGTTGTCTGTTGCGTTCTTTAAGGGAGACTATTACAAATAATTTGGTTACGGTTGAAAAGGTGCTTTGTGTCGTGCGGGCCCATGCCGCGGCATTCTGACAGGTTTGAATCATTTTCCAATTCGTATGACATAATCCCGGGGACCAAACTGGAGCCGCATAGCTTATCATATACCGACCTATCGCTTTATATGTTGTCAATAAGGTTTATTTATCTGCACCCCAAGTGCTGCCGGCTAGGGACTTGAGGACCTTGCTCGTTTTTTCAGTTTTTAATTTAATGTCAATTTTGTCATTTACTGTACTTTCTTCGGTGTTATCATAATTGATCAAATATTCCTTATTTGTAACTATTATTTATGTTGCTTTCAATTTCGTTTATCATCAGTACTTTAAATTATCTCTTTTACTACATTTCCAAACATATTTGTTTTTGTAATTAACCTCTCTTTTTCATTAAACCACTATTCCTAGTTATAAGAAATAAGATGGAAGTATTGATCATTCTTTGATTGCAGTCAGTTCGAGTTTGGAGTTTAAATCGCCTTGGTTGTAAAGTTTTATTAAATAATAAAAAAATAAGTATGTGTTTTAATTTACATAACTGGCACAGTCAAGATAATGAACCTTTTTAAGCTAAAAAGTTTAAGTTTATTTAAATTTTGCGCTATCAAAAAGAAGTACAAAATGTGGTATTATTTCTAAGTGTTATCTTGTTAAAAGTAATAATCTGTGAATGAATTAAATGTTTATTATTACTTACAAATAAAATCAACAAAAAATTAAACAAATCAAATAAAAAGTTTAAAAATATGAACAAAATCAATCAACCCAATCAAAAATTCAGTATTTCAAGACCAAACTAACTTTCCAATAATTCTGCAGCAGTTTTGATTTCGTTTTAGTGCGTATATTTCTGATTTTTGATTTGATTTTTCTGCCAAAAAATTAAAATATTTGCATTTTTGTCGAATTTTTAATGCAAATTACACTTTTAACTGCGAATGGTATTTAAATACAAATAATATTTGGAAAGAATAACCCAATTTCATTGAGAATTTTGTATTTACCAGCCAAAAACAATATCAAGTCATGCTACAGTTGCCATAGGATTTTTTTGTGCGAAACAGAAGAAAACTGGATTCGTTACTCGTGATAATGTTCACGTCTAATGGTGGTTTTTCATGGATTATGTTGCCAAGCGTATAGACTTGAGTGTTGGGCTTGCAGATGTTTGTGCAGCTATGAATTGAAGGTACTGATCTCTTTGAGATTCATTCCATGAATTATGAATAGGCTTTTCCCTGCCATATTTTTGCACATTCTTAAGTGAATTCCACATTTGTTTGCTGGAGGTGGGGTTGTTTAATTTACACTGGAATTGTCTAAAACTTTTCCTTTTTTTCTTTGCAATGGCTCTATGCAGCTTACGTTCCGCCTCACCTTCTGCAAGCGCGACTTCCCATGATTTTGTCTGTTCTTTTTTCTTCCTCGTTTCCATCCTTGCCTGGTATAATTGTTGAATTTCATTGTCCCACCAAGGTTTGGGGGTATATCTATTTCTAGAATCAATTTCGATGGTGTTCTTTTGAATAACCTTAGCGACCTCAGTATTAAATTCATACAAGTTGTTTCCCACCTTTAGCGAAGACATCTGATCTAGAACATTAGAAACTTGCACTCTTCTTTTATTTATAGGTTTGCTAGGTACACTGAGCAAATCAAAGATGATTGGATGATGGTTGCTATTCGTGATTTTGACTGGATGGGTTCTCCATGAAAATGAACATCTTGCAGTATTGATGAATGTAAGGTCTATCGCTGAATAGGTGTTGTTTATAGAAAATGTTGGATCTCCATTATTAAGGCATATAAAATCATGTTCATTTACGATGTTGGAAATGACATTGCCATGTGCATCAGTGGCAATGTTGCCCCAGGATATTGATTTTGCATTAAAATCACCGGTAATCAAGGTAATACCATTCAGATTTGCAGCTACATCAAAGATAGATTTCATGGTTCTCTTGTATGTGTTTATAAGTTGATTAGGTGGAATATACATTGATATTATATTTACATTCTTAAGAAGATTGTTGGTGGAGATCCCCACAGCTTCAATATTGGAATCGAATTGTATGATGCTATATGCCAAATGTCTTTTAATGAGTATACCCACACCACCGTATCCATCCTGTCTGCCTTTATGTATATTGTGCAATGGTGTATGGTGGGTTGGGCCTTCTGCGATAGCTTGTCTATATTCATTCATGTCTTAACTGCATTTTCTTGTTCTCGTTGTCTGTTTTTGTTAATTTTTGGTATTTTGGCTACTTTAGCATATGGATACATTGAATGTAAATACTTAGCAGATTCTTGGGTATTGTTGAAGGCGTCGTTGTCTTCATTTTGATGTATCTTGTTTGGTTTTTTTAAAATTGGGAATGATGCCTCAGCATCATCCGCTAGCACGTCAAATCTGTTAGAGAAAACTTGTGAATATTTACTTCTAGCTTCACGTTGGGAAAGGTTTTCAATAGTCATAATGCGTTTAATTTGATACGCTTTCTCACGGGCTGGACCTTTTTTGTAGTATGGTGCATGATCACCCTCACAATTTGTACATACAATATTGTCGGCACATCTTTGTTCTTTTCCGTGGGCCACAAAACAAGTCTTACAAACCTCGACCGACTGCTTGCAATGGGCAGCAATGTGGTTAAATCTGATAAAATGGGATAAAATGCTTGACGTCACGTTTGGTGTACTCAAAGAATTTAACCGTCTTGGGGATTTCAGAGCCTTTAAAAAGAATTTTTACTCTGGGAGTTTTGACTTTTTCACCCTTGTCCATCCTGTTAATCCTGGTGATACCCAGTATAACTTTGTCTGATTTTATGGCATTTTGTAATTCGTCGTCGGGAATATCCACTGGGACTCCAAAGATGATTCCCACTTTTGACACAAAGTGAGCAAAGATTTTGCAAACATATTTCTCCTGCATAACTATCTGGTTATCTTTGAAGTTGTTTGCTGCTGTTGCACTGTTGCATGTGACTTTCAATCTTCCGAATCCAATTTTGCTGACGTCCAAGATGCCAGGATTTTTGTGCTGGTTAATAATTCTTGATAGGCAAATAGAATTTACCGGTTCTATATTACCTTCTGCATTGACCTTGTCGGCATTAACAATGAATGGGCCACGGTGATCATGGTCATATCTGAAATTGTAGTTTGATGGTTTCTCATTAGTTTGTTGGGTGGAAGAAGAATTATTCTCCTCCTGGGATATTGCCACGTTGTTTCCAACTTTAGAGTGAGCACTACTATTAAAAACTGTTTCCATTATTCCATTGTCCTTTATAGTAGATATGTTTTGAAGTGTTGGTGAACTAATAATAGTGGTGTTTTCTATTTGATCATCATTTTGCACATTAGCTCTTGCTCTCTTTTTAGAAGAGCTACGTGTTGCGCTTCTACTTCTATCCCTTTCTTTATATTTCGTGGGATGCCTGTTGTCAGGCGTTGATTGTGGAGGGGGAATGTTTGCTCCCCCCTCCATGTTCATTTTGCGGTTTTACGTGTACGTATTAGTGACGCTACTAATACAAATGCGTTCACAAAAAAACACAAGAAAAAATACCGTACGCTTATAGCGTACTCAAAAAAACACCACTCAGCAAATTCCTATTAGGTTAGGAATTCGAATGGAATTTCACAAAAAAATTTATGTGTAATTCAGGTTTGTTTCCTAATCTCTATATATAAGAAAATCTATTTAATTTAAAAAATAGATTCCTGCATTGTCACCAATTATAAATTAACACTCAAGGCAGGAATTTTGTGTGTTTCACACAACAGTCACAAAAAGGGGGAAAAAAAGTTTATGCAGTTTATGCACCCGCAGGTGCGTTTGTTAAGTTTTTCTCTTATTAATCTTTTTTCTTTTATAACAGTCTTATTTGATATTTAAATATAGAAAAATAAATATTTCCGTAGGAATTATTCAATTAATATGTTTTTAGCACGATGAAGGCACTTTTTTATATTCACAATAGCACAATTCGTCGAAGTAAAACGCTGCGAACGACAACTTATCTTTCCGAGTATCACTAAGCAAATGGCGCAGAGTGAGTGTTACTTTTTTTTGAAAATGTTCTTCCCACCAAACTGCAACATCAGCATTTTCATTGTATTTTAGTTCTCGCACCAAACTGCAAGCACAGCGTCTGGCAATTCAGTTGGTCTTTTTAATGTTTATGTGTTAACTCGATAGAATACAAACAACAACAAATGCAAAATATACAAAACGAACTTCGTACATTAAAACAACAAGTTGCAATACAAGAAAACCTCAACGTCTCCACAAACATGCGTCTCTGTGGAGTACCTTACCACGAAAACGAAAACTTATTTACAATTTTCGAACATCTGTGTACGTCACTAAATATTGTGCAGCCAGCAACGAAATCAATACAGCTACTAAAGCAAAACAACAGAGGGAACACTGCAACATTCTCAAGGCAGTGAATGTTTTTAAAAAGCAAAACAAATCACAACTGCCTTTGCGTTTAATCGGATTTGATTCTGACATTCCTTTCTACGTAAACGAAGACTTAACCAGTGCGAACTATAAAATATTACAATCGGCAATTTCCCTGAAAAGGAAGAATATTTTGTCTACTGCTTTCACATTACGCGGGCTAGTATATGTGAAGTGTTTTGATGCCGAAAACGCAATACGAATTGAGTCTATAGAGCAATTAAATAATCTCTTTCGTTTATCTCCTCATTCCACTAATGCTCGCTCAGCTGTTGTTGATACTGTCAATTAAGTGTCATTCCTACTCGTGCCTGTCTGCAGCGTTGTCACTTATAATATTTACGCATTGCCAACCGCATACTTCTAAATTGATGTTGTCACTTAGTCCCAATTTACATTAGGCGAGTTTACTTGCGGCAATTGTCAGTTTGATGGAGAGAGAGGTGAGGTATATGGTAACCCTTTGTCTCCCAACACCCTCTCTCACCCACAAACTGACAATTGCCGCAAGTAAACTCGCCTAATGTAAATTGGGACTTACTATTTGCAATACCAACTTATTTACACTTAAAGAATTTTATCATATTAATATAATATTTTTAAATCAACTTTTCGTTTCTGATCTTATATTTTGCAATATATTTTTTTATTATATTGTAATGATGTTAAATTTTAAGCATTATATTTATGATTTGCCTTTAATCAACTCAAATATTCCTAAACCATCACTAGTCACCAACCAGCAGGTACTTGTTGCTTATATTGTGACTTTTGGTCGGTGATAATATATACAATTAAAAAGACGAACTTTTTAACATGATTCGAATTCTTGCTAAACAGAAGACTGGACTTAAGTTGATACATATAAATGCTCAAAGTCTCAACAATAAACTGGATGAATTTCGGCACAATTTTGTTTCTTCAGGAGTCGATATAGTTTGCGTTTCAGAAACATGGTTTCAATGTGATGTTCAAGACGGTGTATATAACTTGCCTGGGTATACACTTTTTCGTGCAGACCGAAAATCATTTGCTGGTGTGGCTTGTATCTATGTTAGAAATGGTGTTAAATGCAAGATTAAATTAAAGTCCAGCTACTCTAGCACAATTGAATATATATTTCTGGAGTTAATACTAGAGGGGTCTCAGAAAATTCTTGTTGGATGTGTGTATAGACCGAATAGCTGGCGATTTTAACAGTAATCTTTTAATGGAATCAACTGTTTCTGATTACTTTGGAATTATTGACTTATATCCCATCAATACCAAATATCCAACCCATTTCCACACAAGCACAAACAGTCTCATTGTCATAATTTTTTCGAATCAAATATCAAAAGTATTATTATATGACCAATTATGTGCACCAATGTTTTCTAAACACGATCTGCTTTTCACGATTTACGATGTTCGTGTAGTCACCACAGAGAATAAAATTTCATATCGTGACTTTAAAAGAGTTAATCATAACCTTCTGTTTCAACACATATCTGCAATAAACTGGAATGAAATCTATAAGATGTGCAATGTAAATGATCAAATTACCTATCTTCAAGAGAAATGTCACAACATCCTAGAAGAATTTGTACCAATAAGAACTTTTCTACCTCAAACTAAAGCGAAGCCCTGGTTCAACAATCATATAAAGGAGCTAATTCGACTCAGAGATGCCAGCTATAAAAGATGGAAAAGATTCAAAACGCCAGAACTCCATAAACAATTTAAGTTTCTGAGACAAGAAGTTCCAAAAAATATTCAAAATGCTAAATATGCGTACTACAAAAATAAATTCTCTACAAATAAATAGCAAAAGCAAGTGGAAAGAAATTCGTGAGATAGGAATTGGTCAGAAGGCACAAACGGTGCCAAATTTTGATACTGATATTGACAACCTGAATAAAAAGTTTGTCAGTCAAAATTTGTTATACAGCAATGAAAATGTTTATGCAAACTTAAACATTGTACAGAACTCAAACGAATTTTCCTTCAGATGTACCAATCAAGAGGAAGTATGTTCAGTATTCCGTGAAATTAAATCTAATGCTGAGGGAATGGATGGCATAAACCCAAAGCTTCTAAGAATAATGCTTCCAATTCTGTTACCTTATATTACACACATATTTAACACCATTCTAACACAGTCGGTTTTCCCTGACAGATGGAAACAAGCAAAAATCGTGCCAATCCCCAAGTCGAACAATGATTTCCGCCCAATATCTCTGTTGCCACTAATATCAAAAGCTCTGGAGAATATAATGTACAAACAAATTAATTACTATATTACTAGCAACAATCTACTAACAGAACGCCAATCTGGATTCAGAAGTAACCGAAGCTGTGTCACGGCTCTCATTGATGTCACCGATGATCTCAGAAGCCAACATGGACAATAAGAAGGATTCACTTCTTATACTGTTAGATCATAGTAAGGCCTTCGACACTGTAAATCATTCTATACTGATACAAAAACTTGAAAAATTATTTAACTTTTCAACTTCTGCCTGTCGACTTTTAAATTCATATGTCTCAAATCGTACTCAAACTGTCTTTCTTAATCGTAAATACTCTGTGCCATTAACTGTAAGCACTGGTGTACCCCAAGGATCAGTTTTGGGTCCTCTGCTGTTTTGTTTATATATAAATGACCTTCCTGATGTTCTGAATCACTGCAAATTACATATATATGCAGACGATGTGCAGTTATATATTGGAGTCAATTCACGTAACATTCATACAATACTAAATAATGTTAATGATGACTTAAAAAGAATTAACACCTGGGCCAAAAACAATAATCTCACGATAAATCCATCAAAATCAAAATGTATTTACATTACCAAACATAAACAAATCCAAAATTTAGAAAACTTGAAGATAAATGGTTCCAGGATCGAGTATGTGAGCTCTGCTTCCAATCTTGGAGTAGTTTTTGATTATAAACTTTCATGGTCAAGTCATATAAATGCGTCAGCTGGCAAAGTCCATGGAATGCTAAGAAACCTTTGGTCAGTCCAAGCCGCAACACCTCTGGAAATTCGTATGCTACTAGCTAAGTCATATCTTATCCCTACACTCCTGTATTCAATTGAACTCTTTTACAACTGTGATGTTTCCGATCAACTAAAACTACAGATAACATTCAACAATATAGTAAGATATTTCTTTAATAAAAGAAGAAGTGATCGAATATCTGCTTATGCCTACCAGATTTTCAACATGAGTTTCGATAATTATCTCAAGTACAAAAGCCTCATATTTATTCACAAAGTTATAACGAGCAAGAAACCAACATATCTAATGGAAAGAATCCAATTTGCAATTTCCAAAAGAGGAAAGCGAATCACACAATTTAAATTCAAAACCACAAGGTCTGAAAAGCATTTTTTATACCAACAATACGTCTTTGGAATAGCCTTCCACCAAATTTGCAAATATTAAGCAACAACCTGCGTTTTAAAAACGAGTTAAAGAAATACTTCAGTAAAAAAAAAATACTTAAAACTGTCAATTAATTAAAATTTATTTAGTTTAAATTTACTTTCCTGTAATTAGAAATTATACCACACACCACTAGCACTAATCTATAAGAATTTTATTATTCTCATTGTGCTAGGCTTACTCAAAAAAAAAAAAAATAAATAAAATAAATAAAAAAACTAATACACTTAACACGAATAAACTACACAAATTTCCTTTTTGAAACGGCGAGCGTATGTCGTCTGGGGTCACCAAATGATACGACGGACTCCTCGCCGCATCACAAAGTGCAACCTGGGAAACTAGAAGGACTAAAAACAAACACGACGCCAGATGTTGTCTGTTGCGTTCTTTAAGGGAGACTATTACAAATAATTTGGTTACAACCAAAACTTATAATCTAGCATAGACATAAATAGATGCCCATTGATTAATATGCACACTCAACTGCGTGACGTCGATAACATACATAAATTAAGACCGACGCCACGTGGGCTCACCCAAAAGTGAAACAACTTTCACTGGAAACGCACTTTCTATTTTCTACTTTATATCTAATAATAGAACGTATATGTTATCTAAAAAATTCTCCAAAACCACTAATGTACATATATGAATGTTAAAACTATTGGCTAACTATGGTGGAATAAGAATGTGTTGTTACATCATTAACAATAATTGTTATCTACAAATGAAAAGATGAAAGGCGGTTGAAAAGGTGCTTTGTGTCGTGCGGGCCCATGCCGCGGCATTCTGACAGGTTTGAATCATTTTCCAATTCGTATGACATAATCCCGGGGACCAAACTGGAGCCGCATAGCTTATCATATACCGACCTATCGCTTTATATGTTGTCAATAAGGTTTATTTATCTGCACCCAAGTGCTGCCGGCTAGGGACTTGAGGACCTTGCTCGTTTTTTCAGTTTTTAATTTAATGTAAATTTTGTCATTTACTGTACTTTCTTCGGTGTTATCATAATTGATCAAATATTCCTTATTTGTAACTATTATTTATGTTGCTTTCAATTTCGTTTATCATCAGTACTTTTCATTATCTCTTTTACTACATTTCCAAACATATTTGTGTTTTGTAATTAACCTCTCTTTTTCATTAAACCACTATTCCTAGTTATAAGAAATAAGATAGAAGTATTGATCATTCTTTGATTGCAGTCAGTTCGAGTTTGGAGTTTAAATCGTCTGGTTGTAAAGTTTTATTAAATAATAAAAAAATAAGTATGTGTTTTAATTTACATAACTGGCACAGTCAAGATAATGAACCTTTTTAAGCTAAAAAGTTTAAGTTTATTTAAATTTTGCGCTATCAAAAAGAAGTACAAAATGTAGTATTATTTCTAAGTGTTATCTTGTTAAAAGTAATAATCTGTGAATGAATTAAATGTTTATTATTACTTACAAATAAAATCAACAAAAAATTAAACAAATCAAATAAAAAGTTTAAAAATATGAACAAAATCAATCAACCCAATCAAAAATTCAGTATTTCAAGACCAAACTAACTTTCCAATAATTCTGCAGTAGTTTTGATTTCGTTTTAGTGCGTATATTTCTGATTTTTGATTTGATTTTTCTGCCAAAAAATTAAAATATTTGCATTTTTGTCGAATTTTTAATGCAAATTACACTTTTAACTGCGAATGGTATTTAAATACAAATAATATTTGGAAAGAATAACCCAATTTCATTGAGAATTTTGTATTTACCAGCCAAAAACAATATCAAGTCATGCTACAGTTGCCATAGGATTTTTGTGCGAAACAGAAGAAAACTGGATTCGTTACTCGTGATAATGTTTACACAATCGATGATATTATGAATCGGAGTTCTTTCTACGAGGGTGACGTAGGGGATGAATGATACCAAGCAACGGTCTTGACCGGCTTTAACATGGCAAAGCCCAAGTGGACACTGACCTCCCCGTGGTGTCACCTGGGGAACTGCCTTTAACACCCGTTAAAGGTAGTGAGCTAACATGTGCCGCACGTTCACCCACAAGAACGTTAAAAACTTGGTTTTGGGCGTCGGGTTAGTAACCCTCCCCTAGAAAAAACATCCTACTATGAAAAAACGAAAGAAAAGAAAAACAAACCCCTCTAAAGTTGACGAACCCCGCAAACGTTTTAAGGACCATGATCTGCGAATCTGCACCTGGAATGTTCGCACTCTTTATAGAGAAGGTGCAGTCTTCGCATTGGCAGACGTACTTGAAAAGTACAAGGCCGATATTACTGCCATACAGGAAATACGATGGATTGGGAAAGGCGTCACAACAACACCTAAAGATGACGCACTGTATTACAGCTGCCATGACGTAAAGCATGAGTTTGGTTGCGGATTCGTAGTTAGTCGGAGACTAAAACATCTGGTATCCAGCTTCACCCCAGTGAATGAAAGACTTGCTGCAATTCGAATAAAAGCTAAATTCTTCAACATCAGCTTTATTTGTGCTCATGCTCCCACTGAAGAAAAGGACGAACAGACCAAAGATATATTTTACGAGCGCTTAGAAGAAACATATGACCATTGAATTCGAATGGAATTTCACAAAAAAATTTATGTGTAATTCAGGTTTGTTTCCTAATCTCTATATATAAGAAAATCTATTTAATTTAAAAAATAGATTCCTGCATTGTCACCAATTATAAATTAACACTCAAGGCAGGAATTTTGTGTGTTTCACACAACAGTCACAAAAAGGGGGAAAAAAAGTTTATGCAGTTTATGCACCCGCAGGTGCGTTTGTTAAGTTTTTCTCTTATTAATCTTTTTTCTTTTATAACAGTCTTATTTGATATTTAAAGATAGAAAAATAAATATTTCCGTAGGAATTATTCAATTAATATGTTTTTAGCACGATGAAGGCACTTTTTTATATTCACAATAGCACAATTCGTCGAAGTAAAACGCTGCGAACGACAACTTATCTTTCCGAGTATCACTAAGCAAATGGCGCAGAGTGAGTGTTACTTTTTTTTTGAAAATGTTCTTCCCACCAAACTGCAACATCAGCATTTTCATTGTATTTTAGTTCTCGCACCAAACTGCAAGCACAGCGTCTGGCAATTCAGTTGGTCTTTTTAATGTTTATGTGTTAACTCGATAGAATACAAACAACAACAAATGCAAAATATACAAAACGAACTTCGTACATTAAAACAACAAGTTGCAATACAAGAAAACCTCAACGTCTCCACAAACATGCGTCTCTGTGGAGTACCTTACCACGAAAACGAAAACTTATTTACAATTTTCGAACATCTGTGTACGTCACTAAATATTGTGCAGCCAGCAACGAAATCAATACAGCTACTAAAGCAAAACAACAGAGGGAACACTGCAACATTCTCAAGGCAGTGAATGTTTTTAAAAAGCAAAACAAATCACAACTGCCTTTGCGTTTAATCGGATTTGATTCTGACATTCCTTTCTACGTAAACGAAGACTTAACCAGTGCGAACTATAAAATATTACAATCGGCAATTTCCCTGAAAAGGAAGAATATTTTGTCTACTGCTTTCACATTACGCGGGCTAGTATATGTGAAGTGTTTTGATGCCGAAAACGCAATACGAATTGAGTCTATAGAGCAATTAAATAATCTCTTTCGTTTATCTCCTCATTCCACTAATGCTCGCTCAGCTGTTGTTGATACTGTCAATTAAGTGTCATTCCTACTCGTGCCTGTCTGCAGCGTTGTCACTTATAATATTTACGCATTGCCAACCGCATACTTCTAAATTGATGTTGTCACTTAGTCCCAATTTACATTAGGCGAGTTTACTTGCGGCAATTGTCAGTTTGATGGAGAGAGAGGTGAGGTATATGGTAACCCTTTGTCTCCCAACACCCTCTCTCACCCACAAACTGACAATTGCCGCAAGTAAACTCGCCTAATGTAAATTGGGACTTACTATTTGCAATACCAACTTATTTACACTTAAAGAATTTTATCATATTAATATAATATTTTTAAATCAACTTTTCGTTTCTGATCTTATATTTTGCAATATATTTTTTTATTATATTGTAATGATGTTAAATTTTAAGCATTATATTTATGATTTGCCTTTAATCAACTCAAATATTCCTAAACCATCACTAGTCACTTTTGGTCGGTGATAATATATACAATTAAAAAGACGAACTTTTTAACATGATTCGAATTCTTGCTAAACAGAAGACTGGACTTAAGTTGATACATATAAATGCTCAAAGTCTCAACAATAAACTGGATGAATTTCGGCACAATTTTGTTTCTTCAGGAGTCGATATAGTTTGCGTTTCAGAAACATGGTTTCAATGTGATGTTCAAGACGGTGTATATAACTTGCCTGGGTATACACTTTTTCGTGCAGACCGAAAATCATTTGCTGGTGTGGCTTGTATCTATGTTAGAAATGGTGTTAAATGCAAGATTAAATTAAAGTCCAGCTACTCTAGCACAATTGAATATATATTTCTGGAGTTAATACTAGAGGGGTCTCAGAAAATTCTTGTTGGATGTGTGTATAGACCGAATAGCTGGCGATTTTAACAGTAATCTTTTAATGGAATCAACTGTTTCTGATTACTTTGGAATTATTGACTTATATCCCATCAATACCAAATATCCAACCCATTTCCACACAAGCACAAACAGTCTCATTGTCATAATTTTTTCGAATCAAATATCAAAAGTATTATTATATGACCAATTATGTGCACCAATGTTTTCTAAACACGATCTGCTTTTCACGATTTACGATGTTCGTGTAGTCACCACAGAGAATAAAATTTCATATCGTGACTTTAAAAGAGTTAATCATAACCTTCTGTTTCAACACATATCTGCAATAAACTGGAATGAAATCTATAAGATGTGCAATGTAAATGATCAAATTACCTATCTTCAAGAGAAATGTCACAACATCCTAGAAGAATTTGTACCAATAAGAACTTTTCTACCTCAAACTAAAGCGAAGCCCTGGTTCAACAATCATATAAAGGAGCTAATTCGACTCAGAGATGCCAGCTATAAAAGATGGAAAAGATTCAAAACGCCAGAACTCCATAAACAATTTAAGTTTCTGAGACAAGAAGTTCCAAAAAATATTCAAAATGCTAAATATGCGTACTACAAAAATAAATTCTCTACAAATAAATAGCAAAAGCAAGTGGAAAGAAATTCGTGAGATAGGAATTGGTCAGAAGGCACAAACGGTGCCAAATTTTGATACTGATATTGACAACCTGAATAAAAAGTTTGTCAGTCAAAATTTGTTATACAGCAATGAAAATGTTTATGCAAACTTAAACATTGTACAGAACTCAAACGAATTTTCCTTCAGATGTACCAATCAAGAGGAAGTATGTTCAGTATTCCGTGAAATTAAATCTAATGCTGAGGGAATGGATGGCATAAACCCAAAGCTTCTAAGAATAATGCTTCCAATTCTGTTACCTTATATTACACACATATTTAACACCATTCTAACACAGTCGGTTTTCCCTGACAGATGGAAACAAGCAAAAATCGTGCCAATCCCCAAGTCGAACAATGATTTCCGCCCAATATCTCTGTTGCCACTAATATCAAAAGCTCTGGAGAATATAATGTACAAACAAATTAATTACTATATTACTAGCAACAATCTACTAACAGAACGCCAATCTGGATTCAGAAGTAACCGAAGCTGTGTCACGGCTCTCATTGATGTCACCGATGATCTCAGAAGCCAACATGGACAATAAGAAGGATTCACTTCTTATACTGTTAGATCATAGTAAGGCCTTCGACACTGTAAATCATTCTATACTGATACAAAAACTTGAAAAATTATTTAACTTTTCAACTTCTGCCTGTCGACTTTTAAATTCATATGTCTCAAATCGTACTCAAACTGTCTTTCTTAATCGTAAATACTCTGTGCCATTAACTGTAAGCACTGGTGTACCCCAAGGATCAGTTTTGGGTCCTCTGCTGTTTTGTTTATATATAAATGACCTTCCTGATGTTCTGAATCACTACAAATTACATATATATGCAGACGATGTGCAGTTATATATTGGAGTCAATTCACGTAACATTCATACAATACTAAATAATGTTAATGATGACTTAAAAAGAATTAACACCTGGGCCAAAAACAATAATCTCACGATAAATCCATCAAAATCAAAATGTATTTACATTACCAAACATAAACAAATCCAAAATTTAGAAAACTTGAAGATAAATGGTTCCAGGATCGAGTATGTGAGCTCTGCTTCCAATCTTGGAGTAGTTTTTGATTATAAACTTTCATGGTCAAGTCATATAAATGCGTCAGCTGGCAAAGTCCATGGAATGCTAAGAAACCTTTGGTCAGTCCAAGCCGCAACACCTCTGGAAATTCGTATGCTACTAGCTAAGTCATATCTTATCCCTACACTCCTGTATTCAATTGAACTCTTTTACAACTGTGATGTTTCCGATCAACTAAAACTACAGATAACATTCAACAATATAGTAAGATATTTCTTTAATAAAAGAAGAAGTGATCGAATATCTGCTTATGCCTACCAGATTTTCAACATGAGTTTCGATAATTATCTCAAGTACAAAAGCCTCATATTTATTCACAAAGTTATAACGAGCAAGAAACCAACATATCTAATGGAAAGAATCCAATTTGCAATTTCCAAAAGAGGAAAGCGAATCACACAATTTAAATTCAAAACCACAAGGTCTGAAAAGCATTTTTTATACCAACAATACGTCTTTGGAATAGCCTTCCACCAAATTTGCAAATATTAAGCAACAACCTGCGTTTTAAAAACGAGTTAAAGAAATACTTCAGTAAAAAAAAAATACTTAAAACTGTCAATTAATTAAAATTTATTTAGTTTAAATTTACTTTCCTGTAATTAGAAATTATACCACACACCACTAGCACTAATCTATAAGAATTTTATTATTCTCATTGTGCTAGGCTTACTCAAAAAAAAAAAAAAAAATAAATAAAATAAATAAAAAAACTAATACACTTAACACGAATAAACTACACAAATTTCCTTTTTGAAACGGCGAGCGTATGTCGTCTGGGGTCACCAAATGATACGACGGACTCCTCGCCGCATCACAAAGTGCAACCTGGGAAACTAGAAGGACTAAAAACAAACACGACGCCAGATGTTGTCTGTTGCGTTCTTTAAGGGAGACTATTACAAATAATTTGGTTACAACCAAAACTTATAATCTAGCATAGACATAAATAGATGCCCATTGATTAATATGCACACTCAACTGCGTGACGTCGATAACATACATAAATTAAGACCGACGCCACGTGGGCTCACCCAAAAGTGAAACAACTTTCACTGGAAACGCACTTTCTATTTTCTACTTTATATCTAATAATAGAACGTATATGTTATCTAAAAAATTCTCCAAAACCACTAATGTACATATATGAATGTTAAAACTATTGGCTAACTATGGTGGAATAAGAATGTGTTGTTACATCATTAACAATAATTGTTATCTACAAATGAAAAGATGAAAGGCGGTTGAAAAGGTGCTTTGTGTCGTGCGGGCCCATGCCGCGGCATTCTGACAGGTTTGAATCATTTTCCAATTCGTATGACATAATCCCGGGGACCAAACTGGAGCCGCATAGCTTATCATATACCGACCTATCGCTTTATATGTTGTCAATAAGGTTTATTTATCTGCACCCAAGTGCTGCCGGCTAGGGACTTGAGGACCTTGCTCGTTTTTTCAGTTTTTAATTTAATGTCAATTTTGTCATTTACTGTACTTTCTTCGGTGTTATCATAATTGATCAAATATTCCTTATTTGTAACTATTATTTATGTTGCTTTCAATTTCGTTTATCATCAGTACTTTTCATTATCTCTTTTACTACATTTCCAAACATATTTGTGTTTTGTAATTAACCTCTCTTTTTCATTAAACCACTATTCCTAGTTATAAGAAATAAGATAGAAGTATTGATCATTCTTTGATTGCAGTCAGTTCGAGTTTGGAGTTTAAATCGTCTGGTTGTAAAGTTTTATTAAATAATAAAAAAATAAGTATGTGTTTTAATTTACATAACTGGCACAGTCAAGATAATGAACCTTTTTAAGCTAAAAAGTTTAAGTTTATTTAAATTTTGCGCTATCAAAAAGAAGTACAAAATGTAGTATTATTTCTAAGTGTTATCTTGTTAAAAGTAATAATCTGTGAATGAATTAAATGTTTATTATTACTTACAAATAAAATCAACAAAAAATTAAACAAATCAAATAAAAAGTTTAAAAATATGAACAAAATCAATCAACCCAATCAAAAATTCAGTATTTCAAGACCAAACTAACTTTCCAATAATTCTGCAGTAGTTTTGATTTCGTTTTAGTGCGTATATTTCTGATTTTTGATTTGATTTTTCTGCCAAAAAATTAAAATATTTGCATTTTTGTCGAATTTTTAATGCAAATTACACTTTTAACTGCGAATGGTATTTAAATACAAATAATATTTGGAAAGAATAACCCAATTTCATTGAGAATTTTGTATTTACCAGCCAAAAACAATATCAAGTCATGCTACAGTTGCCATAGGATTTTTTGTGCGAAACAGAAGAAAACTGGATTCGTTACTCGTGATAATGTTTACACAATCGATGATATTATGAATCGGAGTTCTTTCTACGAGGGTGACGTAGGGGATGAATGATACCAAGCAACGGTCTTGACCGGCTTTAACATGGCAAAGCCCAAGTGGACACTGACCTCCCCGTGGTGTCACCTGGGGAACTGCCTTTAACACCCGTTAAAGGTAGTGAGCTAACATGTGCCGCACGTTCACCCACAAGAACGTTAAAAACTTGGTTTTGGGCGTCGGGTTAGTAACCCTCCCCTAGAAAAAACATCCTACTATGAAAAAACGAAAGAAAAGAAAAACAAACCCCTCTAAAGTTGACGAACCCCGCAAACGTTTTAAGGACCATGATCTGCGAATCTGCACCTGGAATGTTCGCACTCTTTATAGAGAAGGTGCAGTCTTCGCATTGGCAGACGTACTTGAAAAGTACAAGGCCGATATTACTGCCATACAGGAAATACGATGGATTGGGAAAGGCGTCACAACAACACCTAAAGATGACGCACTGTATTACAGCTGCCATGACGTAAAGCATGAGTTTTGTTGCGGATTCGTAGTTAGTCGGAGACTAAAACATCTGGTATCCAGCTTCACCCCAGTGAATGAAAGACTTGCTGCAATTCGAATAAAAGCTAAATTCTTCAACATCAGCTTTATTTGTGCTCATGCTCCCACTGAAGAAAAGGACGAACAGACCAAAGATATATTTTACGAGCGCTTAGAAGAAACATATGACCATTGCCCTGCCCATGACATTAAAATCATTCTAGGCGATTTTAATGCCAAAATTGGAAAGGAGAATATCTTTGGCCCAACAGTCGGGAAATTCAGTCTCCACAGTGAAACATCTGACAATGGTATGAGGCTTATAGACTTTGCAGCTGCAAAAAACATGGTAGTTAGCAGTACCAGATTTAATCATCTCGATATTCATAAGGGCACCTGGCTGTCTCCAGATCAAAAAACAAGTAATCAAATTGATCATGTTGTAATAGATGGAAGACATTCTTCCAGCGTGTTGGATGTACGATCGTTCCGAGGCGCAAACATTGATTCGGACCACTACCTTGTTGCAGCAAAGGTACGTACCCGTCTAAACGTTGCAAATAAAGCACGAACAGACTCAACGCGGAAGTTGGACATCGATAGGCTGCAAACACAACATATAGCCACAATATATTCCACTCAACTAGCCCAATTGCTTAACGCGAGCACTCCTTGTCCCTATAACATAACAACACAATGGCAACATATTGCCCACTCCATGCAAACAGCCGCAAAATCCATACTTGGATTCCAGAGACCTCCACAAAGGAATTCATGGTATGACCAGGAGTGTCGTGCTGCTACCGAAGAGAAAAATGCGGCATATAGAGCTACTTTGCAATCAGTAGCAACGCGTAGCGCTCGAGAGAGATATCGGGAGAAAAGGAGAGAAGAGAAACGTCTTTTCCGCAAGAAAAAGAGAGAAATGGAAAAGCGGGAGTGTGAAAAAATCGAGATATACAGGAGCCAGAATGAAGTCCTAAAATTCTACCAAAGAGTGAAACATCAAACAGATGGCTTTGGTACAGGCACATCCTCCTGTAGAGACCAGCAAGGTAATCTGGTAACAGATACAGATAGCGTGCTCAGCAATCAACCGGCTGAAGAATAATAAAGCAGCAGGAGCCGGTGGCTTACCAGCCGAGCTGTTAAAAACCGGAGGCGACGCGCTGATAAGAAGGTGTATGCATCAGCTTGTTAGCACCATCTGGCAGGAAGAACGCGTACCCCACGATTGGAACTTGAGCATTCTATATCCCCTCCACAAGAAAGGAGATAAGACTGTATGCTCAAACTATAGGGGCATAAGTCTTCTCCCTATTGCCTATAAGATAGTGTCACGGATATTGTGCGAACGACTAAAGCCAATGGTCAACGAAATAATTGGACCATACCAATGTGGCTTTAGACCTGGCAAGTCCACCATTGACCAGATATTTTCCCTGCGGCAAATCCTAGAGAAGACCCAAGAGATGCAGATCGACATATTTCACCTTTTTGTTGATTATAAAGCAGCATTCGACAGTCCCCTCCGATCAAAGGTATTCCACGCAATGTCTGAATTTGGTATCCCTGCAAAGCTCATCCGGCTTTGTAAGATGACTTTAACTGATACTAGGTCCTCAGTTAAAATTGGAAAGATCCTCTCCGAAGAATTTTGTACCAAAAGAGGTTTCAGACAAGGAGACAGCCTTTCGTGTGAACTATTCAACATTTGGCACAATTTACACCAATAGCCACATGTTACTTGCCTATGCTGATGACATAGACATCATGGGGCGATCAGTAAAGGAAGTAACTGATACCTTTAGGAAGGTCGGAGCAGAATCTGCGAAAGTGGGTTGGGCGGTAAACGGCGAAAAGACCAAATTGATGGTGTCGACGCGCAAAGCGTCCATAGAGCTCGGACCAACTGTGGAAGTTGGTACCTACAATTTTGAGGTAGTTAAAGACTTCGTCTACCTCGGCACTGCCATAAACACAAAACAACATCAGTTGTGAAATAAGAAGAAGAATTGTATTGGCCAACAGATGTTACTATGGTCTAAGTAAGCAATTTAAAAACAAAGCCACATCTCGTCAAACAAAAATAACACTATACAAAACGCTGATACTACCCGTGTTAATGTATGGCTCCGAAGCATGGGTACTTGCGCAAGCAGATAAGGCAGTGCTTGGTGTGTTTGAGAGGAAATTCTTCGAAATATCTACGGCCGATTTGCGTTGACGGTGAATATCGACGTCGTATGAACCACGAGCTATATCAGCTATACAAAGACATGAATATAGTTAAACGTATCGAGATGCAACGATTGCGTTGGCTAGGCCATATCATGAGAATGAGCGATGATGAACCAGCTAAAAAGGCAAACAAGTGGATGAAGAAATGGAAAGGCGCGGTATTCCAAAAAGTCAAGCGAAAAACAGAGGAATGGAGATCTTTTCTTAGTTCGGTCTATGGAACAAATGTTCTGTAATGGGGCAACTAAGTAAGTAAGTACGAACTTTGTTAGCTCACCTGAATTTCTTGAGTAAATCCCTAATTAGAACAATAACAAGATTTTGAACACATATGGTGAGAATTATTATAAGTGGGATGTCTTAGAAGGGCTGTTTCTTTTAGTTTACTTATGCAGGTTGTTGCAACAACACTAATGTTAATAATTGCAAATTAATTAATTTTTATGAACTATTGCAAAATACGGACTTTGATATGTTTCAGTGTTGGGTGCCACCGTGTAGGGCACCTTTCGATTTTGGTCTAAAGCTAAAAATGCGATTTTTCGGTCTCGCGATTATTTCAGTTGTCTTAAAATTCGACTTTTTCATAACCGCAGAAAAACGATTATAATCGACTATTTGTCGATTTTCGCCAAGTCCACAATCTATGGGTAAACTCGAAAATCGATCACAAGATAATCGATTATGCGATTTTTCCTCCAGACAAAAGTCGACTACGATTTTTAGATTTTTGACTGCAAAAAGTCGATTATTCGATTAACTGCAAGTCGACTTATCTATCCCTACCACCGTGATGTAATGGCACTCAGAAGGTCTGTGGTTTGATTCCTAGGCCAAGCAACATAAAATTTTCCACGGTGGCAAAATATTCTTCAGTAATGTTAGCGACATTTCCTGAATATTTCACCCATATAAAACTTCTCTCCAAGTGGTATCTTAAGGCACTCCTTTCGGAATCGGCGATATCATTGAGCTAATTTGAATGAAGTCTCCCTTGTCCATTCTGGGATGTTTGTGGAACAATTACTCCAAATTATTCCAAAATAGTTCTCGGATTTTAGGAAAGGTAAAGTTGATTGTCACATTTAAGGGTCAATTCTTTGGCATTTTCTTTGGTGGGTGAATCGAATAACTGCCACTTTTTGGCAGCTAAAATACTAAAGATAAGTGCAAAATTCGCTTTGCTGTCACAAAATGCGTTCAAAACTTGTTTTGGCAGCTAAGTAAAAACTACTGTAATTAAACCAAAAAACGAAGAAAGGGAAACAAATAATAAAAACAACACATTTTAAAATAAACCAAGAACAACTCATCTTGAAAAAAGGACTTCTGTCACAAGTGAAAATTAAATTAGCAATTAAGAGATAATTTAACCCACCTAAAGCCAATGGTCGCGTAAGCGCCCCCAAAAATGGTTGTGAACGTTGACGTAAAACTGCGGTATTTGCTAAAATTTGTTGGTGTTTTTTTGCTTTTTGTTATAGTATTGTCTGTTATCTTGCCATTTCATGCTTATAAAGCTCGGAATTAGCCTAAAACTCAAACAATTAAAAAAATAGACTTTTTTGTTAAATTCATATAAAGTCAAGGATTTGTTCGGAATGCAGTAAGAGTACTTTCTCAATCAAAAACCAAGGGATTGGCATGTAAGAATAGACCTACAGTTACTATATATATATATATATATATATATGTATATATATATAGTAACAAAACATATTATTTTCTAAGTTGAAATCATTAGTAACGGACGTTTAATAGATAATAACCTGACATTAACGAATTCATTTTAAGCAAATATCACGGGCTGCGACCAGGGTTTAAAAGCCAGCGTCTAAAAACATTAGCATTATTATTATAATTATTATCTGTTAGTAACAGAACCTGTGTTAGTAAACGATTCACATCAATATATTCTAATTTGCGCCTAAAAGTATGCAACACAAAAACAATTAAAAAAAACTACACATTATAAACTAGTCAAATATCTCCCTGTGATCATTTACAGACAAATAACAATACATTTAAAAGAAAAATAAAAATACGTTATTCCCACAATTTTCGAAACAAATGAAAACGACATTACACAAAATAATATGCAAATTGAATATGACACCGAAAATACCGTCACGCGAGCACCAAAGCGAGACAGGGATAGTTATGTTCGATCTTTTGGCAACGTTTCGAAGACTCCACGATCTACAGACTCTCCATTCAGAATGATGCAGATGTTTGATGATCGTTTTAAGAAACATAGTGAGCGTCTTATGGCAGAATTTAAGTGCTTGCTGAAAGAAACTGAAGATCGGATCCTAAACGAATTGGATAAAAGACTAGAGGAGCTTAGAACCGATTTCGGTGTGCTTAAATCCGATTTAGAACATGTCACAGTTCGCGTTTCCAACCTTGAACGAGTCTCTGATGACGTTACTGAAATGAAATCAGAGCTTAAAGATTTGAGAATGCAGCTTCTAAGGCAAGAAAACTCACACGTTGCTTGCGAAATTCGGATCAACGGTATCCCTTATAACACTGAAGAAAATCTGCTTGAAGTTTTCGGAAATATTTGCAATTCCATTAATACAGCGGCACCTTGTGTACGATCCGTACATCGTCTAAAAAATCGGAACAACACCAAGAAAGTTAACTCCCCCGATGGTGTTATAATTGTTAAATTTTTGTCGCCGTATGACAAGAATTTTTTTCTCAAAACGTTAACAAGCTACAAAAAAATGCATGACAGGAAACTTTTCTTAAGTTCCATTGGGTTCAAGTCAAACAGTCAATATTACGTCAACGAAAACATATCCAACACCAACTACCAGCTTCTACAAGATGCCATCCACTTGAAAAAAAAGGCCTTGATACAAGCTGCATACACTTTTCGTGGGCTGGTGTACATTAAATCCAACAGCAGCACTGAACCTATTTGTGTATACCACCCCAAAATTCTTGATGCATTTCGACATGCGAGAGAGTATTCACCCACGGAACCACAATTTTAGATATGAGCTTTTTATGCCCAAGAGGATTATCTTTGATATTACATGTTTTTTAACATTCTACAAAACAAATTTTATTACCACTGTTATAACACTATTATTTATTTTTTTAATTTCAAACAATATATGTATTTTTATAAATCCTATGATCAATACCATTCCCATAAATATTGCCATGGCCTCATATTTTATATACACAAACATTGTTGATGCTGCAACACTTTTCAATATATCAATCTATGACACAAATTGATGGTACAAATAGAGGTTCCAATTGCGTCACAAAAAATTTAGTCAAAATTTTAGCCAGCCAACGAGAAGGAATCAATATTTGTCATATCAACTCACAAAGCTTAATGAATAAAATCGACGAGTTTAAATTCAGTTTTGAAAACTCTGACATCGATGTCGTTTGCATCTCAGAAACTTGGCTCAATACGTCTATTCCCGACAATCTAATATGTCTAAAAGGATACTCGGCAATTTATGTAAAAGCTAATATTAATTCCACATTATTATTAAAATCATCCGTAGGAGATAAAATCGAATACTTATTCATCTAATACAAAAATGTTAATTGGTAGTGTTTACAGACCTAACAATATAATTCATTTTGAGGCTTTCCAAAACTTACTAGAAACGGTGACTCTGGGTTATAGTGAAGTAATCATTGCCGGAGATTTTAACTCTAATATACTTGTTGATCAACAGTTAATAAATAATATGCTATCTCTCGGTTTACATGTAACAAATAATAAAAACCCCACTCATTTTTCTTCTACTATAAACACATTACTTGATCTATTTTTTGTCAACAATCTAACTAATGTGATGCTCTATGATAAAGTATCAGCTCCCTGTTTTCCAAAACATGATTTAATCTTTATGACTTATAAACTTAATTTACCAATGGAAAACCAAAAAATTTCGTTTCGAGACTACAGGAATTTAAATTACACTGATATAGAGTCAAAATTTCTCCAAATCAACTATGGAATTACCAAAATCAAATATGGAATTTCGCCCAATAGCAATATTGTGCTTCCTTTCAAAAATATTTGAAAAAATAATACACAAACAAATGAGCGAGTATTTGCAAAGGGACTCCCTGCTATGTGATGTGCAATCAGGTTTTCGTACTGAACACAGCTGTACCACCGCCTTAATTGAAGTTTCAGAGTCAATAAGGTGTGAGATTGACGAAAATAAGCTATGTTTTCTTGTATTACTCGATCATTCAAAGGCTTTTGATACTGTCGACCATCAAAACCTGTGTTTCAAACTACGCCGTTTCTTTAATTTTTCTAATACCTCAACCAAACTTGTTATGTCATGTCTATCCAACAGATCCCAATCAGTATATTCAGGAACGTTGATATCTAAACCCATGGTGAGTGAAAAGGGAGTCCCACAGGGATCCATCGTAGGTCCACTCCTGTTTTCCTTATATGCGAATGACCTTCCTGATCAACTACGCCATAGCAAAGTGCACATGTATGCCGATGATGTGCAGATATTTTTGAGTAGTCCTCTAAACAAGTCAGTTTGTAGGAAAACTTAATGATGATCTCTCCCTAGTGTGCGAATGGGCTAAAGCGAATGGATTAGTTTTAAACCCAACTAAATCAAAATGTTTGATCATTCATAAAAACAAAAAAGTTTCACTGCCAAACTTTGATATCCTCGTCAACAATGAAAAAATTGAACAGGTCTCCAGCGTAAAAAATCTTGGCGTGATTTTCAACAACACCTTAAACTGGAATAACGATTTAAACGCAGTCGTTGGACAAACCTACTCCTCCTCCCGAAATTCGTTGCCTTTTGGCAAAAACATTCTTGATGCCAGGTTT
This sequence comes from Musca autumnalis, assembly GCF_047663935.1. NCBI lineage: Eukaryota > Metazoa > Arthropoda > Insecta > Diptera > Muscidae > Musca > Musca autumnalis. The sequence goes on from NW_027411644.1 coordinate 142,859,640, forward strand.
ACTGTATGGGTGTGAAATATTTGCTAATTGCGATTCACTAAGTCGTCATAAACTGAACGTGGCATTTAATAGCATAACACGTTATGTATATGGCTTAAGAAAAAGACAAAATGTCACACAATTCTCCAAATCACTTTATTGGGTAAACTTTGACACTCTTCTTAAAATTAAATCATTACAATTTCTTCATAAGGCTATTTTCAAAGAAAACCCGAAGTATCTCTTTAAAACACTATTATTTACAAGATCGCTTAGAGGAAAGAAGATTATACCTTTTAGACGGAGGACCCTTGTGTCTGAAAGGCAATTTTTTATTGGCACTATACGTCATTGGAATGCTCTACCATCTGTTTTACAACGCATCAACAATGTTACTACTTTCAAAAAAAGGCTTCAAAACTATTTTTCAATCATAACATGAAACGTTTGGTATGATCATAATGTCCTTTCTGCTGTTTTCATTACGGATATGAAACTTAAACATTAAAATTGTTATTGTAATTCAATTTTTAATGCTTATTCATAATCATTTCATATTTTTTTTTATCATAACTTTATTACAATTTATATATCCCCAATTTTTACCCTTATTATAATAGAAAAATTATGTAATTTTTAATGATTTTAACACACGGATATGTGATTATATTTACAATCCTGTACTGTAACTTATAAGACTTTTGTCTTGTTGTGCAGGAGAAACACAAAATAAATAAATAATTTTCTTCTTAATTTTCTTCTTAACCATTTCTATGAACATCAGCAAATGACTTCATCTCATCGGCAAAACCTAAAATCGATATTGTTTTACGTAATTGTTATAGCCTACGAATAAGACAAAATGGAATTTAATTTCATTGGTTGCATAATTGCGCGAGTACCTATCCCTACCTGTGATTTTGAATGTCGAAGAAAGAAAAGAAAGAGGTGCCATACGATTTTTTTAAACATTTATTGAAATTCTTTAAAAGGGTCTACAGATATAAATTCCAATAAAAACTAAGCTCTTAATACAAAAACTTTAAATGTTTTAAAAGTTTCTACGGAAGATATTCTTGGAATACATTAGATGCTCCCAAGGAACATTCTCACTAATCGAATTACTAATGAATTAATTCCTTTAGAGGAAAGGAAACTCAACATAGAATTTTCAGGGAACTCGGCTACCCAGCACTAGGTTTTAATTATTTTTGTTTATCACACTGTAATGGTTTCAATACAAAAATAGGAACCTGGCTATTAAGGTGCTGGCGCTTAAAAACGCCACTGGCGGAAAATGTGTTTTTGGTTATTTGCAGGCACTCAAAAACGCCAATGCAAGTTTCTTTTAAGTTGCACTCAAGAATGCAAAAGAAAGACTTTTTTAGTTAAGCCAACAATTAGGCTTTTGAAACTAGATTGATTTTATTTAAGGAAACGCCATACATATATATAAAACGTAACGGGATTTTTAATCATATTTTCTTTCTTATGTTTATCCTTAAAACTAAACATGCCATTATCATATGTTAAGTTCTAAACAGGTGTTTATTATTCTAAACAGGTGATTTCAATTAGGGACCTATAGGTGGATATATCGATCATAATCGATAACACGACACCCTCACCCTTTAAAAAAAATAATTTTTATATTAAAAATTATTTTATATTCTTATACGATAATATTATAATAATATACACAGTATTTTTATAATCTTATATTATATTCCATTTTTTTTAACATATTATTATGATACATTCTTGGTTTTCCTTCTACAGATATTAAAGAATTAACTCCATGTCTTTCAATAATTTCATATGGGCCTTGGTATGGCGCCTGACATTTCTTTCGATTAATTACTCGTAATAATACGAGATCACCAATCTGAAGATTTAAAGGGTTTATTTGTGTATGTAGAGAACTTCTTTTCAATTTAGATTTTTCCAAAAAATTGTTGGCCTTCTGTAGAGAAAATTTTAACCTTTTCCTTAATTCTTCGACATAATCTTCCGTGTTGTAAAATGGGGTTTCCATTTCTATTCTATCATTAGGCAGGTAAGGTAGTCTCCCGAATATAAGTTCAAAAGGGGAATATGTAACCTGTGTCTACATGCGGAGTTGTGTTGTACGCGAAAGCAAAATATGGTATCCAAATGTGCCACTCGTCATTTTTAGAATAATTAAAGAGAAATTCATTCAATACCCTATGGTTTCTCTCTATAGAACCTAGTGTTTCATGATGGTACGGTGTGCTAAAGATCTGGTTAATATTGAGAAGTCTGCATATTTCAGACATTAAAACATTAGTAAATTCAGTACCTTTGTCAGACTTCAAGTTTTTAAAAGTTCCATAAACTAATACAAAATTTTCAACTAAGGTTTTCGCATCTGTTTTCGCTTCCTTCATCTCCATGGGGATTGCTACTATGTATTTAGTTAAGTCACATTGTATAGTAAGGATATATCTAAAGTTGCTAGATATTCTGAGTGGTCCTACCGTGTCTATAGATATAGTTTCAAAACTCGTTCCTGGAGTATCTTTTTTTATTTGTTCTTCTTTTGTGTGTTTAGTTTGTTTGTTTATTCTACATAATGGACAGTTCAAAACGTACTGCTTTACCATTTTATTAAAATTTTTCCACATATAACGCTGTTTTAGTTTCAAAACTGTTTTTCGTATACCCAAATGTCCCCCATGTGCTGAGTTGTGATACTCTTGAATTAATTTTAATTGTTTATCTTTACAGATTACTATACCTGGCTCATCAAATAATATTATTTGTAAGTTTGTCTTTCTTTTAGATTGTATGTTATTGAAAATCGCCTTAAACTCTTGGATTCCTATTAAATCGAAAATTTTATCATTTTTCTTTAATGCTAACTTGCTCGTTCTCAAGTTTCACATTATTGTTGTCAGCTTCTCCAAAAGCACCTCGATGCTTAAAGGATTATCACTACACTTTATTAATATATTATTCTTCAAAGTTTGTATACTTAACTCTCTGCATTCCCTGTTTGGAATAAATGCAATTTTCTTTATGTTTTTTATGTCAGCAATAGAAGTACAGTTCCAGATAAAAGTTGTTTTACTTTCTGTGCAAGTGTCAGTACTTTTTGTAACCGTTGCCATATTCTGTATAACCTTATTCATACTTCTTGCAATGGTCAATACTCGTTTCTCATCATCCCGTGATGGGATCATCGATTTTAAAGTGTCGATATTTAATCTTATTCTTGATAAAGCATCTGCATTAGTATTCATTTTACCTCTCTTGTAAATTATCACAAAATCATAATCGCATAAATCCCTTCTAATTCTAGTCATCTTTGAGGATGGATTACTATGAGAAAATAGAGAAACTAATGGACTATGATCTGTGATCACAGTAAATCGTCTACCGTAAAGATAGGGTCTGAAAAAATTTATTCCCCAATGAATCGCAAGAAGTTCCTTCTCAATTATAGGCTTGGTTAAATCGTGCTTATTAAGAGTTGTGCTAGCGTAAGATATGGGTAAGTCGTGTCCATTCCTATTCTGAGACAGTACCGCGCCAAGTGCATAATTCGAGGTGTCAGTTGTCAAATAAAATGGTTTCGTGAAGTCGGGGTATTGTAGAACAGGGGGTTTCAATAACTTGGTTTTTAATGTATCAAATGCATTCTGGCATTCTGCATTCCATTCGATCTTTTTGTTCTTTTTTGAAAGAGTATTTAAACATTTTGCAATATCTGCAAAATTTGGTATGAACCTCCGGTAATAATTACAAAACGCTACAAATCGTTTAACTTCATCAGTGTTTGTTGGTGTTGGATATTTCTTTATTATATCATCCTTTGCCGGGTCAGTCTTAATACCTCCATCGGTGATAAGGTGACTTAGGTACACAACTTCAGGTTTCAAGAAGCAGCACTTACTAGCATTTAATTTCAGGTTATATTTTCTCAACCTTTGGAATACGTCAATTAAATATTTATTGTGGTGATTCAAACTACAACCAAAGACTATAATATCATCTACGTACAAGAATGTCACAGAATCCAGTCCTGTGAGAGCTATAGTCAGCATCCTTTGAAAACTGTTTGAAGATATTTTCAAGCCGAACGGTAAACGTTTAAACTGATAGTGACCTTTGCCTGTTGAAAACGCTGTTAACGGGCGTGACTCTTCCTGAAGGCTTATTTGGTGAAATGAACTTGTCATATCCAATGTCGAAAAGTACTTTGCTCTTCCTAGTCTGTCAAGGACATCGTCTAATCTGGTTAATGGAAATTTGTCATTGACAATTTTATTATTCAGTTTTCTAAAATCTACTACCAGACGCCATTTTTTAGAACCGTCTGTTGACTTCTTTGGGACCACAAGCAATGGTGAATTGTAAGGACTAATTGAATCTTCTATAATGTCATTATCAAATAATTTCTTTACTTGTTCATTTATTTCCTTCATTTGTGTTTCCGGAACTCTATAATTTTTCGTATATACTGGAGAATTATCGATCGTCTGAATACGTTGTTCATAGAAATTATTAACACCTAATTTTTCATCATCTAAATGAAAAATATCTTGGAATTCATGAATAATTTGTATAAGTGTTTGCATCGCATGGGGATCATTTGTCCCTATATCTAAACTCTTTACTAACCTCTTCAACCTGTCGCATTTTTGAATGTTATTGTCTCTCGCAGCGTATATTTCATAATCTTTCAAATTGTGAATGTCCAAATCCATTTCTCTTATTACAACATCCATATCAGTTGTATTTATAACCTTCGCGTGCTTTACGCCATGTTTTGGTATCAAGCAATTTGCTACAAAAATCCCACTTTTATTGAGTATTATACTTTCACTGGGTTCTTCTATGTTATTAGAAACAATAATTTCAGATCTCGCAGCTACTCTAAACTCTCTCTTGTGTTGCTTTGTATTTAATATAAGTACTATTTCGTTCCCTTTTAATGTGAATGCTATCGTGAAAGTCTCAAAATCAATTTTGCACATATATTTTGCTAGAATGTCTCTTCCTATTATCCCGTCAGTTGGAATTGGAAAACTTGTATCGACTACATAAAAACTATGTTTTAATACTTCAGTCTCAATCGACAAGTTCAATTCAGACATCCCCAGGCAATGGACAGCATTCTCTGTAATAACCGTTAATCTCGCGGTTTCATTTATAGGTTTATATCTTTACATACGGATACATCTGCTCCTGTATCAATTAAAAATGTAAGATTCTTATTTACTGTCATACACAGTAATGTTAAATATGCGCTGGATTTCAGATTTATGTTATAAGTTCTTATATTTGGCCTCCTTGGATGACTTTCTCTGTCATCCGGCCATCGCAGTTTCCCGCATCCTCATAAGCAAATGCTCTAAATTCATTAGTTCCATTATTAGTATTCAATCTTTTTCGTTGAGATTGATTTTGAGGATAGTTTCCATATCGATTATTTCTAATGTAGTTGTTACTTGCTCGGTAATTAATGTTGCGAGAGTTGTCATTATTATTTCTGTTATTTTCATTGTATTCACGGACTCCAGAATTATTGTTGCTGTTATATCTACTATTGTCATTATCGTACCTGTTACCATTGAATCTCGAGTAGTATCCATTATTTTCGAACTTATTCATATATCTATTATTAATCCTGTTATTATTAGTAAACCTATAGTTTTGATTGTATTTCCTTGTATTCGAGCTTTCATCGCTAATATTGTACTTATCTTCTCTCTTCCTAATAGTAAACAGTTTTTTATCTTGAATGTCCAAACTTTTTTCAGCCATAGTGCACCTTTGGGCTGCCTCATTTAACGTCTGTGGAGGATTGGCGAGCAAAATAGTTTTGTATGTTTCGTCTATACCTTTCACAAAGACATTGAGAGCTAGATTGTCACTTGCCTTGTAAATAGCTTCTTTAGTTTCTACTGATGGTTTTGAGAGACTGTTGATCTGAAACATACTGAATTGATCTGATAGTTCTGCTATCTTTTCCCTATATCCTGTCACCGACAAGTTTCCTTGATTCGCAGTTCCAAGCTCAGATAAAACTTGTTGCAAACTCCTAGGATTCGGAAAATCATCTATCAGTTCCTTCTTTAAGTCTGCAAAAGTTGATGGTATATTAGTTCTACCTATAGTGCATTGTAGCTCATTTGACAGTTTAAAATTGTAGACGTATTTTATAAATATCTCTTTATCTTCATCAATTACTAAATTGTGCAGCAACTCTGTTTGCGCAATAAATTCGTCTAAATACTTGAATGTACCTCTGAACACCTGCAGGTTTTTACCCACTATTGAAATATCAAAAGCTGCCATAATCGGTGAACTTGCTTCTTGTGAAACTTGTTTTATTTTTAAACTTTTTAAAATTTTCTCTACCTCTTCGAATAGACCATTAAATTTTGAAATATACTCAGTTAATTCTTTAATATCCAAGGTTTCAGTTTTTGTATAATTTTTTTTAACCATTTATTCTACCCAATTTATCTACTACGTATTTCTTCTTAAAACTCTTATTAATACTCTTTTTTAAATTCGTTTTTATATTCTCCAATTCATTTATGCATTTCTCTATACTATCCATTAAAAAATATATATAGATATATATTATAGAATTTTCTCATGTGAACCACCTTATTACTTTATTTTCATTAATATATTTTTCTCAAAATCCTTAATTCATTTTAAACCCATTTTCTAATTTATTTAAATATATTATATATTTTTTTACAGTTAATCGTATCGTGTGAACTGCCTTAATATTTTTATTGAGATCAGTATGTGTACAGAACCCTTTACTTTCATTGCATGTTACATATGGCAACTCTGTGAGTATCATATTGACATCTGTCAAAATTAACATTTGGTGATTATTTTTGTTATTCTTCTTCACAATTTCACTTTCTCATTAAATAATTGAAATAAATAAATATTTAATTTGTTTTTGAAAAAAAAAATAGTTTTAGAAATTATTTATCGTGAAATTGTCTCTCAATGTGTGGTGAAAATAAAAATACAAGCTTTTCTTTTAAATTTCATTTTCATCTTCTTTGGCATTTGCTTCTCTAAGTCATCAATTTGCTGCCATAACTCACAGGCAATACTCCAAGGAGGTGGTGGATCTGCATATACTCTGTTCTTCAAATCTCCAATCTTTCTCCGCAGCCTTACCAGCTTGCTACCTCTGTGGTGCTTAGGTTTCTCCGTCACCGGTATGCGCATAAGCCTGTCTTCTTTGAGCCTCTGCTGTCTAGCAAAATACAAATATGGTTTTCAATACAAAAATAGGAACCTGTCTATTAAGGTGCCGGCGCTTAAAAACGCCACTGGCGGAAAATGTGTTTTTGGTTATTTGCAGGCACTCAAAAGCGCCAATGCAAGTTTCTTTTAAGTTGCACTCAAGAATGCAAAGGAAAGACTTTTTTTAGTTAAGCCAACAATTCGGCTTTTGAAACTAGATTGATTTTATTTATACTTACACTGTGCAACACGAAAATTATTAACCATATTTTGACACCGCAGTGTGATAGAACACCAAAAATGAGAAGACACGTGTCTCGCCGTTTTTCCCTATCTCATTAACTTTCGCGGTTATAGGCCTCCAAAGGTCTGAGGCTTTGATGTAAAAAGGGTCATTTAGTCAGGACTATATCTTCCAAACCGTTAGGAAATTTGAATTTATCTCAGAGGCAAAGTTGTAGCTCTTGTCTTAAAGAACAAAAATTGTGAACACATATAACCCACCAAACTTCATCTGCAAGGTCAAAATCGCCATTGTCAAATTTCTTTTAAAAATTTTCTCAAGTTTTGTTATACAGCTATCAAACCGATCAAATTTGAAGCAAACAACCAACTACAAAAATGTACCTCAGATCTCAATAAACATTTTTCTAGAATATATTAACCTTGAAGGAACAGGTCTTAATGGTCAGAATAGCAAAACAGTTGCGATTTTTATCCTCTTTTCTCGGCTTCTGCTCCATAGATACTAAACCGTTCAAAATTCAAGAAAACAATCAACCACAATAGTGTAGCAAAGGCATCAATAAACAACTTTCTGGAACATGTGAAATGCCTATGAACGGGTTTTAATGGTAAAAATAGCAAAAAATCTTTTGAAAATATCCAATTTTTATACTTTTTTCTCCGACTCTGGTACAAAGATACACAACCGCCCAAAAATTAAGGATACAGTCAACTACAAAAATGTGCCTTAGATTTCAACAAACAAGTTTCTAGACCAAATGAAGTTTCTAGGAACGATTCTTCAAGCTCAAAATTCGATTATTTTAGATCATTTTTTCCTGTTCAGGTCCATAAATAACAACCCTTTCAAATTTCCTTGATTTTTTAACAGTTTGTTATTTCCAAACCTGAGCAGAGGGAATGTTAAAAATAATTTAATTGTTCGTGAATTTTAGCCCTAAGAATAATTCCTAGAATCTTTATATGTTCTAAAAAGTTGTTTGTTGAAATCTTAGGTACAATTTTGTGGTTGATGATATCCTTAATTTTTGGGCGATTCGGTATCTGTGGACCTGAATCGGAGAAAAAAGTGTAAAAATTGAATATTTTCAAAAGTGTTTTGCTATTTTTACCATTAAGAACCGTTCATAGACATTTCGCATATTCCAGAAAGTTGTTTATTGAAGCCTTTGCTACACTATTGTGGTTGATTTTCTTGAATTTTGAACGGTTTAATATCTATGGAGCAGAAGCCGAGAAAAGAGGATAATAATCACAATTGTTTTGCTATTTTGACCATTTGACCTGTTCCTTCAGGGTTCGTATATTCTAGAAAGATGTTTATTGAGATCTGAGGTACATTTTTGTAGTTGGTTGTTTGCTTCAAATTTGATCGGTTTGGTAGCTGTATAACAAAACTTGAGAAAATTTTTAAAAGAAATTTGACAATGGCGATTTTGATCTTGCAGATGAAGTTTGATGGGTTATATGTGTTCACAATTTTTGTTCTTTAAGACAAGAGCTACAACTTTGCCTCTGAGACAAATTCAAATTTCTTAACGGTTTGGAAGATATAGTCCCGACTAAATGACACTTTTTACATCAAAGCCTCAAACCTTTGGGGGCCTATAACCGCGAAAGTTGATGAGATAGGGAAAAAGGGCGAGACACGTGTCTTCTCGTTTTTGGTGTTCTATCACACGGTGGAGTCAGAATATGGTTAATAAAACATGACTCAAAAAATTACACACAGTGTTATATATAAAACATAACGGGATTTTTAATCATATTTTCTTTCTTAGGTTTATCCTTAAAACTAAACATGTCATTATCATATGTTAAGTTCTAAACAGGTGTTTATTGTTCTAAACAGGTGATTTCAATTAGGGACCTATAGGTGGATATATCGATCATTATCGATAACAGCACAACACATCGCAAGCCATCAATGGTTGAATGGTAGAAAAATCTGATTCAGATAAATTATTCCATATTGAGTGTATAATTGAGTCAACAGTGGCTAGCTAGAAAGTCGAGATTTGGATCGAAAATTTTTTTCCTATTTATACTCCAATGGTTATTGCTAAAAACAAAACGGCACTGAAATAAATAAGATTCTAATGCTCACCATGGAAAACAATTTTGATGTCCGGAATATCGAGGTAAGGAAAATATATGACATACTAAAGAGTTTACAATGTAAAAAAATCCGGATTATCGCGTTGTCCGGATTATATATATATATATATATATAGAGCCGGATTGCGAGTTTTTGTTGCTGAGATTTCATCGAGTTCATCCTTCCATTCCATCTTCATTTCATCGATAAAAAGGCAAGTTTGTGCTTTGTATGTTCAATACCGTAAAGTAAAACAATAGTGCCCAAAAGAAGTGATATTCAAGTCCAAAGTTCAAGTGCGTTTTGCCGTCGGCAATTTGATTTTTCAATTTTATTTCGCGCACAGTGTTCTGAATTCGATGTCCAAATTTCTCCGAAAAAAGTTCAATTTATTCCGTGTAATTAAATTCCAATATTTAATTATTCATTCGATTTCCATTTTACTTGTTCCTCATTAATTTGTTCGAAGATTATTATTTTTCTATTGAAATAATAATTTCCTTACATTTTATTTTTATACTTGCTTGCATCCAAATACAATTCAAATATTCAATTTATTTTTTTGACTCGCGACAGTGTGTTCTCTGCATTGCATTTTTTCCGTCCACTTTGTCGCGAGAATATTTCGTTTGCATATTGCATTTTTTCTACTCTTTTCTATTAATTTGTTGGTGTGTTTATTTCTATCCATAATCGTTCAATAGTTACAGCAGTAATTGTTGTTGTTAGAGATCCAAACAGCATTGCAGTCTCTTTATAAGCAGCACTGTTGTTTTTCATATAAACACCCACACGCACATTCGTTGCATTATTTCTTGTTGGTTTCTGTTGAGTCGTTTACTCGTTCAGCCACCAAGCAGTGATCGATTCTGTGTTTTCACTCAACAGTGATCAGTAAATTCTCACTGCTATTCTCTAAGCTTATACGTTCACCCTACAGCAAGCCCTTTTATATGGTCGGACTACAACTCGTGTGCGACACACATATATTATTATATATTAACGTGTATATACAAGTGAGAGGTCGAGACACGTCATTCCTGCCAATTTACAGTTCACCATATTCCCGCTAGAGGGCGCTGTTTATATACGAAGATACCCGGAAATTTTCTTGTTTTCTTATTTGTTCCAATTTTTCGTGGTTTCCCGATACTATTTCAGGTTCTTTGGAACTATTATCCAATTCCCCAACTCAACGTAATCTTTATCTCCGTTTTCCGCCGATAGGTGGCGCTCCAAAAATAACAAAATACATCCAAAGAACACATTTTCCATTATTTATCGGGAATTTCGTTAATTCTTCAGCAAGTTCTTCCTAACCGTCGACTTGATATGCTGTTCTGGAGACTTAGTGTTACATGCCGCCGCTAGAGGTCACTTTCCATATAATTAAAATAGCCGGAAAAGTCTTATTTTTCAATATTTTTCCCAAATTTTTCGGGATTTTCGCTATTTTATCTGCACAACGTTCAACATTTCCATTTATTCTCACTGTTCCTGATAACTGAAAACTGTAATTTTTCGTGATTTTTCCCACTTTTTTCGAAGCAATTTTTTGTCTTTGCAATTTCTGTTGCCTGTTGCAGACTTATATTGCACCCATATTTCGCTAGGGGTCACTCTATAATAAGAAATTAGCTTCAAAACTTCCATTGTTCCATTATTGAACGAATTTCCTTCGGGTCTTTGGTACTTTTCCGGATTCTTTTCCAACCCTTGAGGTCTCCTACAATTATCCTGCCATGTGGTGCTTGCGGCAGCAGCTAGAACACGCATTCCATATAAGTAAATACTTATAAAGACACACTTTCTTCAATATTTTCCTACGCTATTTCGGAGCAAATCTTTTCCGAAGTGCTTATTTCTCCTTTTAACCCACAAAGATCCTTATTTCCGAAGGAACACTCCTATTTTCGATTGCTGAAGTTTCTATTGCGTACAGAAAACACTATTTTTTCTCAGTACACGTTTCGGTGCAAATATAACTTACTACGATTTACTTCCTTTCGATTCGATGTTTTCGATTTATTTTTCGAAGTTCCCATTGGAAAACGAGAACATTACTTTTCTCGTTTCCTTTTCCAACTCTATTTACGTCCTACGATACGATCTTAAGAGTTTTCAATCCTTTTCCTAATATTTTCCTTCTCCTAATATTTTCCTAAACAATCGAAAAATGGCCTATCCTAAGTTCGTGAGCTCCATTAGTCGACTACTACAGTTGAATTCCTGTGTCAGTCGTGGCATTATTCCACTAACTTCTGCTCAGCTGGTTAAGATTCACATAAGCGAGCTGGAATCCACATGGACTGACGTAAAATCCGCATACGATAAATGTGTTGTAGAAAATATAAATACAAATTCCCTGCACGATAAATTCGGAAAGGCGTCCAGAACTTATTCCACATGCTTGGCGGAATTTTTTTTTTCGTTCCCACGCCACTCACTCCCGCCCCTGCCGACCGAGGGGGCCACCTCCCCCCGATATAAAAATTTAATTACAAACTAGAACAACAACATAATTTAATTAGGGAAATTAATATGTATTTACATTAAAGGCTCTTTAGGCTGAATACTGCTGGTTCCGCTGAGGGAGATGTAGTTTGCCGTTAAACAGAGCTCAATTTTTTAGAATGAACGAGGGTGATAGATATAAATTAAAAATAGTTTCTGCTCATTAGCTGTGTTCTACTGTTCCGCAGAGGGAGTTGTAGATATACATATGCTGAGCTGAAGAACCCTTCACAGGCACAAGTAGTTTACAGAGCAATAGATACTAAACTAAGTTACTAAAAATGTTAATACTACATTAAAGAGGATTGGCAACCTGCTTGTTTATACATTATGAATGCAATATTAATTTTTTTAAAGTTTGTAATGGTTCAGTTAAAGGTATCGTAATATAGATGTTATTGTATATATCACACAATGAACGTAATGGGTTATTATCTTCATAATTAGTTTTCACAGTAGGCAAATTAATTGACAAGAAATTACGGGTTATACGTGAAGGAACATTAAATCTTATTTCTCCTATCAAGTACGGACAGTCAATTAAGCCGCGTAACAGTTTAATAAAAAATAGCGCTCTTAGTGTAAATCTTCTTTTTTCAAGAGTAGGAAGATCAATTAACATTAAACGGCTTTCATAAGGTGGGAGTAGCGCGGTCGTGTCCCAGTGCAGACCACGCAAGGCAAACAGTAGGAATTGGATTTGAACCGACTCAATCTTATCAGAGTATGATTTGTAATAAGGGCTCCATAGAATGCAACCATATTCCAGAACTGGGCGGACGAGGCTAACAAACAAACGTTTCGTAACGTATGGGTCATCAAATTCTTTAGACCAACGTTTTATAAAACCCAATAACGATTTAGCTTTATTAACACAAGAATCAATGTGCAAATTGAAGCGCAATTTATGATCTAATAAAACACCTAGATCTAGGAAAGAGTCAACATTTTCCAATTGATGTGAACCAATATAATAATTGGAGAAAAACGGAAGTGATCTAGATAAGGAAAATTTTTTACACTTTTTGAGGTTCAAAGTCATCCCATTTGCGTAACACCAATTAGTAAGAGAGTGCAGATCATATTGTAGATATATTGAATTACTAATGAATTCAGTTGAAAGAATAGCTTTACATCATCAGCATACATTAAAATTTTGCAGTAACGTATAGCTGAAGGAAGATCGTTAATATATAGTACAAATAAAAGTGGGCCCAGGTGGCTACCTTGCGGCACACCGGAAGAAACGAACAGGTCCTTGGAAAATGACTCGTTAAATAAAACTTTTTGGGTGCGTCCTCTTAAATAAGAGGAAATTCAATTCAATAAAGATTGTGGAAATCCCATGATATCAAGTTTATAAAGCAAATGTTTATGCACTACGGTATCAAAGGCTTTACTAAAATCGGTATAAATAACGTCTGTCTGTTGTTTATAAGAAAACCCTTTATAGACATGAGTTACAAACTCCATGAGATTAGTAATTGTAGATCTGCCTTTCATAAATCCATGCTGAAAAGGTGAAATTATAGATTTAACAAAGTGAGATAGTCTTCGAGAAACTAAAAGTTCAAACAGTTTTGGGATAGCACAAGTTTTGCTATACACCTATAATTTTCAACAAAGCATCTATTACCAGATTTGAGTAGTGGAATAATGAAGCTAGATCTCCAGAAAGTTGGAAAGTAACCATTATTTAAGGAATAATTAAAGATTTTTGTAAGAGGTTGATAAATTTCATTGGCGCAAGATTTAAGAATATAAGTAGGAACACCATCTGGACCGGGTATGTTTGAAGAACGAAGCGACTTTAAGCCTACAAGGACTTCATCTTCAGACAATACAATATGAGGTAGATGATTCAGCTTGTCAATACTATAGTTATATTGTTCATTTAGAATGTTAGAAGAGTAGGAAGACTGAAAGAAGTCGGCACACATATTAGAGATTTCGGATTCATCCGAAGATTCTCTGCTACCAAATTTCATACAGCTTGTGAAATTATTAGCCTTTCTTTTAGAATTAACAAATTTAAAGAAGCTTTTCGGGTTATTTTTGAAATTCCTACTCATTTTATCAAGATAATGCCGATAAAAATAAGAATTGGCAGAATTATATTTATTTCGGGCTACAATATAGTAGAGTAATTCACTACGGAGTTAATTTTTTTAAATTATTTGAAGCATCTACTTTTTATGTTACAGACCCTTAACGTCGATGTGAACCAAGGAAGGCCATGATCAGAAACTTTTGTTATATATGGAGTTGTTTTAGCGAAGGCAGAGTTAAGTTGATTATAGAAATTAGAAACGCTTAAATCTATCGTATCATTAATAACAAATCTTGTACTTAATAAAATTGATTTTAGCCGATTAATATCTGTTTTTCCAAAATTAAATTTAGGATTAATATTTTTCTTAGACCTAGGGGTCGGTCTAGAAATTTGTAGTTGAAGGTTAACTGAAAGTGTAGGATGGTAAACATCTTCTGGCAATACGATAGGTAGACATCTATTCAATGCAACATTGAGTGTAGATGAAAAGACTAGATCTAAAGCCCGATCCTTTATGTTTAAAACATTGTTAACTTGGTAAAGACATTGACTAAAAATTAAATCCCAAAAATCGTCAATTCCAGTGCTAGTTGCAGGTATAAAATCTATTCTATTGTCCCCAGGGACCCATGAGATATGAGGAAGATTAAAATCACCCATACAAATTAATTCAGAGGTAGTAGACATTAAAGAAGAAACACTTTGAATTAAATTGGCATGTCTTAGATAAATGTCATTGCCCGAGTTTGGTGCAATATAAGAAACATTTACAAAGATTATATTCCCAAGGTAATTCAGTTTTACACAAAGAAACTCATCAGAAGTTGTCACTGGTATTACAACTAATTCAGATGAAATAGAATTGTGAACTGCAATTAAAACACCACCACCAACCTTGTTTAATCTATCTTTCCTATAAACTTGAAAATTTTCGCAAAAGATTTCAGTATCACTTAACCATGTTTCAGTAAACACTACGACTTCATAATCACAATAAAAACTTTTTAAATATAAGCTACTGAGTTTAGTTTTCAAACCTCTAACATTTTGATATAAAAATGGCAATGACTCTAGTTTTTTGGAAGAACAATCGGATTTATCGGAGTAGATCTTTCCTTGTAGATGAATTCTTTCACTGTAAGTCCCTCGGGCCAAAACTCGCTATCAACTATGGTATGGAATAAATCATTTGGAACCACGATCCTAAAAGATGAAATATCTCTTGGTTGAGGCGGATTAAATTTAAATACCTTTAAATCATTATCATTTGAAATATTAATTCTAGATTTGACATAATTACGAATATGATCAGTTGAAGTATCAGGATGTAATCGGGATACAAAAACAGTTTTCCGCGGCGCAACTACAATTAGTTGATCTAAGGGTAACGATGGAGGTTCTGGAGCTGAAGGCTCATGGATAACAACAGAAGGTATAGGTGGATTACTTTGCGGAACCGAAGGTGAAGGACTCTCAGCTGGAGTAGGTAAATTGGTTATAGGTTTATTGATGACAGGAACAATGGTATTTGTTTTATTGGTAGGAATAAGAGCCAAGGATGAAGAAGACACAGGAAGAGTGCTAGCTACTGATGAGTTTTCAGATGACTGGGAAATTGGAGTGATAGGAGGAGCTGAAGTAGCAATCGGGGAATTTAAAGCAATCAGATTTTCAGAGGTGGAAATGGTATTACTGGCTGATGATTTTTTCCTTTTCGGAGAATCAACCGAGTAATCAAAACTATTTAAAATTTTTTCTATTTTTTCCAAATTGTTAAAAAGGGGATTGAATTTCTTTTTAATTTAGAGACTTCTAATTTAGTTTCTTTAAAGAGACGAACGAAATTTATTTCTTTATCTCTACAGTCAGGGCACGACCAACGTAATCCCATGGATCTATCAGTAATATAATGAAATTGTTTACCATTAAACCCAGCACATTTAAAATGGGCATGGTTATCACATATACAACAGGTAATCAATCTCTCAGAAAAATTTCTAATACTGCATTCCCTATATAAACAAGCCATGGTGATAATTAATAATATGCCTGAAAGTATGATACGGTATATATAGGTTAAATAATTATAGTTTGAAAAGCACTGAAAATTAATATTACGGCCTAAAAGTATGCTATGAATGTTTTCAATAAAGAAAATCTATAAAAAAGAAAGAAAAATAAAACAAAAGAATGAAATGTCTTCATTTTTACAATCACAATCATGAAATTGCTTTAAATCAATTAATTTGATAGCTTTGATAAATTCTCCTTGATAAATTGTGTACTGTACAAATTCCCTTGATAAATTCTCCTTGATAAATTGTGTACTGTACAAATTCCCTTGATAAATTCTCCTTGATAAATTGTGTACTGTACACAGTACAAATTCCCTTGATAAATTCTCCTTGATAAATTGTGTACTGTACACAGTACAAATTCCCTTGATAAATTCTCCTTGATAAATTGTTGTATATATATGAAGGCTATGAAACAGTCATAAAGTACGCGTCATTTAAATATATTTTGAATGTATTAGACCCACTTAACCAAAGAATCGGTTGTAACTTTGTATTTTGTGTTTCTAGAGGCTAAGAAACATTTCTACCATAAAATGTTTATATAGGTCCACGTGTTGATGTATAGCCCCCATAATACAATATCTCCCGATTTTCGATATTTTGAACGTTTTAGCCTCATTATCACACCGATATGGCTGAAATTTGGTATTTGGTCTTCTTTAGGCGTATAAAACTTTCCCCCAGAAATTTGTAGGTATAGGTCCACGCCATCATATAGCCCCCATAGAACGCTACCTTCCGAATTTCGGTATTTTGAAGGTTGTGGCCACATTAATCCACCGAAATGGCTGAAATTTGTGGTGGAGGGTATAAAAAGTTCGTCCCGACCGAACTTAACGCTTTTCTTACTTGTTTCTTGTTTTTTCGTCATCTTGCATGTAATATAATGGGCAAAAGTAATATAATACAAAGAAATATTAGTCGTTTTTGTATTGGTCGGTTCCGTAAAAATCGCAGAAAACTGTTATAAAGGTCTTTTTCTTAATAAATTTTAATATAATACATTTTATTTTTTAACCATGCAATCCTTCTAACCCCTATAAAATAAAGAAAATACCATCTAACGTTTCCAGTAATGGTGCTATTTCTCTGGTATGTTATCATTAGGGTGGCTTTTAAAAATCGATGTTAAATTTTTTAGGCGGCACACCCCTGGTCATATTGGATTTTCAGATTGCCAAAGTTTGGAAGATGTTAACAAGTGCCACTGGGTCACTTGTATGGGACCAAAGGTGAATTCACACGAAATTGCCCTAAAGGCCCCATTTATTGTCCAATCGATGAGAAATTTTTACCAATTCATTGCTGTGGCTACAAAGATTTTGATATTGCTCCAATGGTATATTTGACAGATTTTAGGAAATTTGGGCCCTATGATATTGTTGGTTGGATTACTTCTCATCGATTGGACGGCAATTTCATGACAATTCACCGTTGGCCGCATACAAAATATTATTGAAACTTTGAGGCCCCAGTGGCACGTGTTAACATGTTATTGTGCTCAACTTTGGTAATCTTAAAATCCAACAAAACTATTAATTTTATATTGGTGCCGCCTAAATCCGACATCGATTTTTCCCTTTGAGTTAAAACCAGCCTAGTTATCATTTCAATTTTCAACGGTGGCAAAATACCCCTCAGTAATGTTTGCGACATTTCCTGAGTATTTCAGCAAGTGGTGTCTTAAGACACGCCGTTCGGACTCGGCGATAAACTGTAGGTCCCATATCATTGAGCTAATATGAATCGGGGTGCACTCATTGCTATGAGAGAAGTCTCCCTTGTCCCATCTGGGATGTCTGTGGAACAATTATATTATTATAGTATTCAGGGTTAGTGGAGTAGGATATCTCATGGTCGGCCCCGATCAACTATAGCCTTCTCTTACTTGTTTATTGTTAAATTATGCAAAAATATAAAATTTGTTAAATTGTCAAATATTTTATGTAAAATTCAATATTCTCTTTGACTTAATTTGTTGCATTAGGCTGTTTTTAACTCAAAGGAAAAAATCGATTTCGGATTTTTTATGCGGCATCTCCGTAAAGTGTTTAGTTTAGTTAAAGTTTGAGAACAATTGAAATATGTTAACACGTGTAACTGGGGCTTCGAAGTTATGAAAATCTCGATTTTTTGGATATTTGACTGGTTAAAGCTATTTGCCCGTATTATGCATTAAATTAAAGGCCATTCTGTTCTTAATATTTTTTCTGAGCAACAAAATACTTACATAAGTATTACTGAATTCGAGATAATAAAGTCAATGTCCCGAAAAAACGCCTTAGGGCGAAAATGGAGTCTATTGTGAAAAACTTATTTTTCTTCCTATATTATGAATTTTTGGGAATGACAACAAATGCCTTTAACATTTTTTTCATAATTAAATTTAATCAAGGGACATAAAGTTGTTTTGGAGCCATCTGGGTACAGATGACTACTTGATGATGAACTCAACTCCTTGCTCTGCTATGTCGTTCACAACTTTCAAGTTGTTTTCCATCCTTACCCTTCCTGGTAATTGATGTTCTGTGGTCAAGTTGCAGGATCTTTTTCAAGAAATTCGGAGTTAATGCTTAATCTCTTGAACAACAAGTAAGTAAACCCTGTAATTACTCCTGGCAGACTTTTTCTGGAAATTTCGGCAGTTGTTCTTTTGTTAGTTTGGTTTTTTCCATCATCCTTGCTTTGTTAAGATTTTTGTCGCATTTTGCTCTTTACGGTGGTTTGAACTATCAGATTAGGCCAACAAGTTCAGGACTAAGATACCACAGATGATTTATCATTTTGTTATTTCCTTTATCTGATATTTGTTTGTGAATGCCTTTCGTATTTCAGTAGATCTTCAAAGCGGTTTAGTTCTTGTTTTGGACCTGAAAAATATTTCTGAATATCATTTTCACTATTTTTATACCATCAGCATTTATGCTAATGAGGGTATATGGGAAATGTTGCCAATTATTTCATATTCCATTTCCAAAAAATTGACTTTTTTCTTTTCGCGCTACATTAACGATTTTTGGTACATAGGTTAAGAAAAATTCCCCAGTACAAATCCGCTCGAGAGCAAATTTTTGGTTGTTGCGGACAAATGTTATCGCGGTTAAACTTCTGCTTTTAAGAAAAAATTATTATAAAAACGCTAATTATTTTATTGAGCACAATTGTCACTAAAAAGTTATCACGAAGTGACGTCATTAAGTAGATTGCATAATATTTGTAAAATGTTACTCAGCATTCGCGGAATTTACAAAAAATTGGAAAAATTTTAAATGTAATTCAAATTTTTTGAATATATATATAAAAAGTAACAGTTTTAAGGAAAGACTTCACGGGGAATCAAATGAGACCAAACTTATAATCATAGGGATAATAGTTAGGATATTATAGACAAAATTAGCAAATATTGGTGTTACAAAAAACAAATTTTGGTTTCGAATAATAGTTATCACATGCATTCTAGAGTTGAAAATATTGGAAAAATTCTATAGGAGTACTTCTTTTATTTTTCTTCAAACTCCCAAGAAAATGGGCGGATTTTGCTTTATCTACATTCACGTAGAAGGTTTCCCATTGAGGAAAGTTATCGGGTTGTTGAAATAAATCATTAGACTTCTTAAACGGAAATAGAGTTCAAATTAATCGCTTTAACTTTCAAAGAAAACTGAATTCAATAACAGGGTCATATTTTGTATTTTTGTTGCATATTTTGCACATGCACAAAATATGCAGAATATTGAAAAAAATATGCAGAATATGCAAAAAGTATGCAAACAGTTTTTGGCCGAAAATCGCCTTAAAAGTATTAAAATTGTTATCAAAAATCTTCAAAGTGTTCTAAATAAAGACTATTGGCCGTTTAACGTCGATTTTATTAGCAGATTTTTATGTTATACCCTACACACTATGTGGAAAGGGTATTATAAATTTGTTTTTTTTTTTCGGAAAATTCATGGAACACCGCGAAATATTCGTCATAGACCCCTCATGTGCTACACCAAAATTCATATCTCGACGAGATAAAGCGATTTTGAGATGTTTGTCCGTCCGTCCGTCTGTCCGTTAATTAAAAATTGTACGTACGCTACAGGCCGCAATTATGGACCAATCGTCACAAAATTGTGTATGGAGGTCGGGTTTAGACCAGAATACACCCTTATAGTTTTTGGCGATGATCGCATAATATTAAAGGGATGAAATGGACCAAAAACAAGATTTTTACCCGATTTTGAAGCGGCTCTGTAGGCCACAATAATAATCCGACCTGCGCGAAATTTTAAGTAAAGTTTGGATTTACAATAAGAAAGAAGCTTGCAATTTAATATGACGATCAGATAATATTTAGCAGGTTAAATGGACCGAAACTTTTTTGTAAAATTGGTAAAATTTTTAATATACATTCATATCTTCTTTCCTGGAAGATATATTCCGCCCGGCGTAAGTTATATTCGCAAGGCGACTTTTTAACCCTTCCATTGGTGTCAATTATGGTGATGTACGTGGTCAGAAACAGAGTTATATTCTAGTATATGAAGCGACTCCACAGTTTTAATTGTGTATAGTGTAACCATAACCACGATAGAGGTCGCAATTATATTTCAAAACTGACAAAATTTTGCACATGGTAAGAGTTTTAGTCGAGAAAGATGACGATAATTTTGGATAATGATCAGATAGTATTTTGGGAGTAAAATTTACCATAATTGTGGGAAAAATATACTAATATAATTTTTTGAACATATTTTAATTTCTGGTGTGCATATTCCGGCAAATTACGAATACAAAACTTGAAAATCAATCCTTGACCTCTGCAAATTACATCAATGTAGCGGTTAGATAACTGAACTACAGTCCTTTATTGTTTTTATACCCTCCACCATAGGATGGGGGTATATTAAGTTTGTCACTACGTTTGTAACTACTCGAAATAATCATTGTAGACCCCACAAAGTATATATATCCTTGATCAGCGTGCAATTCTACATCGATGTAGCCATGTCCGTCTGTCCGTCTGTCCGTCTGTGGAAATCACTCTAGCGTCCGAACGGATTGACGTAGGTTGATGAAATTTTGGGAAAATATGTTATATTTACGTAGGACTTTTGGTATTGAAAGCGGGCTATGTAGGTCCACGCTTTCGTATAGCCCCCATACAAAATGACGCGTGACGCGTCGTCGTTTTAAGGAATTTTTAAGATATTTGGCCCATTTTACCACCGAATTGTTTGTAATTTGGTACTTTGTGTCTCCAGAGGCCAAAAAATATTCCTACCAAAGTTGGGTTATATAGGTCCACGTTTTGGTATAGCCCCCATATAAAGTACGCGTCATTTTAATATATTTTGAATGTATTAGACCCATTTGACCACAGAATTGGTTGTAATTTGGTATTTTGTGTCTTCAGAGGCCAGAAAACATTCCTACCAAAGTTGGGTTATATAGGTCCACGTTTTGGTATAGTCCCCACATAAGACCCCTTATAAAGTACGCGTCATTTTAATATATTTTGAATGCATTAGACCCATTTGACCAAAGAATCGGTTGTAACTTTGTATTTTGTGTTTCCAGAGGCTAAGAAACATTTCTACCATAAAATGTTTATATAGGTCCACGTGTTGATATATAGCCCCCATAATACAATATCTCCCGATTTTCGATATTTTGAACGTTTTAGCCTCATTATCACACCGATATGGCTGAAATTTGGTATTTGGTCTTCTTTAGGCGTATAAAACTTTCCCCCAGAAATTTGTAGGTATAGGTCCACGCCATCATATAGCCCCCATAGAACGGTACCTTTCGAATTTCGGTATTTTGAAGGTTGTGGCCACATTAATCCACCGAAATGGCTGAAATTTGTGGTGGAGGGTATAAAAAGTTCGGCCCGACCGAACTTAACGCTTTTCTTACTTGTTTCCTTTATTTTTTTAATAGTAAAAGTGGTAAAAGAGAAAACTGTTAAAATTGCTCTCTCATGACCAGTTTTACTAGAAAAGTAATGGAACGAAAAATGGTAGATCTGGTAGCAATGTCAAAAAGAAAAATACCAATTCAATGTTCTTCTTTTATTTCACAGTTTTTAACTTTATTTTGCCAGCGTGCGCCTTTTTCTTCTGTTTTTCGTTCATTTTTTCTTCATTGTGAAATAATCGTCAAACAAATGTCAAAAATCTGTTCTACAATTTTTTACCTGCAGAAATTTGTCTGGTAGTCTGTGGTAGGAGAACACGCCCGAACTTTAGTTTTCGAAATAATTTTACCTTTGCTTTTGCTCCAAAACAAAAAAACAAATTTGAAAAACACACAAGACTTTGGACGTGTTTCTTTCGACATACAGAAACAGGCTGTAACTCTCTCAAAAATTGCTGCCAGTTTTACCACTTTTCGGGATTAAGGACCGCTCTGCAGATTAAAAATGGTAACAAATGGTAAAAATGATAACCTCAGGTAAGTAAAGGAACACATCTAATGTATAAAGGCTCAGTAGTACGATTCTCTAATGGGTATTTTACACGATATGTTTTTTGCATATGAGTTGTCACTTCCCCCATACAAAATGTATATGCAAAGTGACAACTGATATGTAAAAAACATATCGTGTTATGGGTACTTAACTTTTACCTACAAATATCGGTAGAATTAAAACGCAATTTAATGAATGAAAAGTTCAAATGAAAGTTGACAACATTGTTGCTATCGGTAGAACTTTACGACTACTTTTTATTCGTCGCAAACTTATCGAAAAACATCGCTAACTACCGAAAAGCATTTTAATTTTACCAATTTTTGTCGGTAAACCAAAAAATGAGTTAGAGAATCGCACTACAGTAGTGGGATTCTGTACCTTTTTTCTACCGAACCGATATCGTTAAATAACGAAAATATTCTATTGAAATAACAAGAGTGCTATTCTATAACTCAAAGTTATCGACACAAGAATTTTAGCGACGAATATCGGTAGAATGACGGAATGTAAAGAAAATGAAAAACCCATAAGTAGGAAGTAAGTTATGTATCCTTACAAATATTTCGTTCATAGAGCGTTTTCAGACGATAGGGTTTGACTGCTCAAAAACGTGATTTCCGTTTTGACTCTCATTCGTAATTTCCACATCTAGTGTTGCGTTTTTGAAGTCATTTTATACAAGCGTACTTTTTGAACAAAAAGAAGTACGGTTTTACATAAATGTACCAAAAAGGTTTGTGTGTATTGTACATGAACATTTAAAAAAAGTAATTCTTGTCAATCCTATAAAATTTGGTAAAATGTATGGGTTGCTAAAGTTGTTGCCTCATATCGCATGCCATGTAAAAAATAATAATAATTCTTACTAGGCGTTTACACCAGACAGTTTGTCTTCAAATACAACTCTGATTTACTAACACATACATACATTTGTCGCCTGTCTCCCAGCTGTCTATCAGTTTTTCGCAGCAACAGGGTTAACAAATTTTTGACATTTTTGTGAAAAAGAAGTGATATGATAATTTAAATGTGTTGAAAACAAAAGAATATATACAAAAACAAAATATGTGAACGGAAAACAAAAGGAAATCTATGGTTTTCATTCATAATTTTGCAACTGTTTTTGCAGTTGTCTGGACGCCTACGTCACAGAGGCAAGTTTTGGGTTTTTGACAATCAATACATGATGTCAACTGTCCTGTCTTTTGTAAACGCAGGGTTAAGTACAAAGCACTACAAAGATAGAGTACTGAAAATTCACAACTTTATTTCAAGCACTAGTGTTTTAAAAAGCACTGATTTTAAAATATTTCACTGAAATTCGATGAAGTAACAAATGATTAGTATAATTATCACTATTAACACTTTATTAAACACCGAAAAACTATTGAAATTAATTATTTTTTTAAATCGATATAAGAGCTCGCCAAAAACACTTGCACACAAGTAGAGATGCCAGACTTGTTGTGAAAGGAGTCATGAATCATTTTCCTATTCCAAATATCTCATCTACCCTAAGTAGCATTCCAGATGAAACGGCTCCATGCACTTCAACTGTTTCCAAGAGCACAAGTTCTACTCCAAAATGTCGACTTTGTTCGTCATCATTGCACTCGATCCGAAAATGTCCCTCATTCATTTCTATGGATCCACGACAACGTTCGGCAAAGATAAAAGAATTTAGTCTTTGCTGCAACTGTTTCTCCAAAACGCATCGAGTGAAAAATTGTCCATCCAAAAATACATGTGTCCATTGTCAAAAGCGACACAATTCTATGCTCCATTTTGATTCCGATTACACCTTTTCATCAAATCAGTCACCTAGCGACAGTTCCAATCCTGGTTTGAATGCTGAATCCAGTCCAAAAAATAATTCTTCCCCTGAAGACATTCAACCTTGTTCTCCAAATTCCAAATGTGGTCTGTTAAGTGCTGATTTGGTGAATAATTTTCCTTGCGGTGTTACTTTTCCTGTTCGTGAATCTATTTCTTCCTATCCAAAGGAGCCCTCCATTTCCGGGAGGCCTCCTGATACATCAATTTTTCCAATATATGATGAGTTTCCTTCCAGTGTTACTCATCCAGTTCTTCCACTTCATGCTTCCAATCCAGATCAGCCCTCCATTTCCGAGAGGTATCCTGGTTCATCCATTTATCCATTCCAGAATAAGTCTCCTTCCGGTGTTACTTATTCAGTTCCTGTACTACGTGATTCCGATCCAGAGGAGTCCTCCACTTCCGAGAGGTCTTCTAGTGCATCCATTCTTCCATTCCAGAATGAGTTTTCTACCAGAGCTATTCATCCAGATCCTGTACCTCATTGTTCCAGTCCAGAGAAGTCCTCCTCTTCCGAGAGGTCTGTGTATCCATTATTCCGTTACAGCAAGTGAATTTTTCTGGTGAGATGGAGTGTGATAAATCAATTTCCAAATACATTGATCCACACAATAAACTTTCAACCCGTGGGTATTCTAAATCCGATCGAATACTCACCAGTTTCAAAGACAAGATTCATATTCCGCACTATACGGAATATGATAAACTAATTCCACAATTTATTCAATTAACAGAGACATTTCCAAATAAGCTTCTGTGTTCCAAGAAAAATTACTCCGTTCCGACAATCGCCACTAATGCGAATATTTCATTCAATATATCCCAACTGATTCCAAAATTGAATTGGTTCCTTTTCGACAATCAGACTCCAATTTTGAGTCTTTTGTGGGATTCGAAATTTCCAAGCCATCCTCCAACATTGAGGTTCCTACGAAACAACTTCATAATCCATGTATCCAATATTCGTCATTCCAACCATACTCCATCCCAGATAATTCATTATAGCAACCACCCAGGTGATGCAATTCATGAATTCCATTTACAAACCGGCACATTATTTGTCGTTTGTAAACCGTACTGTACTATTCCAGTTTTCCTTCAACCAGCTGATATTCCTTTCACAAGTACAAGTAAGATTCTGCTTGATGTACCTTGTAGTACACATTCGGATGAAGCTGTAATCAAATTCGAAACACTTACAAGTTTCTTTTTTCCCTCAGCTTGGCGAGTACATAATTTGTCTCCAGACTGGGTCAAAGTTCGTAGCCATAATAGCAATTCTTCATACACTGATGTACAGTCTTTCGGATTCTTCCCAGTTCCAAGAATCTCATCCTTTATTCCGTTTCACCTGCGAATAGCCACATGTACGTCTGCATACGCTCACCTGGGTTCCTCCAAAGTAAGTGTTGCTCCAGTGGAAACACTGTTCATTCCAAAAGTTATCCATGCATCAATTCCATCCGAATGCGAATTCCATTCTTTCCTTTTGTTGTACTATTTCCAAAGTACAACTAAGAAATTCTACTCCAGAGAAACAATTTCCATATTGTTGCACTACTTCCAAAGTACAAACATAGTATGTTTGCGTCTCCACCACGGATTTTCTATTCCTTTGTACACCTTCCGTAGTACCAATTCGAAGTTTTACCTCCAGCAAACATGTTCCATATTTTTATACTATCTCCAAAGTACAAATCCAAGTTTGCGTTTCCAAAGAGGTTTTTCTATATTGTTATATTATTTCCATAGTACAAGTTCCATATCATATTCTAAGTTCTCATTTATTCGTTCACTTCGAAAGCACTATTGTCATTTCCTCCCTCCAAAGTACAAACTTCCTTTCCAGCTACATACATATTCTATATTCCGAAGAAGAGCTACCAATCGATGCTGCAAAGGATCCATTCCAGCTGGAAGCACCAGAGCATTTCTACTTTAAGTTCTTTAGTTTTAAGTTAAATTTTTTAATTAATTTCATAATTTATTTGTATTCTTTAAATTTGTATTACGTAATGAGAGAATACACGGTACAACAGAGGCATATTTTATTGCAGTGGTACTGCAATGGGGCCCGGGATGTTCACGCCGGATTTCCCCAACTGGCAACCCTATTTCCATTTTTCTATGATCCGAAATATTTGCATTCGGCATCCCTAATTCTGCCCAGAATTGTGTTTTGTATGCTCTCATTCTCTCTCTCTCTCTCTTTGAATAGTCATACTTAGCTTTTCCTTATAGTTTTACTTGTAAATAAAACACTTGTAAACTAAGCATCAACCAGTACTGTTGTCCTTGGTAAGAAGTCGTTCTGTTTCACTGAATTCAATAAAGAAGAACCATAATTGTTCTTACTCCAAAATTCTTAAACACTGCATTTTCATTCCTTTTTTCTTTCCATTATTTCCTTGTGGATGAATCTTGAGGAAAATATTTCCAATACTGAAATATTTTCGAGGCTTACCGCAGCCAAAGCCAAAGCACAAACTTCCTTTCCAGCTACATACATATTCTATATTCCGAAGAAGAGCTACCGATCGATGCTGCAAAGGATCCATTCCAGCTGGAAGCACCAGAGCATTTCTACTTTAATTCTTTAGTTTTAAGTTAAATTTTTTAATTCATTTCATAATTTATTTGATATTTATAATTCTTTAAATTTGTATTACGCAATGAGAGAATACACGGTACAACAGAGGCATATTTTATTGCAGTGGTACTGCAATGGGGCCCGGGATGTTCACGCCGGATTTCCCCAACTGGCAACCCTATTTCCATTTTTCTATGATCCGAAATATTTGCATTCGGCATCCCTAATTCTGCCCAGAATTGTGTTTTGTATGCTCTCATTCTCTCTCTCTCTCTCTCTCTTTGAATAGTCATACTTAGCTTTTCCTTATAGTTTTACTTGTAAATAAAACACTTGTAAACTAAGCATCAACCAGTACTGTTGTCCTTGGTAAGAAGTCGTTCTGTTTCACTGAATTCAATAAAGAAGAACCATAATTGTTCTTACTCCAAAATTCTAAAACACTGCATTTTCTTTCCTTTTTTCTTTCCAGTATTTCCTTGTGGATGAATCTTGAGGAAAATATTTCCAATACTGAAATATTTTCGAGGCTTACAGCAGAAACCCAACCGCCCTTCATTCTAGTGAGAACACCCACAATTGGCGTTTTCAATATATATATACATATATATATATATATATATATATATATATACAACCCCTAAAATTCTACTCACAGCTTAAATGATGTACCGCATTTTAATTAGTTCTTAAACCATATTTTATTATTAAAATCATATTTAGAATCATGGGATATCACTTTTTGGCTCAGAACATCAATTAAGCCTGCTTTATGGACTTATTAGTACAGCTAGTAGAGGAATAGATCGATAATAGTCCATATTGTCCCATGACTCAAGAAGTGTACTACTGAGGTATAGGAGATTTGAAAAATCGCAAGTTTTTTATATTAGGTTATCTCGTAGACCATTTATGTCCAATAAAATTAAAATTTCGACCAGTTTGTGAAACTTCCCAACAGTGTTAATGTATCCCGAACTTCAAAACGTCGGGTGCCTGCTTAGGATCAATACCAGGAGAAAATCTTATTGAGTCTATAATACCCAATTTGTTATATATCCATTACATATATTAGACTCAAACGGATCGAAAAACATAAATGAGTACAACATTTCAGGGTTATGCTTTAAAACTGAAGCTCGAAAAAGTTTTACTGTCAATAACGTGTAACAACGCTTGTCATATTTTACGGACTCATAGCTGTGTTGGGAACTTCTCCATATTAGGAATGGTTCGTTGTACTCAAAAAACGTAAATATCAACAATTTCAATATAAAAACATCTCCCAAGAGATGGAAAGTGGCTGCTTCGATGGGATGTAACCACAGATCCACTGGAGTTAAATGAGTAGGTAGGTAGGTTGAAAGGTGTTTTGTGTCGTGCGGGCCCATGCCGCATACTGTTCAGATGTCTTGCACGGCGCGGTCGATATCCGCCCAATGAGAATTTAGGCGACTGCAATATCCAAATATCAAAACTACTCTAGTTTGTCGTGGCAGCTGACGCTCCTCAGCTGCGATGGATGGGGGATGTATTTTGAGGACTTTATTCACACTATATTTGCTTATGGCCTTAGCAACTGCATCCGTGTGAATACTATTTAAACCTGCTTGATATGCCTGTTGATCTAGGGGTTCTCTCCTATATTGTTGGCCCTACCTCTCTAGAGCATGAATAAACTTAATGATATACCTGAATGTGTTGGGCCTAGCCGGATGATTGGGATGGCTCTCACGGTAACACCAAAGCAAGTATTGCAACGAAAGCATCTCATTGTGTTGCTTTACTGGAAGAATCGTTGCCTCCCAATGTATATGGTCCACTGAAGACTTGGGGAGGCACCCTGTTGCTGTTCTCAGGGCGCCATTCTGGCAGGTTTGAATCTTTTTCCAATTCGTATCACATAATCCCGGGGACCAAACTGGCGCCGCATAGCTTACCACAGACCGACCTATCGCGTTATATGTGGTCAAAAAGGTTTCTTTATCTGCACCCCAAGTGCTGCCGGCTCGGGACTTGAGGACCTTGTTCTAACTCTTCAGTTTGTCGCAGATAACTGTGGCGTGCGCGCACAACTTGAAAGTAGTGTCGAATGTGACCCCTAAAATTTTGGGGCAGTTTGTAGTCGGAATTCTGCTACCGTCGACCACGACATTAAATTCTCTTCCAAACTGCGCTGTCAATGTGGTGAACAGAGCGGATGTTGATTTTGTGGCGGAAATATGCATATTCTTCGAATGGAAATAGGTGGTAAGATCGGTTAAATAGTTGTTCAGTCTCTCACAGATGTCATCAGGATAGGTACCTGACACCAGGATCGTGCAATCATCCGCATACGTTACGATCTCGATGCCGTCTGGAGGTTGCGGAATACAGGAGAGGTAGAGGTTAAACAGTTCCAGAGATATCTCACCACCTTGGGGAACTCCCTGTTTTACTCTACGGGGTTTGGACTTCTTGTTCCTGAATTCTGAATCGAAAGAATTGCCTCTCCAACGTTTTAAGCTTGGCTGGAGGGTTGTCTGCTCAACGTCATCGAACAGAGTGGAGTGCCTGACTGTATCAAAGGCTTTTGTTCTTTCGCACGGCCGTCTCTGGTTGAGTCCTTGACAAATATTTGTGGTAATGGCGTGCAGCGTAGTTGTCGTGATGTGCTGCTTACGGAATCCATGGCGATGATCGGCTACTTGACAGCTAATTCTGATACTGGGGAGGACTAAGGCCTCAAGAGTCTTTGCTACGGGCGACAAATGCGAAATCGGCCTGTACGATTCACTTTTGTTGGCATCCTTGCCGGGCTTCCGTAGTGGTACCACCCTGCCCATTTTCCACACTTCGGGAACAATGAGGGTGGTTAGCGACAAGTTGGGAACTTAGTGAGATACTCCACTCCCGGTTCATCCAGCTGCTTCAGCATTACTATGGAGATTCCATCAGGGCACAACGCTTTCGATGATTGAGCGTTCCTGATGGCATTGGCAATATTGTCCATTGTAAACTGTGGTGGTTCCTCCTCGGCAGGAGGAACCTGTCGCTCTCAGGGTGCTCGACAAACTGTAGATTGAAATAACTTGCGCACCTCTTTGGGTCAGTCAACGTAACGTCGCCAAACGTGATGGAGGTCATATCTTCCCTTCTTCCAGGGTTCGAGAGTGACTTAACAGTTGCCCATAATACACATATACCGGCTCCAATGTTGCAACTCTTCAGATGATTTAACCACTTCTTCCGCTTATGCTCGCCGACCAGCCTGTTAACTTCCAGAGTCAGCTCCCTGACTCTGGGGTCATTGGAGTTGGTACGACGAAGCTCATCACGCTCATTTGCTAATCCCGTCGCCTCTGCTGGCAAGTTTGGTCTCACTTCGGGTATTCGACCAGCATGGATATGGCTGAAGCAGTGATGATGTCTCGGAACGCCCTTTCCGCTACCCGAACATCAGAAGGATTGGGCAGTTCTCTGA
Organism: Musca autumnalis; assembly: GCF_047663935.1. Taxonomy (NCBI): domain Eukaryota; kingdom Metazoa; phylum Arthropoda; class Insecta; order Diptera; family Muscidae; genus Musca; species Musca autumnalis. The sequence goes on from NW_027411644.1 coordinate 142,890,208, forward strand.
AGCGGCGATTGGTGAACTGTCTGAGACCCTGCCAACAGCTTTCTTATGATTGACGAATGTGCGGCGTCATCGCCACAATCTTCCACTCAGCTTCGTAGAGTGTTGATTTGAGGGTTGTGACCGACCAAAGGTTATTCATCTCCACTGTCACAAACCAATACAGTGCACTGAAAACCCATAGTATATCTTTTGGAATATGTGACACATATTTGGCAGCGATCTCCTACCAAATAAAAAAAATGCTGAGATCCCCTAACACCGGGGTGTTAAGCGACCACGTGCCCATCGGTGTTCTCAAGGTTTGCAGTGAGGGTACCAACTGTATTTGAACGGAGCCTCGTTGATAACTGGGCGACTCAACGAGTAAATATCATGCCCTTGCCGTGGTAAGGAGGCTATGCCGCGGTAGACCTCAGCTCCTCCACAACTCAATATCCCATGGACATTCAAAATTTAAACAAAAAAACCAAAAACCAAAAAACCCAAAAACCTCAAGATGAACCTTTGACTGATGTAGGTGTGGATGCTTTGGCACCCTCAGTCTTTACACTCACAGGTGCAACCTCCTCACTATCCCTGACAATTACGAATATGGACATTGGCAACGATTCCCCTAACGTTACGGCCAGCAGCTCTAAATCTGCTACAAAGCGGACTGAAAATATGGGCGGGGACGACACTCCGGAACTGGACCATATAAATGACAGTTTGAAAAGACAGAGCCTAGTACTCCTCAATTTAATTGAGGAAAGCGTCCCCTTGACACTCAAGGAGGAAAGCATACCGGATGAAATTTGGGAAAAATTATCGCTGACTGAGGAGGAGGAAGATATGGACACGACAGTGATCCATGTCCCTACCTCTAGTCGAGCTAACAACCACCCATCCGGTGATGCTTTGGTGTCGGATAATCCCGACAAACCTCTGCTTCTAAGGCAAAAAGCAGTAGAGGAGGAGAGTGGCGCGAGCGAAGAACATATCGATGGACGATTCGCTGAATCCACACACCTCCAACTCTGCCAAAGCAAAGGAAGCAAGAGACAAAAAATCATACAGAAGGGCAACTAATTATTGCAAGCGGTACGCCAATAAGGACCCCAACACCATCAGCGTGAGGGAATTTCAAATGATACGGTCTAACCTCAGGTTCGTGAGGAGATTTGAAAGAGAATATCCTCACGTACCAAAGAGGGAAGTGCGTGTCAGTGAAATCCCTACGTCAAGAGCGGGAGTAAGCCCCATCGAAACCTCCGAAGAGGTGGCGAAGGGAGGAGACTTCAGCTCTGATAAGGACACCCCTTCTTCCAATGCGGCTACGTCGCAGCCCTCAAAGAAGGCTGAGAAGAAGTCAAAAAGGTAGAAGAAGGGATCCAAATCCTCTGGAAAGGTATCAACTGATTCTGCAGCTGGCCCAACTTCTAAACCCAAACAAAGGGTGATAGAGGTGAGTCGGCTGATGAAAAAGAAGATACCATCCGACACAAGTGGGAACAAGAGCGGGCGGAACAGTTATGGGTCAGTGACGGCATTGGCTTCCTCAAAGGATGACGGACCTCGGGCGAACGATCCAAAATCACAACCAGTGGTTATGAAGAGGAAGAGGTCGTCTGAGGAACAACCTCCTTCTGCGAAGAAGTCTACGTTGTCACAGCCGGTCTATCCATCGACATCGTTTGCTTCGGTAACGAGGAAGGCTAGTGAGAGGATCACTAATGAAAAGGTTAAAGCCTCTTCATCTAGTGCTTCTTCTCTGAAGCCTTGTACGTCTGGAAAGGCGAGGAAGGCTAGTGAGAGGATCACTGATGAAAAGGTTAAAGCCTCTTCATCTAGTGCTTCTTCTCTGAAGCCTTGTACATCGGGAAAGGCGAGTGAGAATAAGGTAAAACCTAGTGCTCTGTAGACTCCCTGCTCGTCCACCAAGGCGAGTAGGGACAACGCGGAAACTGGTGTTTTGCACAATCCAAGCTCGTCTGTGAAGTCGAGTAAGGAAAATTCAGGACCTAGTGATCTGGAGATTCCCTGCTCGTCCGCGAAGGTGAGTAAGGACAACGCGAAGCCTACAGCTTTGCAGACTCCTTGCTCGTAAAACCCAAAGGGTGACATCGCTGCTCGACGGATTGTCCAGGGTGAGATCCGGCTTACAATCATAGACTGGGCTGATCCCAATAGGCGTATCAGTGACTGCCATTGGTTGCTAGTTAAGGGTCGTCTTCGGGACATCCTCATCTCGGACGTGGTTGAACAGGCAAATGTGCGGCTGGGCCAGTCTGCTCTTTACAAGGGAGTCAAGGTAATTAGCTGTGAAAACAAGGAATCCGCAGATTTGTTTGTTAAAACAGTTAAGGACATTGGCTCTCTTTGGGAAGGTAGCAATCTGGCAGCTGTACCTCTGTCTGAGATATCATGTGGGATGATAACCTCAGTATGGGTCCCTCCTCCTTCAATGGAGCTAGGACGAATACTGATGTTGGTTGAGAAGCAGAACGTCGGTCTTCAGATGGGAAACTGGATGATTCTCGGTTCCTTTAAGAAGAACGACGGACTGGTCATAAAATTCGCCACGGACAAGTCCGGAGAGGACTTTCTAAGGAGTCGAGGAGGGTTGCTGAACTTTGGATTAGGACGATTATGTTTCCGAATCCCACCAAAGCACCAGTAGGTAGGAAGCGGCAAAAGCTTAGCTTTGTGCAGATAAACCTGCATCATTGCAATGCTACTGCTGCTGAACTACTGAAAAACCTCTCGACTCAAGACATCGATAACGCCCTAGTCCAGGTGAGTGGGCTTAGCGGCAAGAACTATTCCGTTTTCGCTGCCTCAAATGGGGACAAGGTGAGGACATGTATAGTTGCTAAAAAAATCTTAACCTAATCCTTCTGTCCAATTACAGTAGATGTGATATAACCACGGTACGGATGGAAGAAGATCGGAGCAAACCCTTGGTTTTGTCTTCGATTTTCCTGCCTTACGACGACCCCGAACCACCAGGCAAGGTCATTCAGGATCTAGTGGATGAACTAGGGAGCATCCTTGGATGTGATGCCAATGCCCACCACTTCCACCGGGGAAGCAGTGACACAAAAGCAGGAGGTGAGTGCATTTTCAATTTTATTTTAAAAAATAATCTAAGAATCTGTAATAGGGGTAACACTCCCGCGTTTCAAAATAGATTAAGGGGGGAAGTCATTGACGTAACCCTGACCAACATGGATGACACCGATGTAGAGAATTGGAAAGTATCACAAAAGTGCTCCTTTTCGGATCACAGGATGATACTATTTCAAATCTCTAAACTTGGGGTAACACAGAACCCTCATAGAAATCCCAGGAGGACGGAATGGGGGTTAATTCGAAGCTCTGACGGCCTCAAAACTATGTGGAGGTGGAAGTAACACTTTCCATACTGTCGAGGAGGTTGAGAGAGCTGTGGATTCCATAACAAAAACCCTTCTGCGTAAAGCAGCAAGGCAATCCTACAATAAAGCCAGTAAGACGAAACTTAGTACGGATTGGGATGCCTACAAGGTCAATTTCAATAAGTACAAGAGTGAAATCAGGAAAGCTAAGCGAAATTCTTGGGTTAGTTTCAGCGAGTCGATAGAATGGGTTAGTGAAGCTACCAGGTTCCGTAAGATACTATCTAAGGACCCAAAATCCATAGGTAGTATCAAACGGAGCGATGGTTCCTGGACTAACTCCGGTCTAGAGACTTTGGATCTGCTGTCATGGGTTAAGGTGATCTACATCCCCAAAGCGCGGAAAGCAAGTCATAGTCTACCAAAAGACTACAGACTAATTAGTCTTTCTTCCTTTCTCTTTAAAACATTAGAAAGGTTACTGTATCTTGAAATTAGAACACAATTAAACCCAATTAACATCAGCAAATCACAACATGCCTACACTAAAGGCAAATCAGTGGACACTGCCTTGCATGAGGTGGTCGGGCATGCTGAGAAGCATATGGAAAATTCAGGCTTCACGCTGGCGGCCCTCCTCGATATAGAGGGGGCTTTCAATAACGTGAAGCTTGAATCAATCCACAATGCTCTCAGCAACTCAGGCATTTCCTCCATCCTTGTGTAATGGATTGATGAAATGCTGAAGAGTAGAATCATCAACTCATGCATGGGAGAGAGTTCCGTGAGGAAATCTGTTAACAGAGGCACTCCGCAGGTAGGAGTTCTCTCACCCCTGCTATGGCTTCTGGTAATAAATGAAATACTTGTGTGCTTCTACCGGCTGAAGATCAAGGTGGTTGCTTATGTTGATGATGTGGTTGTGCTGATAAGTGGCAAATTCCTGCCAACCCTTTCTGAGCTCATGCAAAGAGCCTTAGTGCAGCTTGAAAACTGGGCCCAGAACAACGGTCTGGGAGTAAACCCGGAAAAAACAGAGCATGTGCTATTCACTAAGAAACGCAAAATTCCCAATTTTGAGCCTCCAGTCCTGGACGGGGTGGCCCTGGAACTTTCTACGGAAGCTAAATACCTCGGCATTATTCTGGACCATCGCTTGACATGGAAAAGAAATGTAGAGGAGCGAACGAAGAAAGGACTCAATGCACTCTATTCCTGTAAAAACTCCATTGGGAAAAGCTGGGAATTGAGGCCACAGATCATACACTGGTTGTATGTAACCATGGTCCTGCCCATACTTACCTATGGTGGACTGGTCTGGTGGCAAGCTCTTGGGAACAATGCGATACCTTGCAAATTATCGAGTGTGAAAAAAACCGCGTCACTGCTGATTACTGGATCGATTGAAAGTACTCCTCAAGCTGCTTTAAACGTCATCCTGGATATTCAACCTCTGGACATCCTAATCTAGTTTCAGGCGGCGAGAACTGCTTTTTGACTCCGGGAGTCAGGGTGTTGGCGTGGTTCACACTTTGGACACTCGAATGTCCTAAAACTAGTTGATAGTCGACTTGAGTTGGGTGACAATGGTTGCGTAAGCGATTATATGCCCACCTCATACAAGTCTGACTCCTTAACTGCTATCTTCCCAAGCAGAGACGCATGGGCTGAATGCATATCTCCTCTGGACGGTCTGGCAATTTACACAGACGGGTCCGAGATGGAAGAAGGTACTGGCGCTGGTGTCTACTGCGAGAATCCGCTAATTAAAAACTCATATAAGCTTGACGATAATTGTAGTGTTTTTCAGGCGGAGATTCTTGCTATCAAGAAAGCAGCTGAAATGGTGAAATGGCTTGAAGGCGGTCTTACAGGTCCGGTGACTGTATATGTCGATAGTCAAGCGGCCCTAAAGGCTCTCAAGTCAAGGACCAAAAATTCAAGAGCTATTCTTGATTGTAGGAGAGCTCTGCAGGATATACACGATATAGTAAAGCTATGTTGGGTTCCGGGTCATAGCAACATCATGGGAAACGATGTAGCAGATGAACTGGCTCGAGGTGGCTCTAGGTCTTCCTGTCTAACATAGATCCCATAGTCCTATTCTACTTTGCCAGACATATAGCATGGCTTGGCAAAGGTCCTTAACAACCCTTAATAATCAGACTCTTTTCACTTTTCCAGATAATTCCTTGGCGTCAACCTCTACATCTCCCACACTCACCATCATCTCATCATCTCTATCCTATCATCCTCATCTCATCAAGCTGCATCAACACTCTATCATCTCCTTCACCTTAAATCATCTCAACAACACACCTCCATCATCTTTAAATCATCATCTCCATCATCTTTAAATAACCTGCACAGGATGAACACAATGGACCAACGGTCTCCGAGTGAAGCAGTCACCTATTCTAGTAGAGGGCTGCGCATCCTTAAACCTAACCTAACATAGTCCCAGTCGTTGTCCCTCACGTGGACAAGTCCAGAGCAACCCACTCCTGACATCTATTGCATCTCACCGAAGGCTGGATGTGGGTGAAAATGCGGATGTGACAAACCGAGCACAAATATATTGGTCCTGTGTTTTCCTCCGTCCCGACAGGGACCAAAAGAATTGGGAGCAGGCATTCCGGGATTGCTGCTCCCAACACAGAGAAACGAAACAAATACAAACATATGTGCACTGAGGTGGCAGCCGCTGGCCGGAACGATGATGTTGTGTAGTTCCGGGTCAATACGGTACGAAATAACACGCTGCCGTGGGATTGTTTAAATAAGGTGTATGCCCCGTTACTGCGCACTGTGTTCTGCCAGTGCAGTTTTTTTGCTCAATGGGTTTGCTTTTTACCCTTTTTGCAAGTGCTTGTGGCATCGCCGTTACATTTAATCTTATAAACCTTTGTGCGGCTGAAAAAGTTGTTGTTTGTGTTGCTAGTTTTTAATACAATTTGCTATTGTTCTTTGTTAAATAAATTTGAGTTGGAAAAACGTTCAGAGAAGCCTGTCACATACGTTGATCTCTTGTATATTTTCTCCATTTTGGTTTCAGTGTTAACAATTTTATTGGTTTTTACCTGGTTTTTTTTAATCATTAATGTCCTGTTTGGGAAGTCATTTATGGCTAAAATCTTCCTAATCTTCAACCGAAAGGTAAAAAAGATGAGGAGAAAGGGAAGCGAAGGGAGAGTTTAATCTGGACCCAGCCATCCGAGGATGGGAGCGACCCTGACTCCGAATCAGACAGCAGTTGCAAAATCAACACCACCGTTGTGGAGAAGCCCGTTAACGAGGAGGTCCACAAGATGGTAGAAGAGGTAAGCGAAAGCATATCTAAACTTACAACGGAGAAAAAAGTTCGGTGGACTGGAGCCCAGAGACGTAGGTACCAGAGGATCCAGGCACAGCTAAACAAAAAACAGCGGGCCGCACCAAAAGAGATCAACAATCCCTCCACTTCCTCGGAAGCGGCGAAGAGGATTAGATCTCCAGAGGAAGAAAATACCGCCAAACCAAGTAAGAAGAAAATGAGCTTCCCACCATCAAATGCCCCAAGCAATTCCTCTCAAAACCCACGCGAAGGAGACTGCCCAAAGAACCCTTCGACGGAGGGCGAAAAGGAGTGCTCGGGCACGAAGAAGGTGAGCGCGACCGCGGAATCCTCTGGAAGTACCAAGGGCTCTGATAAGAAGCCCAGGGCCTTCCAGAAGAGGAAGATGGGCGCAGAGACTGGCTCGGAGCCGCCATCTACTTACGCCAAGGTGGCCAGGAAGAACTACAGGGACGAGAGGTGCTATGCAGTGATCGATACCAGTAGAGGGTCCGGCAGATTACCTAAAGAACACCAGCAGGCCATCGAAAATATGGTCAGCGATAAAATACTGGAACACATTCTAAAGAGTGGGCCAATAAAAATAGTCAGCAGCGAGCTCAAAGGGGACCTCTTAGTATACCACTTGGGACCGCACGCGAACCCGGCCGCTCTCGAGGAAGTCATCAACAGTGTGACAACTCCATGGGAAGGCGGAAAATTGAAGCTGGTGAGGAAGGACGAGATACCTCATCTGACTAAAGCGACGGTTTACGTCAAAGGGTATGGCTGCAAGTTCGAGACAGAACGCATGCTCGAGGTCTTTGGCAAGCAAAATGAGACCTTGGAAGTGAAGAGGTGGGAAGTCTTCCACAGGGAGGAGAAAGAGGATGGCACTCTCCTTGTGGTTGGAATTGACGACCTCTCACTATCCAGTCTTACAAAGACAAAGCGTAAGGCGTACTACATCTGTAATGCAGTCACCTTTAAAGTTGGAAGGGCACGAGTCGGGGAAGAAGAAGAGGATGCCCACCAAACCAGCAAGGAGGACAAACCACCGAGCAATTCCGAAGAGGGGGTCGAAGCCATCAGCGACTCCCAAGAAGCACGCTTACTGGATGACTCATGATTGAGGTCATCCAGATAAACCTCCATCGGAGCGAAACGGCAACTCAAGCCCTGATGGATAAAATAAACAAAGGTAAAATACACATCGGTTTAATCCAGGAACCTTGGACCGTAAAGAACAAGGTTTCCGGACTAAACCACATTAATTACCAACTCTTTTACGCTAATACAGGAAACCGATCGAGGACCTGTATTATATGCCATAAAAACTTATGCTTTCTTTTCTCCCCAGAGTTGTCAACCTCGGACGCCACAGTGTTGAAGCAAGGGAATGGTAATATATACCTCGCATCAATCTACCTGCCGTTCGACTCGCCGACATTACCACCTTCGTCGGAGCTACAGCAACTGGTGAGGAAAATCAAGCAAACAGGTAACGAAGTACTAGTAGGTAGCGATGCTAACTCTCACCACATTTCGTGGGGTAGTACTAATACTAACAAGAGGGGTCAAGCCCTTCTAGAATTTTTGAATACTAACGACCTGATAACCCTTAACATAGGAAATACACCAACCTTTGTTAACAGAGTTAGGGAGGAAGTATTAGATGTAACAATATGTTCAGAAAATCTAATAAACGAGGTACATGAGTGGAGAGTTTCAAAGGAACACTCCTTCTCTGACCATAGGTATATTAGGTTTAAAATATCAAGGCCACCGCCGAATCCGATAACTTTCCGAAATAAATCCAAAACTAATTGGGCTAAATTCGGAAAACAAGTTAAAGATAGACTAGGGCAAGAAGTTGAGGTTTGCCTAAGCAAAGAAGATATTGATAGGAATGTCAATAAACTAACAGAGGCTCTAGTAAGGTCTTTCGAAGAAAGTTGTCCACTTCGAGAGAGGAAATCTGCCTACGAAAAACCCTGGATGACAGGGGAAATTCGTAACAAAGGCAAAGAGGTCCGAAGACTTTACAATAGGGCAAAACGTAAAAAAGCAGCTGTATTCTGGGACAACTACCAAACAAAACTAAAAGAATACAACAAAATGACAAGAAACGCCAAACGGAACTCCTGGAAGCTTTTTTGTGAACAGGTAGATAGCGTGAATGACGTCTCTAAAATTAAAAAGTTTCTATCTAAAACTCACTCACAACCCGAGCTTCTGGTTGATGAGACGGGTAAAAAGATGGAAACAGCCGAGGAAACTCTAAGCCTTCTGATGAGAACGCACTTCCCGTCGAGTACTACGGCACATACAGTGTCACCGATGGAGATAGCTTATGCATCAGAAGAAGCACCAAAAATCAACAACTTGATGATTAAAGAAGCAATAATGAGCTTCTCACCATACAAAGCAGCGGGACCAGACCAGATTTTCCCAGCCTTACTTCAAAGGGAAGTGGACTATATTTCGTCCAATCTGGTCGAGATTTTCAATGCTTGCTTAAACTTTGCGTATACTCCATTGGCCTGGCAAGAGGCAAGGGTAGTATTCATTCCCAAGCCCGGCAAGTCAAGTTATGCAATACCAAAATCTTATCGTCCGATAAGTTTAACTTCATTCTTACTCAAAACAATGGAACGGACGGTCGACACCATGATAAAGAGTAACATCCCTAACGATATGCTCAAGTACAAACAACATGCATACGTAAAAGGTAGATCAGTGGAAACCGCATTACATGAGGTAGTACACCACATAGAGAGAACCTTCGAGATGAAATTGTATACTCTCGCAGTTTGCATCGACATCGAAGGAGCGTTCAACAACGTCAGCACCGAAACGCTAATCCACTCCTTAGACGAGTTTCAGGTAAACCGGGCCTTGAGGCACTGGATAGACCACATGCTAAGGAATAGATGGATAAGCTGCGCGCTACAAGACGTAACAAAAAGAGACAAAGTTGGTCAGGGGACGCCACAGGGAGGAATACTATCACCTCTCCTATGGGTTACCACCATAAATAGTCTACTAAGGAACTTAACCGACGAAGGATTTGAACCCATCTGCTATGCAGACGACGTTATAATACTTCTTAGGGGAAAGAATCCAAATATACTTTGTAGAAGGGCCGAAACGGCTCTAAAAATAGCATACAACTGGGCTAGACCGAGAGGTCTAAATGTCAACCCGGAAAAAACAGAATTATGTCTATTCACTAGGAAAACGAAAATAGGAGCTTACGAAGAACCCGTTTTCCTAGATAAGATGATAAACATTTCTCCAACAATTAAGTACCTGGGAGTAATTCTAGACAGGAAACTTAAATGGAGAGACCATATTCAGGAAAGGGCTAATAAAGCCCACAGATGTTGGTCAACCTGCAGAAGAGCTATAGGCTCAAAATGGGGTTTCAATCCTAGGATGACACACTGGTTATACAGAAGCGTAATTAGACCGATTCTAACTTACGCTTCTGTGGTATGGTGGACAGCTACGGACAAGAAATGCAGCGTAAAAGTACTGCAAAAAGTCCAAAGAACGTGCTGCTTAAGTATTAGCGGGGCAATGAGGACTACACCAACTAGGGCTTTAGAGACAATTTTATTTGTCCACCCAATAGAAATTCAGGTAAGGTATGAGGCAGCCATCGCAGCTATAAGACTTAAGTCGATGAGCGAGTGGATCGTAAGAGACCACCAAACATACCACCAAAACATATTACAGGTTACAACGGGTGAGTCAATAGATCATATTGTATCAGACCGTATACCTGAAACAATTGAATCCGCCTTGTGTGAAATTTTAATACCAGACAGGGACATGTGGATCGATGGAACCCTAGAACGGATGCCAACTGGAAGCTGTGGGTTCACAGACGGGGCCGTTCTAGGGGGGAGAACGGGTCTGGGTCTATATATCGAAGACCAGGAAACTAGAATCTCCCTTCGACTGCCGGATCATAATACGATCCTACAGGCCGAAATCCGAGCAATCACAGAGTGTCTGAACTGGTTTAAAGCTAACACAAGGCCAATCACTGTAAACATCCTAACGGACAGTAAAGCAGCAATTAAAGCAATAACAAGCAAGACGGTGAAATCAAAAACTGTCCTGCAGTGTAAAAAATCAATCAACGACTACTCCCACCATGGTTCTGTTAACATTATATGGGTACCAGGACATAAAGGGATTAGGGGTAACGAGATAGCCAACTCCTTGGCAAGGCAAGCCAGAGAGCAAGCTACGATAAGCCTAGATAATGCTAAGCCTTTAAAAGCGGCGCGTCTAGAGTTAAAAGCATGGGCAGAAAACGCCCATACATCCCTCTGGAATACTGAAGAGAAAGGGAAAAATACAAAAATCCTCTGGGGAAACCCAGACCAGGATAAAACAAAGGAACTCCTTCAAATGAGTAAAAAAGACATTAGTAGACTGACAGGCATCTTTACAGGACACCTAGGGCTACAAGCACACCTGCACAAAATCGGTTGTGCAGAAAGCAGCGAATGCAGAGCATGCGGAGAGGACGACGAAACGTTGGAACACTATCTCTGTCATTGCCCAGCCTTCGCGACGCTAAGAAACCAATTTCTAGGAAATAACACTATACCAGAACTCCACCAAATTAGGGCAAGCGAGTTCAAAAACTTAAGAGATTATGTCAATGGCACAGAATTTCTTAACTGATAAATTTATTTTCTTTTCAATAAATTAAGCAATAAAAAATTTATTCCCCTTAGGCTTCCGAAATTAGAGCGCACAACAGGCCTATACTGGCTTAAGTGTATGCCCCATACGGGCATGTGGCGATTCTTATATTCGCCCCTCTTTTCAACCTAACCTAACCTAACCTAACCTTCATTTCATTGGTTGCGTGAAAACTTTTATCGCTTATGTTGATCACTCTGCGTATAAAATTTGTTGCAGCATTTATTTTTATGCGCCGTGGATGTTTCGAATTGCAGTTGATAATCCTTCCAGACGCACTTGGTTTCTGGTACCAATCTTGTCTAAGTACCAGTGAGTCGAGGTATGGTAAGTGGTTATTTTTCTCACTATCCATTGTAAAACGTAGTAACCAGCAACTACGTTTTTAAAATATTGAGGGTAGTATCGACTTTATCTCTTTTAACCATGCAAAATATGTCATCGACATATTTAGTCAGAATCCTTGGTTTATTTGTCAATTTTTCAATACTCTCGTCTAATAATTTTTCCATCATAATATCAGCGATTATTGGTGATATCGGGAAACCCATTGGTATACCTTTATGTTGTTCATATTTTTTCCCATTGTATAAGAAAAAACGTGAGTCCTTAATACACACGGTTAGCGTATCTATAAATAGATGCAAAGGAATATTTGTAATTAGAAAACAATCATCTGTAAAATGAGTTATTGAAAATATAATTGATCAATAACACCACAAATACATTTAGAGCATGTTCCATAAATGAATACATCAAAGAGAGTTTCTTAAAAAGTACACGGTTAGCATATCTATGAATAGATGCAAAGAAATATTTGTAATTAGAAAATAATCATCTGTAAAATGAGTTGTTGCAAATATAATTGATCAATTACGCCACAAATACATTTAGAGCATGTTCCATAAATGAATACATCAAAGAGAGTTTCTTAAAATGTAGTTTATTGCGGGTCATTGGAAATACCATTCGGAAGCTATCAGAGTTATACCCCTAGAACTCGCTTCACGTCGTTAATAGGCTCCAAAAACTGCAACTCAAAGTGAACGGCAAAGGGTCTACAAGGAACGTCGGTACTCTAATAAAATAAATGTCGTAGTGTAATAAAAAAAACATCTTACGAATAAGCTTTTTGGTAAGGGACTAATTTCTCAGAGTTCGTTGGATACAGCTTTATTTTTCATATTAGTATTATTAAAACTGAATTTTTTACTTTACTAAATACTCCTATCACGGCATTCCCGAAATTGCCATGAATAAAATACAAGGAGCGGCGCTCCATGTTTTAAGAACGTTGGTGACAAATCCAAATTGTGAGGCGGCGGAGGCATTAATAGGTAATTTTCGTATTCGTGAATCATATCATCAGCTGTATCAACAAGCATTTGCGGCAAAGAATGGTTGCATTACAAAGTAATACAAACAGTTGAGAGACGTTCTGTGTGTGGGGATGAGAATGGTGATACAAACCCGAGTGTTACGGATAAATAAAAGGAGAGGAAATAAAACACAAAGGTTTTTAGTTTGTATAATAATTCCAATGGTGTGTAGGTGATTTATTTAGGTGAAAAGTGCAAAAAAAAGTGAAAAAAATCTTATGTTAACGAGGAAAAACCGATAGGAAAGACGGAGTGAAACCTATAGGAAATACATCCTGGTGAGAATAATAAAGTATTCACGGGTTTTGGTTGTCTGGTAGTGCAATCGTTTGAACGTACTTAATTCGAATGATGGGGAGAAGAGGACATTGGACCAGTTAGGATCTATCCGAATACCGCATTTTGTGCAAGAAGTGAACCGAGTATATTTTGGTGAATTCCGTCTTAAAGGATTTTTGGGTATAAATCAGCTCCAATCAATAGTTCTACGGGTCTACTATGAAAAAAGTGTGGATCAGCTAACCGGATTGGACCAGTTAGGATCCATTCGAATACCGTATTTTGTGCAAGAACGACGCAACGTTTACAATTCAAGTTGGAGGCATGCATATTTTAGAAAGCCAATCGGTAAAATATCTAGGCATTCATCTACAACATAATTTATCTTGGGATATCTATATCGACGAGTTGAGGAGTAAGGTTGCTCCTGCCATAGGAATTTTGCATAAATTTAAACACAAATTTGATGTCAGAACTAAACTTCTCTTGTAAAATTCATTGATTCAAAGTCATTTTAACTACATGGCGCTTAAGGCTGTATTTAATTTGCCTATATTATACCCTACCTGTGAACATATACAGTCACAAAAAATATATTGCCTATTCACGGTATTTATAAGGTGCAACTGATTACATACATGTATAAAGCCATTAATAATATTGGATCTCGATAAATTTAGTTTGATGTAAGTCAAAGTAAGGTTGACACAAGAAACTGTTCGAATTTGCGACTGAAAAGATGTAGTTTGGAAATAACGAATCAGAGGATAGAGCATACCGGCTGCTTAGAATTTAACAATATTCCTAACCATATAAAGGTTATTCTCAGAACCGCAGGTTTTAAAAGAGAATTAAAATCATTTTTTATAAACAACATTGAAATCCTCCTGATATAATTTAAAATTATATAACTTTTCATTAATTAATTAACTGTATAATAATACATTTTAAAAGTCTATAAGGCGCTGGGGCAACATTTATGTATTGTGAATTAAAACTTATGAATAATTACACAAAAAAAGTGAACCGAGTATATTTTGGTGAATTCCGTCTAAAAGGATTTTTGGGTATAAATCAGCTCCAATCAGTAGTTCTGCGGGTCTACTAACAAGTGGGTCAGCTAATCGGATGGGACCAGTTAGGGTCCATCCGAAAACCATAATTTGTGCAAGAAGTGAACGGAGTATATTTTGGTAAATTCCGTCTAAAAGGATTTTTGGGTATAAGTCAGCTCCAATCAATAGTTCTACGGGTCTACTATCAAAAAAGTGTGGATCAGCTAACCGAATGTTTGGTAAACGATGTGTTATATCGGCATCTTTCGAGAAAGATGGAAGATCATCCGATAACTGAGGGAGAACAAATGCTTCTGTTTGAAGTTCCAAAGAAGAATTGATTCTTGAACCGATTTTCAGAGAACAACTCATCTGAGTATTAGCTGATACCGTTCCCGTTACTCGTGAAATACGAGCTAGAGCAGAGCAGGTAGGCAAATTTAACAGTATTCTTATGGTGTCTGAGATAAAAGAACCCTTTGATGCTGGATCGATCAGAGCCCGAACTGTATATTCTTTATCATTATGAAGAAGATTCTGTGATGTATGGAAAACTTGTTGATTTGCTATAGTTGGATTGGCACCAGTTGAGGTGGAAGCTATGTTGACATTGTGGTGAACTACAGAATGACGGGAAGAAAAAGGTGTAGAATTTGATGAAGAAGGAGTGGTTTGTGGTGAATTAGTTGAGCGGTGGAGGAGGGTTTGATGTCTTTCACGGCATATATTGCAATTATGGGCGCTAGCACAAGTTTTAATTGTATGACCCCGTGAAAGACAATTCCAACAACTGCCTTGTTTCTTCTCCGTTGAAGATTTTTGGTCAGAAGACAATTGTTTAAACTTTGGACAAAATCGCAAAGAATAGGTCTGTACGATAACTTCGCAAGTAAAAAGTACTTGCAAGTACTCAGCAAGTTCTCAGTAACTTCTCTCCACTTATTTTACTCACTCGAAGCTAAAAATTTGCAGAATGTTATCGAACAACAATTTGCAAAAACTTGCAAGAAGTCAGCTACTTTGACAAACAAGAAGTTTGGCGGATACGATGTAATTTAACAATGGAAGATTGTTTACGAAAATTGTTTGATTATCCATTGCTACAAAAACAATTCTCTTTCCATATCATAAATTAAGTGTTGGCCGTCCACATGGTGTTCCTCTAACTCCATAGATGCGGCGCTTTTTGCTGGGATTTGATACCTTAGAAATAAAACAATCATCACAAAGTACAAAATAAGTTATTTTAGAAAATAAGTAGTTTTCCATAATTTATTTAGTTATCTCTTCTCTTTTTTATCTTTTAATTATTTTAATAACCTAATGTTTGTTTATGTTTGTGCAAAGAATTGCAAAGTCCGCCACAAAACATTCGAATTTAAATCAGCTGATCAAACTTGCAAATTCTTACAAGGAAAATTTTGCTTGCAAAAACTTGTAAGTTCTGAGTAAGAAAATTCTCCAAAACTCTCCAAAATTCTCTCACAATTCTCTTCAAATTCGCTCTCTTTTACTTTACAAGTTTGTTATCGAACAGCATTTTGTAAAAGTTTTTACAAATTTGTAAAAACTTTTGGGTTATCGTACAGACCTAATGAATTTCCGTAGGACATAGAAGGCAAGTTAACTTGGAAGGAGAATTTAATTTTCTAGAGACCGATTTATTGGTGATTTAAATTCTTTCGAAGAAGACTTTTTATTGGGTTCACGTTCTTTGATATCACGCAAACAGTCAAGAGTCTGAATTCTTTCAGAAATAAATGAATCAAAGTCTTCCCAAGAAGACAAAGCAGATTTGTCTCTAACACTCTGTTCCCATAGACTAACAGTTATTCGCGGTAAACGCCGAATACACATGAAGACTAAGATTGGATCCCAATATGCTGTGGTGATATCGTACACTGCCATTGCGGACAAAGAACTGTTGATACCCCGCTGAAGTGTTTTCAACCCTGAACTAGTTTCCCGATCGATATATGGAAGATCAAAAAGAAGCTTCAAATGACTATTGACAATAACCCGTTTATTGTCATACCGATTTTTGAGAGCTGTCCATGCTAAGACAAAGCTACCGTGAGTTAATGGAAACAATTTCTTTAGCCTCTCCTTCTGTCTTTCTAATTAAATGACAGAGTTTCTCAATGTCACTAAGACCAGAATTATTTATATATACCGCGGTGAAAAGGTCTCGGAAAGTTGGCCACGACAAAAAATCACCATGAAAGGTTTCTATATCGCAGGGAGGGAGTACTAGATTATGTACACTGTCCGGATTAGGTGAAAAGAAGGATTCTCGAGTTTGAAAACTGTTTTGAACTAATAAAGGGGCTGGATGATCCACCTGAATACCGATTTCGTAAGATGCAGGTGTCGACGTACACATATCATTTGCTTGGTCACCGTGAAATTCTTCTGCCGAGAGGTCCGAACAATTTATTGAGGTGTGATGAGAAGATTTGGAGGATTGAAGAATTTTGCCCAATTTGCGATTCATAGTTGACCTACAATCTATTCCATGCTCTTTCGAATCTACCGCCGACATTAAATAATCGAGGCAACGATCGAATGTTAATTGGATCTTTGACCATAGCTTGTCAATTTCTGTGCTACGAAACTCTAATTCGTACTGATCTAACTGATCATCCCGCATTTGGTTGAAATGGGAATCGAATTTGATCAAATCATCCGATGCTCTGAAAAAGAGATCTAAAGTTGTGACCGGCATTGTAGAGAATTTGTTAGACAAATTTCCACGAATTTGTTGGAATAATTCACAAAAATGTACAAAGAGTTACAAAAATTCAATAGAATTTATTATTTTTGAACTAGGTGTAGGGTGAATCAATGCCTGAATGTACAAAAGGGGTAAACACAAATGGCCAAAATATCGAAAACCGAATAATTTGAGGATTTTTTCTTGTGCAAACTGAAAATTTTCAATTTCAAAGGGTGTAGGGTGCACTACTTCAGAACAACCAAAAAACCGCAATCAAAAATTCAAATGTGTTGATAAATAATGTGATTTTAGTATAAATAAATATAAATTTATATTGAATATTTTAATAAGTAAATGTTATATTTAATAAAACAAGTAAGAAAAGTCTATAGTCGGACGGAGCCGACCATGGGATACCCTATACCACTATCCCTGGACAATCGCTCTTCACGGAACTTCTTTTCAATGATTGTGAAAATTTAATTATCAAATATCAGAGATGTAATGTATTATACTTATGACCAAAACCAAAAAGTTATCTGGCATGACAAAGACATTTTTGTAGCAGGAAAGGAAAATTTAGTTCACACAAACTAAAATGTAATGAAACCCACTTATGTAGTACTACTACTTCCGTTGTTTAACCGCTACGTTATTGAAATTTTTACCAATTTCACACAAAAGTTTCAGTCTATTTAACCCGCTAAGTATTATCTGATCTCACGCTGGTTTGTACGCTTCTTCTTCATCATAAACTCAAACTTTGTTTAAAATTTTGCGGGTTATTATTTTGACCTACAGAGCCTCTACAAAATTTTGTTTTTGGTCCATTTCATCCCTTAACATTTCACGATCATCACCAAAAACTAATCATTTCTATTCTGGCCCGAACCCAACCTCCTTAAAAAATTCGTTACAATCGGTCCATAATTGTGGCCTTAAGCTTGTTTACAATTTTTAATGGACGGACACGCATCGCTAAATCGCTTTATCTCGTCGAGATATGAATTTTGGCATACCAAATAAGGGGTCTAGGACGAATATTTCGTGGTGTTACATAAACTTTTGGAGAGACAATATGTAGCATGGGATAAAAATGTGGTTCTCTACACAGAACCCATTATATATTAGACAGTAGGCCCGTTATCTAGCAAACACTTTATTGCAATTTACATCAGAGGAAAGGTCAGTATTTTTTTTCCATATGTAGGCTACTTTGCGAAATATATATGTCCTCAAGGAATTAAAATATCGACCAAAAATAAAATTTTTATATTTTCCATACAAAAGTAATGGTCTATTTCATCCGCTAAAGAATATCAGATCATCATTCAAAATTGTAGGCATCTTTTTCGACCTATACTCTTACCCGGTGCAAAATTTCGTGACTATTGATGTGTAATTGCGACTTCTAGCGAGTTTATTATTACACTACAAACAAATAACGGAATATATTAGGCTGTAACTCTGTTGTCTGATCATGCACACCAACATAAATGGCATCAATTGAAAGGTCAAGCGTTCCACTTTCAAGTATATCTCACTTGTCCGGAATGTCACTTCCAGGAATTAAGATATAAGCTGTATATTAAAAATTTTCACACAAAAGTTTTGGTCCATTTAACTTTCTAAATATTACCCGATCGCCATCTCAAATTGCAATCTTCTCCTTTGTGATATACTCTTACCTTATTTAAAATTACGCGTTGATCGGACTATTATTGAGACCTACAGAGTCGCTATAAAATTGGATAAATATTATGTTTTTGGTCCATGTTTAATTGGGCAACAACAAATTCTCCAGTTTGATAGGATAAAATGTTGAGGTGAGGGAGGTGTGATCCATAGGTATGTTTCTCAGTTACCGTATATGAGGAGCAGTGGATGGAGAAAAGAACAAGTGAAATAAAAACAACCAGTATTAATTCTTTATATAAAAATGATTGCTGTTTATTGTGTTTCTTTTCTTACTACAACAAAGATTACCTTTTGTAATCTGGGGTTGGCGCAGAGGCCTTGGTGCTTTCGCTTCTAGAGAAAAAACAAAAGTGAACGCAGAAGTTCACGTGGATCGCAGAGGATCTTAGTGATCGCAGAGGATCGTGTTGATCGCAGAGGATCTTCGTTTAATACTAATACAACTACAATTATCCAGTGAGAGAACAGTCTCTCCTATGTATCAAAATGTATCTACACTCTCCGGTCTCCGCAGAGGGAACTTGTAGAGGTGATACCCGAGCTGTCAATCAGCATCCGTGATCGACTGGGCTCGAGAAGTTGAAGGCCAACGTATCTAACTTATACATTGCCGCCCACCTTGATACACGTAAGCGTGTATCAACAATTAAAGCTAGAAATAATTGTAAAAAGAATGAACGTAAATTCAGATTTCAAGGTGAGCTATAATTCAAGTTACAGATTTTCAAGAGAGGTTGCGAGCAATTCAATATACATTTTAGGATGTAGTACAAGCGATTTTTTTCAACAATTTGTAAGCATTACTCAGTGGTTGATTTCAATTTAAAATACGAGATTAGGAACAAGAGGTGGAGCAACCGGACCGATAAGAAGGTACCCGAAAATAGATTTTTGGGCAAGCAACGAATTCAAAACTATCTTTGGTGGTTCTCAAAAGCATACTATTATCTAATGGTGTTGTCCGAAGACCGATCCAACAAACGAAGTTCTCGACTTTTGACATCAGTAGAAGCCGGAGTGGAGGTTGGACGCGACAAGGAAGGACTAAATATTCGACTTTTGACCTTGGTAAAAGCCGGAGAGGTATTTTCGGGCGACAAAGAAGGGCTAAATACTCGACTTTTGACCTTTGTAAAAGCCGGAAAGTGGTTTGGGTGCGAAAAAGTGGAATTATGTTCTCGACTTTTGACATCAGTAAAAGCCGGATTTATCTTCGTTGAAGAAGCTACAACTTTTCTAATTTGCAAAGTATTAGTATCCTGAAGATTGCTTTGGCATTTATTAGAAGAGCGGGTCGACATATTACACTTAGACTCTCGACTTTTGACATTCGTAAAAGTCGGAGAAGTGCATGGCAAAGTAGAACTGCCGGTAGGGTGTCTGGGCTGCGACAAAACATAACTGGGATCTCCTCTTTTGACATCAGTAAAAGAGGGAGACAATTTTGAAGTGTCCGGAGCAAGTACTCTTCTAACTTGTGGCCGGTGGAGAAGACTATGATGCCTTTGTTTACAGAAGTTGCAACTATGTTTGCTATGGCAAGGTTTAACTACATGGCCACGCGATAAGCAATTTAGGCAGAACTTATACTTTTTAACAATCAAACATTTGTCCTCAAATGAAAGTTTTGAAAACTGGGGGCAGAGGCGCAAAGCTTGTCTCTGATAAGGACAAATTGGGCACGTCCTTGTCAATAAATTGGTGGATCGAGGGGGTGATACATCGTTAGATTTATGTACCGACAAAAATTTATTGGAGGATTTAGGAACAACATTAGATAACAACGAGTTATTGGTGCGACAAGATGCAGAAATATGCTTCGATGACGAATTTGTGACCTGATGTCCATACATGTTCTGGATACACATCAATGTTTGAATCCTCTCTGTGAGGAAAGCATCTAAGTCTCTCCAAGAAGGCAACGACGACTTGTTTTTGATGCTTTGCTCCCACAGAGTCAATGTCAATTTAGGCAAACGTTGCAAACAAATACAAACTATTATTGGATCCCAATGATCCGTGATGACGTCATAGACGGTCATTGCAGCAAGACAACTACTAATACCACGCTGGATAATTTTCAGAGCAGCACAAGTTTCTTTTTCAAAAGATGGGAGATCAAACAATTGTAGCTATTCACCACAATATGTTTATTATCGTACGTATCCGTCAAAGCTTTCCATGCTAACTGGAAACTACAATTGGTGAGTGGAAATCTCGAAACGATTTCGGAGGTTTTCTGTACTAAGTAGCACAGACGTTCAATGTCAGAAAGGCGCACATTTTTGATGTACAGAGTGGTGAATAGATCACGAAAAGACGGCCAAGACATAAAATCGCCAGCAAAAACATCAATGTCGATTGGTGGCAATGGTAAGCTGTGGGTATCGACAGGTGATGTGGAGCAATTGCATGTACTGCAAGAAGTTTCAGGTGGAGCAGGTACGGAGGGAGAGGCAGACTGCACAGGAACAGGCAAGACAGTTGTGTCCAATAACAGATTAGATGGGGGTGCTACTGGAGGAACATTCAACAAAACGCAAGGTGGAGAACTGTTATGCAAACTAGAGTTGAGAGAAGGTGGTGAGATTGGTGGAACTATAGCAGGTGAATTAGGGACAGTGCCTGAAGATTTAAGGCGTTCGAGATGGTGGTTAATTTTGGACATACACTGGATATAGGCTATGTAGGATGTACCATATTTTTCCTCAACGACATCAATACCATCATTCTGTGCAGTCTCGGATGTCGAGAGGCAGTTTTTGCACTCCTCGTAAGTGCAATGAACTTTGTTCCACAATTTTCGATGCTCTGAATTGTGGATTTCGAGATAATGTACGTTATAGTTGGTTTCACTTTTCTTTTCAAAGGAAGCCACACGTCTCAAAAAGATGTCAGAAGCTCTAACAAAACGAGTGAGTGGGGTAACTGACATTTTTAAATTATAATGCGCAGAAATTACCAAAATTCTACAATTGAATTTGCAACAAACTATGAGGTATGGTGAAAAGAGGAAATTCAGTTGAAGCACAAATTGCTATAGCTCAAAGGAAATAAGAAATTTCCACAAAAACCTCCAAATTTCTACTAATACAAAGGGATAATAGCAAGAGGTGATGATATTTGAAATTAAAGTAGGTGAAATAAGAGAAAATTTAAAGAAACTTCCTCAGAGCGAACAAAACTACTTTAATTTGGCCAATAAATGCTAAAAATTATGCGAAATGTATGTGGTGTTGCCAAGTGTAGGGTGCACAGCAAGGTGAGTTATAGCACTGGTAAGGTATTTTTGTCCAAAATTCGATGACAAATATGTAATTTGTACGAAAAAATAGGGTTTTTCGTCAAAAATCAAACAAATAATATGAAATATATTTTGTTTGGGTGACAAGGTGGTGCAATATATGCCGAAAGTAGGGTGTAGGTTTCCAAAATCCAGCAACAAAAAAGCTATTAATATGAAAACACTAATGTTTGCACCAGAAAATCAACGCAAATCAATTAATTTGTCTGAAATATATATTGTTCGGTTGATAAGTTAGTGCAAAGTATGCCAAAAGTAGGGTGTATTTGTCCAAAAATACCGAAACCCCTACGGAGACTCAAATATTATTCCAAAATGTTTAACAAATATTGCCAAAAACAATATAAAAAGAGTCAAAAACAACTATTTTTCACTTATATTCTCTGCTAGAATTATGTGCAATAAATGCCGAATGTAGGGTGAATTTGTCCAAAAATTCCAGAAACCCTACTGCCAATTAATTATATTTCCAAAAATTATCGAAAAATAATTTTCAAAATTAATTATTAAGAAAAAAACTTTTTGTGCTTTTGCCCCACTGTGCTGACCACACAAGCGACGCTAGCAGAGAAATAACTATGGGTAAGCAGCGAAGCTCCCACTGATGAACAGACGTTGCAAACGACCAAGCAGTGAGTGCTGAGGATCAGCAGATGTTATGTATGTTATGTTGTAAGTGTAAATTTGCCAATGCAAATTCTCAACAGAAGGGCTTCGTTCGAAAAAAAACCCTGGGGAATGACAACAACAATCGGTGCAATGAGAGTTATTATTTACCAAAGCGAGAGTTCAATAACCGATGCAAATCCGATTGGAAATTTGATGGGTTTTGTATTTGTAAATATCACAGCGAATTCTCACTAAAGGTATCGGCCTTTCAAATGAGATAAACAACTAAACGAGTTGAGTGATATTATGAAGAAAAACGAAGACGTTTTGTATGATCAACGCGACGTAGGGTGATCAGTTCAACAAAATAAAACTAGCAACAACTAGGGTTTCAAATGGAGGAACGAAATAATTAACACACGTAGTGATGTTAATAGCCGACCAAAGTGATTTTTAGCTACAATTAGGAATTGCAATGAGAAAAGGCAATTGGTTTTATGTGTGTGTTGTTATGGTGAGATTTGGAGCAAATCTAACAAGAATAACAACAACAACACGGATAATGATTTGTATGATCACCGCGACATTGGATAATCTGTACAGCAACGATTTCAATAAGTTTTGTGTGGACTGTATGATGGGGGAAGGAAAGCAACGAATTAAATGCACTCGCGTAGGATAATTGAAATCCGACCAATGATTTATTTATCTACTGCTCAAACGAAAAATATTAACACTGAGTTTACGTACCTGGTGTTAGTATTGTAATTTGTTGTTGTTTAGAGGAGATGCAATTTTCTTCAATAATTGTCCGTGCTAAGACAACAACAAATGCTTCAAATCTCGTTGTATCACAATACAAGAGAGAGGGAATAGGCAACTGGAGCAGCGACAACAAAAAGGCTGGCTTCTATCCGGCTCGATGCGACCAAATGTTTAATTGGGCAACAACAAATTCTCCAGTTCGATAGGATAAAATGTTGAGGTGAGGGAGGTGTGATCCATAGGTATGTTTCTCAGTTACCGTATATGAGGAGCAGTGGATGGAGAAAAGAACAAGTGAAATAAAAACAACCAGTATTAATTCTTTATATAAAAATGATTGCTGTTTATTGTGTTTCTTTTCTTACTATAACAAAGATTACCTTTTGTAATCTGGGGTTGGCGCAGAGGCCTTGGTGCTTTCGCTTCTAGAGAAAAAACAAAAGTGAACGCAGAGGTTCACGTGGATCGCAGAGGATCTTAGTGATCGCAGAGGATCGTGTTGATCGCAGAGGATCTTCGTTTAATACTAATACAACTACAATTATCCAGTGAGAGAACAGTCTCTCCTATGTATCAAAATGAGCAAACCAACAACAACCGTCGCCCGTTGGCATCTACACTCTCCGGTCTCCGCAGAGGGAACTTGTAGAGGTGATACCCGAGCTGTCAATCAGCATCCGTGATCGAGTGGGCTCGAGAAGTTGAAGGCCAACGTATCTAACTTATACAGTCCATTTCACCCGCTAAATATTTCACGATCATCACCAATAAGAATAGGGATCTATTCTGATCTGAACCCGACCTCCATACAAAATTTCGTGACGATCGGTCCATAATTGCGGCCTGGAGCGTGTTTACAATTTATAATGGACAGACGGACGGACAGACACACATCTCAAAATCGCTTTATCTCGTCGAGATATGAAGATTGGTATACCACATTTGGGGTCTCCGACGAATATTTCGCGGTGTTACATGAATTTTTAGCAAAACAAACTTATAATACCCTTTTCCACATTGTAATATGGGGTATAAATATAAATATATAATGCCGATAAAAAAAACGTTTAAAACGAAAACCGATTATTTTTCAAAAAATTTGCATATATTTATTTTTCCGAAAAAAATATTTTATATATGAAATAATTTTTCCCACCCACTGTAACCTTAGTTATGACGAATAGGCATAACAAAACAAACTTAAACACAAGTAGCGTCGATGCCGCAGTAGACGTATGTTGGTAGGGAGACCACAAGTTATTGACTTCTTGTTGGTAGGTTTTTTCGTTTTATAAGTGACGTTGTTGTTATTCTCACTAAGGGGTTCTCCCTTTGGAACAATTTTGAATGTAGGGATAGTGAGAAAAATTAACCGAAATAAATAACACAACAACACGTATTGGCGATCACTACACTTGTTGGTGAATAATTAAGAAGAACAGTATATATTAGATTTATTAAATTCACAATAACCGAAATAACCGAAATATTTTTTATGCGAAAAGAGATACAAATTTAACACTCGCGATTTGCTCACTTATGGAAAAAACTGAATTTACATACTTGGTATGTTTTTTGGTGGAATGTATGTTGTTGGTGATGCGATTGGAAGGTGTTGTTGATGAGGATGGTGGTGAGGCGTGATTGGGGAATCAGCACAAACAACACCGTGTAAGTTGTCCACTATTCGTAGATTGGATGAAGTGTTTAGGTGGACAAAAAAAAAATCCTAAGGATCTTTTAGGTGATAGCTCAGAAAGGCCGCAGAGAATAGTTCTTGTTTGTGGGGATGAGAATGGTGATACAAGCCCGAGTGTTACCGATAAATAAAAGGAGAGGAAATAAAACACAAAGATTTTTAGTTTGTATAATAACAATAGTGTGCAGGTGATTTATTTAGGCGAAAAGTGCTGATGACTTTACCTGGTGTGGGTGAGACGCGTTACAATTCGCGAGTAAACCGAGAAGTACTTCCGTACTGATGAAGAGATGACTTATAAGTAATTTGTGTGTAAAAACCGGGAGTGAATCCAGGCTGTGGCAATCACTGCTTATTGGAAATTTCTCACTACGATCCGAACTGAGCGAATATAGTTCCAGGGAGAAATTGCAGAGAAATTCCACTACCAAGAGAGTGCTCTCTACGATCCGCACTGAGAGAACATAGTCTCTGAGAAGATTTGTAGGGCAATGATTGGAAATATCACCCTACGGTCCGCCGTAAGCGAACAATGAGGACAATGATTTATATTTAATCGTGCTAAACTAGCCTGGACACTCTTATCAACCATTGAGGATATCTGACTGGACAATGATTAGACCAGGTGGTCTTGCTGATTATTCACTAACGAAATCACTATGTCTTTAATATCATCAATAGTAAGATTGTGTTGAGAATTTGTAGGGTGGGTTAGAACCTGGTTCATGTCTAAGTGATTCCTCAGTTCTATTCGCATCAATGAGGAGGCGGGCTTTTGGTTGGCAGAAGAATTGCTTAGACTCTTTAATAATTTTAGTTCCACATACCGGACAATCGGATTGTAAAACGAGTATCTGCACACAGTTTCCGACAAAACAGAAAGATTTTGAATCGCTGAATTACAAATGGTGGAAAAAGGAGAATTATCAACAACAGCTCCACCAGCTGCCTTCATATCATCTGAACTCCTATAAGGTGGCATTGTAAATATCAACGATATCCTTAATTAAAATCCAAAACGAAATAATATGACAATACCAACAACAAGACCGATCCAATTGCTAAACAAAGTGAAAACGCAGGGAAGAATACCAAAGGAAAAAATACAAGGTAATTAAAAATACTATTCGAATCTTTATGTGAGGGAAAAGCGCAAAAACCAGAAAATTATTCGGGCTTGATTCTTCAGGTATATTCGAAAAAATTAAAGTAGGGTAAAAACTAATAAACAATAGATGGGCAAAAATAAGAAAGAAAAAGATAATGAATAAGAAGATAAAAGAGAGATACAAACAGATTGGGCTAAAGACAGCGGTTTACTATGGTTAAAAACATCATCAATAATGGTTTTAATTTCCATAAAGTAAAGGGAATAAAGATGTAGAAGAATCAATTCAATAACTAAAGTGGAGGTCAGAATAAGGACCATACCCAAAATCTGATTTCGCTCAACTTCAATTCCAATTAGGAAACTCTACCAAAGAAGAAATACCGAATAAAAAATCCTGCTATTATGGCTTTGCCCTACTGCTTTTAAACCATAAAAGTTACAATGAAATTATTTTATTCTGACTAGAAAAATAGGAACAAACAAAAATAAAAGAAATTGAAAGATAAAGTGAAAGGAAAAGTAGAAGAGTAGAATCAGAGTGAAATTAACCTACGATATATGAAATACCAAGACTATTTTTCAAAATTTAAACAGTTTTATAACTCCACTCGGGCCCACGTTGGGCACCAAAAACTGTAGTATGTATCGCTTCAATTGGTTAAAACTATGATTAACATGTTTTTATGATCAATTTTTTAGGCTTGGCACGCAAGTTTCACCAGCCTTACTGCTCGTCTTTTGGGATGGGATCTTGCCATTGTTCATCAGTATATTATCTAATTATGCGTGCTTAATTTTAAAAGATGAAAAAGAAAACGCTTATAGCATATTATAAAAGGAAAGAGGATCTATAGCCCGAAATATAGCCAGAAGATTTTCTTTCGCCCAAATCGATCAGATCATCCTAAGGTATTGCTAGCATGGTAAGCCCACACTTCCTGTTCACCATATCTCCAAAGCCATGATAAAAGAAACATTTTGTATGATAAACCCACTTTTTACACCCCTACTTTGCCTATTCGAAACCTTTAAAAGAAACCCTTAGGATTGAATTCAAAACATGATTAAATCACAAATTTATTGAGACTATTTTTCATAACTAAACAAATTAAAAACAAAAAAAATTAAAGATTTTCAACTCATTATAAATTAAAAAACATGACAATTTTAGAAGTAAATTACATGAAAATAAAGGAAAACAAAGAAATTGAGATTTGGATTGATATAAATCTGTAAACGAATGTTAACTGATGTTTACTAAGCAAATTTAAGTCAACCTAACAATGACTGAATATCATTCAACACAAATTCCAATGAAAATTTATAACTATCAAAACATATAGAAAAATAGAGTATTTTTAGAAAAATTATTCAAAAATTCATTACTAATTTAAAATATTAACGATAATAATGTGGAAATAGTTATTTAGTGAAACATATGATCATATCAATAAACATATTATTTTGTAAGTTGAAATAATTAATAACGGACATTTAATAGATAATAACCTGACATTGACGAATTCATTTTAAGCAAATATCACGGACTGCGACCATTTTATGAATGGGTGCCTTTTTCCTGGCTTACTTACTTACTTAGCTGGCCTTTTACAGAACATTTGTTCCATAAGCCGAACTATGAAAAAATCTCCAATCCTCTCTGTTTGCTGCTGTATTTTCCCAATCTGGGATATGTAGTTTACTGATATCTCGTTTCACTTGTTCGCTCCAACGAAGCTTTGGCCTTCCAGATCTGCGAGAACCTCCATGCGGCCCGTATTTATACGCCTTTTTAGCGGGTTCATCATCACTCATTCTTATAACATGGCCTAGCCATCGCAATCGTTGTATCTCGATTTGTTCAACTACATTGATGTCATTGTATAGTTGGTACAGCTCGTTGTTCATACGACGCCGATATTCGCCGTCAACACAAATTGGCCCGTAGATCTTTCGAAGAATTTTTCTCTCGAACACACCAAGCACTGCCTTATCTGCTTGATCAAGTACCCATGCTTCGGAACCATACATTAGCACGGGTAGTATCAGTGTTTTGTAAAGTGTTACTTTTGTTTGACGAGAGGTGGCTTTATTCCTAAACTGCTTACTCAGCCCAAAGTAGCATCTGTTAGCCAACACTATTCTTCTTCGTATTTCACAACTGATGTTATTTGTTGTGTTTATGGCGGTGCCGAGGTAGACAAAGTCCTTTACTACCTCAAAATTGTAGGTACCAACATTCACAAATGGTGCGGGGTTTGTGGTAAAATTACGCGTCGATACCATCAACTTGGTTTTTTCGCCGTTTACTGCCAGACCAACTTTAGCAGATTCTCTTTCGACTTTTGTAAAGGTGTCAGTTACTTCCTTTACCGATCGACCCATGATGTCAATGTCGTCGGCATAAGCCAGTAACATATGGCTGTTCGTGTATATCGTTCCATTTCTTTTGACCTTCGCGTCTCGTATGACCTTTTCCAGCAGGATGTTGAATAGATCACACGACAGGCCGTCTCCTTGTCTGAAACCTCTTTTGGTAATAAACTCTTCGCAGAGGTTCTTTCCTATTTTAACTGAGGATCTCGTCTCAGTTAATGTCATTCTACAAAGCCGAATGAGCTTTGCAGGAATACCAAAATCAGACATGGCTTGGAACACCTTTGAACGTATAGGGCTGTCGAATGCTGCTTTATAATCGACGAAAAGATGGAAGGTGTCGATCTGCATTTCTTGGGTCTTTTCCAGGATTTGTCTCAAGGTAAATATCTGGTCAATGGTGGATTTGCCAGATCTAAAGCCGCACTGATAGGGTCCAATAATTTCATTGACCATAGGCTTTAGTCTCTCACACAGTATGCCAGATACTATCTTATATGCAATAGGGAGCAGACTTATGCCCCTGTAATTGGAGCACACAGTCTTATCACCCTTCTTGTGGACTGGACATAGGATGCTCACGTTCCAATCGTCGGGTACGCGTTCTTCCTGCCAGATGGTGCTAACTAGCTGATGCATACAACTTATCAGCGTGTCGCCTCCGGTTTTGAACAGCTCGGCTGGTAGGCCATCTGCTCCTGCCGCCTTATTATTCTTTAGCCGGTTTATTGCTGTCCTTACCTCATCTTGGGTGGGAGGTATACATTCAATACCATCTTCTGTGATTGGATCTGTGGTATCTTCGCCGTCTTCACTGCTATCGGATACCAACAGTTTGGAAAAATGTTCTTTCCATATCCTGAGCACACTGTCTGTATCAGTTACCAAATTACCTTGTTGGTCTCTACAGGAGGATATGCCTGTACCAAAGCCATCAGTTTGATGCTTCACTCTTTGGTAGAATTTTCTGACTTCGTTCTGTCTCCTGTACATCTCTATTTGTTCACACTCACTCTTTTCCATCTCTCTCTTTTTCCTGCGGAAAAGACGTTTCTCCTCTCTCCTTTTTTCCCGATACCTCTCTCGTGCGCTACGCGTTGCTACTGATTGTAAAGTAGCCATATATGCCGCATTTTTTTCTTCGGTAGCAGCACGGCACTCCTGGTCATACCATGGATTCTTTGGTGGAGGTCTCTGGTATCCAAGTACTGATTTTGCGGCAGTTTGCATGGAGTGGGCAATATTTTGCCACTGTGCTGATATGTTATCGGGACGAGAAGCGCTTTCATTAAGCAATTGGGTCAGTTGAGTGGAATATGCTGTGGCTATCTGTTGTGTTTGCAGCTTAGCGATGTCCAACTTTCGTGTTGTGTCTGTCCGTGCTTTATTTGCAACGTTAAGACTGGTACGTACCTTTGCTGCAACGAGGTAATCTTAATATAGTGAATATACTTTAACCATTTCTATGAACATCAGCAAATGACTTCATCTCATCGTCAAAACCTAAAATAGATATTGTCTTACGTAAATGTTATAGCCTACGAATAAGACAAATTGGAATTTAATTTCATTGGTTGCATAATTGCGCGAGTACAATACAACAATTCCTATCCCTACCTGTGATTTTGAATGTCAAAGAAAGAAAATAAAGAGTTGCCATACGATTTTTTAAACATTTATTGAAATTCTATAAAAGGGGTCTACAGGCCCAGATATAAATTCCAATAAAACTGAGTTATTAATCCCAAGACTTTAAATGTTTTAAAAATTTCTATGGAAGATATCCTTGAAATACATAACATGCTCCCAAGGAACATTCTCACTAATCGAATTACTAATGAATTAATTCCTTTAGAGGAAAGCAACACTCAACATCGAATTTTCAGGGAACTCAGCTACCCAACACTAGGTTTTAAATATTGTTGTTTATCACACATAGCAAGCCATCAATGGTTGAATGGTAGAAAATCAGATTCAGATAAATTATTCCATATTGACTGTATAACTGAGTCAACAGTGGCTAGCTAGAAAATCGAGATTTGGGCCGAAAACTTTTTTTCCTATTTATGCTCCAATTGTTATTGCTAAAAACAAAACGTCACTGAAATTTTGATGTCCGGATTATCGAGGTAAGGAAAATATGTCATGTCCGGATTAAAGAGTCTACAATGTAAAAAATCTAGTGTCCGGATTATCGCGTTGTCCGGATTAACGAGTGTCCGGATTATCGAGACTATACTGTAATTAATATTATCTGCATGTAATATGCCAAAATTGCATATACCTGTGTGTTGTTACTTTTTTCCTTTGGCATATTTGCTTGTGTTAAAAGAAATCATCAGCTGTCAATGTCCTGACCTCTTTAGTTTTTGATAGCTAACACACACACACACAAGCGCTTTGAAATTTGCAAATTTGTATATGTCGAAATTTAGCATATTATGTTCATATTATGAATCAAAAATTTACCGAAATTGAATACCAAGTAACAAATCAATGAATAAAGGCTGTTGGTAGGATGGATAATTTGATTTAATTATTAAAAATTTAAAAGCAAAATTATTCTAAACGAATTTTGTTCTGTTGTTCAACAAAGAGCGGGTTAAGAGTGTGGTTCTACTTTTAACAGTGTTACGTCTGTTAACAACCCAGCCAACAATTTTTGCCGATGGCTCTGATATCAGATTTTTTTCCGAGATTTCGTAACCTTTCCTTCCGAAGGGAAGGGAAATTTTCATTTGTTTTCTTTCCGATTAGTTTCCAAATACTCTGCACATAATCTGAAAGAATTTTTGATCTGTGTATTTTTCTCGCGAGCAAAAATTCCGAACTCTGGTTGAGAGTTGATTGTATACAAACAACGCCAAACAAGGGAAATTTCTTGGCTTTGTTTGCATGCTGTACCTTGTTTTTTAGTTATTTCGCAGCAGTTAAGTGAGTAAGACGTAGCGGAACAAATTATTGTGTGCTTTAAAACAAATTAAAATTGGAAGTTTGCATACACATTTTGTAAAAGCTGTTATAACAAATATTGTTAATTCTATTTTAGATACGCCAAATAAAGAACAACATCGTGATGACACATGGAAACTTTATTAGGAAAAGTTGTGTTTTATAATTTTGCAAACACACAATATCAGCTGGCAGCAGCAATGAATACTATTAAATCCAACTTGTGAAGATGATGAAATAAAGAATAACAAGTAAGAACGGCGTTAAGTTCGGCCGGGGCGAACTTGTTATACCCTCCACCACAAGTTGTATTGAAGTAAAATGGAATAATTAGTTTCCTTTCGTGTAGGAAGAAGACTTAATACTAAATTTCAGCAATTTCGGTCAAACAATGTGAGGCACCATTCTATGGGGGCTATTTCAAAACGTCGATCTATACCGACAAATTTCTGACGGAAAGTTTTTAGGCTCAAAGAAGACTAAATACCAAATTTCCTATATTTCGGTAAGAGAATGTGGCTAAAACTTAAAAAATACCGAAAATCAAGAAGTACGCTTCTATCGGGTAATAGGAAGACGTGGACCTATGCTGATAATAGTCTTCTGGAATATTTTATAACTCTTGGAAGACGAAATAACGAATTTCAGCCATTTCGGTTGGATATTGACGTCACAGTTATCAGTATTACGAATATCGGGAGGTACCGTTCTATGGGGGCTATATCGAAACGTGGACCTATACCGACGAATTTTAGCCAGAAATGGGGCAATATGAAAGCGTGGACCTGTACAGACATATTTCTTGCGAACAGTTTTATATCACATTGAAGACTAAATACCAAATTTCAGCCATTTTTGGTGAAATATTGAAGACACAACCTTCAAAATACGAAAAATCGGGAGGTACCTTCCCATGGGGGCTATATGAAGGCGTAGACCTATACCGACAAATTTAAAGGGGAAGTTTGAGTACCCCCAACGAAGTTTAAATACCAAATTTCAGCCATTTCGGTGGAATATTCAGGCCACAACGTTCAAAATACCGAAAATCTGGAGGTACCGTTCTATGGGGGCTATATGAAGGCATGGACCGATACCGACAAAGTTCTGGGGGAATGTTTTATACCCCCAAAGAAGACTACGTACCAAATTTCAGCCATTTTGGTAGGATAATGAAGCTAAAACCTTAAATATACCGAAAATCGGGAGGTACCGTTCTATGAGGGCTATATGAAGGTGTGGACCGATACCGACAAAATTGTGGGGGAAAGTTTTATACCCCTAAAGAAGACTACGTACCAAATTTCAGCCATTTTGGTAGGATAATGAAGCTAAAACCTTAAAAATACCGAAAATCGGGAGGTACCGTTCTATGGGGGCTATATCAAAACGTGGACCGATATATCCCATTTTCAATACCAACCATCCTGCAAGTAATAAAAACTTCTGTACCAAATTTTGACTCTCTATCTTTAAAATTGCGAGCTGTATCTTGATTTCAACAGACAGACAGACGGACGGACAGACGGACGGACGGACGGACGGACGGACAGACGGACATGGTCAAATCGACATAGAATTTTATGCTGATAAATAATATATATACTTTATAGGGTCTCCGACGAATATTTCGATGTGTTACAAACGGAATGACAAATTTAATTATACCCTCCATATGGTGGAGGGTATAAAAAAATTCGCATTAAACATACGAACATTTTCCGAAATATAAATCACCGGAATTTTTTCCGATTTTCGGATAAAACCTTACGAAAATATTCAGATTTTTTCCATATATCGGATAAAATATCCGATAATCTTCCGATTTTTTTCCGAATATCGGATCAAACATCCGATAATCTTCCGATTTTTTTCCGAATATCGGATCAAACATCCGATAATCTTCCGATTTTTTTCCGAATATCGGATCAAACATCCGATAATCTTCCGATTTTTTACCGAATATCGGATCAAACATCCGATAATTTTCCGATTTTTTTTTCCGAATATCGGATCAAACATCCGATAATCTTCCGAATTTTTTCCGATTTTCGAATGTTCCTTCCGAGTTTTTTCCGAAATTGTGCAGATAATCGAAAATTCCCTTAAAATTTCCCTTTTTTTCATTCGAGTTTTTTTGCGAATTCGTTCAGAATTGCATACTTGTGCAGAGTTTCGTTCCGTATTCGGAAAAAATTGTTAGCTGGGAAAGCACACACAACAACTTATCCATCCAACCAGTACAGCACTACCCAGCTAACAATTTTTTCCGATTTTTTTCCGAATTCGGAACGAAACTCTGCACAAGTATGCGATTCTGATGTCGAATTCGTTCAGAAATCGGAACAAAATTGTGTGAAGGTGCCCACGAATTCGGAAAGTTTTATCGGAAAAAAATCGGAAGGAATATTAGAGTTTCTTTCCGAATTCTGAACGAATTCGCAAAAAAACTCGAATGAAAAAAAGGGAAATTTTAAGGGAATTTTCGATTATCGGAAAAAATTCGGAAGATTATCGGATGTTTGATCCGATATTCGGAAAAAAAATCGGAAAATTATCGGATGTTTGAACCGATATTCGGTAAAAAATCGGAAGATTATCGGATGTTTGATCCGATATTCGGAAAAAAATCGGAAGATTATCGGATGTTTGATCCGATATTCGGAAAAAAAATCGGAAGATTATCGGATGTTTGATCCGATATTCGGAAAAAAATCGGAAGATTATCGGATATTTTATCCGATATATGGAAAAAATCTGAATATTTTCGTAAGGTTTTATCCGAAAATCGGAAAAAATTCCGGTGATTTATATTTCGGAAAATGTTCGTATGTTTAATGCGAATTTTTTTATTCTTTATTTCATCATCTTCACAAGTTGGATTTAATAGTATTCATTGCTGCTGCCCGCTGATATTGTGTGTTTGCAAAATTATAAAACACAACTTTTCCTAATAAAGTTTCCATGTGTCATCACGATGTTGTTCTTTATTTGGCGTATCTAAAATAGAATTAACAATATTTGTTATAACAGCTTTTACAAAATGTGTATGCAAACTTCCAATTTTAATTTGTTTTAAAACACACAATAATTTGTTCCGCTACGTCTTACTCACTTAACTGCTGCGAAATAACTAAAAAACAAGGTACAGCATGCAAGCAAAGCAAAGAAATTTCCCTTGTTTGGCGTTGTTTGTATACAATCAACTCTCAACCAGAGTTCGGGATTTTTGCTCGCGAGAAAAATACACAGATCAAAAATTCTTTCAGATTATGTGCAGAGTACTCGGAAACTAATCGGAAAGAAAACAAATGAAAATTTCCCTTCCGAGATTGTGCAGAGCACTCAGAAAATAATCGGAAGGAAAGGTTACGAAATCTCGGAAAAAAATCTGATATCAGAGCCATCGGCAAAAATTGTTGGCTGGGTATGTATGATCAGCAGGAAATAAAATGGAGCAAATACAATCGAGTGAATCCTTTAATTAACCGTTTAAAATCGCTATTAATGATATAAAGGATTTATTGAAAAAAATTAAAAAATAATAACTTTATAAAAATTTATGTTCCAACAAAATAATGAGAGAATAATCTAACGGTTTATTCTCCAAAAGGTGACACTCATTTGTATTTTCTCTGAAAAAATAAATGAGAATATGACATACTACTTAGGTTGCTGGATCTCCCACGACCAAAGGCCTTCAGAGGGGTGAGGTTGACGAAAATAACCACAAACTCCAATTGCTAAGGACGTTTTAAAATAATTTGTGTTGCCTTTTGGTTATTTCTGCTGCAATAAACACAATTTTGTTTGCACTTGGCATGTTTTTTTAACTATTTTTCGATGTAAATTTCCATTTTTTTTTTCTAAATTTCAATTGGCAAATATCAATATTTGAAATCAGTTTATTGTACACAACAACACAAACAATTCTCTCATTTAGATCACCAAATTGTTTTATATTACAACAACGAATCTTAGCAAATATTATGCAATTCTTTACTTTAAATTTACTTTAAGTTATTAAGAAGTTAACACATTTCGGGCATTTTAAGGGTAAAGATTACCAGTAAAGAAGGATTTAATGGACAAACTTTCAAGTCCACTTGAAATTCCTGGGAAAACACTTTCAAAAAACCTCTTAATCGTCGTCAGCGAGGCCTGGTTGATCACCCGACGGAACAGAAAAGGCAACTGTTTGATGACGATCGAATAAACTGCTCTCACAATAACGACCTTATGGCTTTCAGGGGTTAAACAGAAAGGCCAAGAACAAGTGGAATCCTAGGAACAACGAGAAAAAAGTAGCAAGAAAACATTCTCTCGCATATTTAAAAGCTCCTAAGGAAGAATATCATCCTTACCAGGTGTGCAATTTTGCAATGAAAACAGTAGAGTGTTGCCAGGAATTATAACAGCTCCAACCATCCAAAAAAACATCAAAGGCCACCCAAAATCGATTCAGGTTCGAAGCAAAACCAAAGCGAAAACGATGATGCTGGTAGTTAATTTGTATAGTTAACACAACCGAAAAAAACATAGAATTTCACTTTGAATCCAGCAGAAAATTTAACATGGAAAAAACTTCGCTTCTGTCAAGGATAACAAAATCCATTTGGCAGCGACAGAATCACTTTTTAAAAGAAACTTTTTTTTGAAGGATAATAGACTCAATGTGTTAACCACTAAAAGATCAGAACTAAATGACCAAAATGTCTGCAATCGCAAATAGTCTCAATTATCTAATTAGAATAACTGGTAATTTACCACAGCATACCTTAAGAATGATTCTCATATCCTGAACACTATTACCTACCAATGACGTTAATGTATTAGTACCACATATACATAACGTCACCTGAAATGCCCAAAGACGTAACCCTTTGAGGATAAGCAAACAGGAAATTCATTACAAGCCCACTACAACGGCTTGGATTTTATCGTTATCCTCCATGTGCCCTTGGTTGTAACCCGATGCCCCAGAAACTTTAATTCTCGTTGGAAGAGGATACAATTTTCCGGTTCACCTTTAGGCCCACCGACGACAGTGCTTGGAGAACATCCTTTAAGTTCATCAGGTGTTCGCCGAATGTTCTGATGACAATGATAAATTAGGCAAGACTTCCAGTTCAGGCCTTTTTACACCCGCTCCATCAGCCTTTCAAAAGTAGCCGGGGCGTTGCAGAATCCGGATGGCATGACATTGAATTGCCATTGACATCAAATACTGTATTGGACAGAAAATGTGTGTTTGGTGCACCAAATACATATTAAACATCTGCAATTGTCACATATTTCCGTATTTATGCCTTTCCACGAAAACAAATGCTACGCTATGTTCTGTTGTATCAAACAACATAACAGTGCATGACGTGCAACCAAATTCTCATTGCCTTGCCATGTCGCGTCGGCTCAAACACGACAACAGCACAAGAATTGAATCCCCAAAACGAATGTTGAATGGTGCGTCAATAAATATGTTCTGCCTAACAATATTTCAATCTAACAACCACCAACGAATGAAAAATATACATCTCTATAGCGTGAATTAAGCACCTGTCATTCTTCTTCTTTAATTTTGATTTTAAGTTAGGGTTGGGCATGCAACAACAAAATTAGTTAAATTGTGTGAGTGGAGAAAGAATATATCTTTGCTCTCTCGCAAGTAACGGGAAAGCCGATTGCTGTTTTAAGTAGAAGCAGATTTGTGAGAATTTGTCTTGTTTGGCACGATTCTCTTTAACATTTTTATCACCGTTTCGGAATTCAATGGAGAATTCATGTATATATCTCCACATGACTTAGCATCTGTGTTCATCCCTTGGTCAAGTGCTTCTTTAATGGCCGTACCATCCAACAAATAGTCCATAAGTGAGTTTCTGAAATTACAAACAGTTTAATTTTTTATTATTTATCATTAAACGAACTAGTGACGAGTTTGCTGACACTCTTGTTATATATGTATGAATGATCTTTAATTAACTAAACTCAGTGTAGCGATGTTTCCTCCAGCATAGCTCTGGTAAGATCTCGAATACCAACAATCCAACACTTCAACAAACACTCAACTCGCATTAAGCCAACAATATAAAAATATAACAAGTATCCCTGCCAGCAATTGGAAGTGAGTTTCGCACTCCCTCGCCTAAGAGGTCATTCCGGAGACACTCCAAGGAAGATCGTTGGTGAATTACACAAACAATTTCTATAGCCTTATTGTGATTGCGTTTGATCGCGTATGCCGAAACTTCAGAGTGACTTCTGAGTCACTTCCAAAGCGATTGTTTACATTTATTTAATGATTCAACACATTTGAACAAATATAGAACATTTTCTATCTGATGATTATATGAGACGGTGGTGCAGTGGTAAGCATACTCGCTTTGCACTCTGAAGGTCCGGGTTCGCTTCCCAGGTCGGGCAACAAAACATCACATTTTTAAAATGACAAAATTAATGTAGGCGGAAATTGCAAAGAATAATTTCTCTAAAAGAGAAAAAAAAATAAATAAAAATAAAAAAATTAAAAAAAATAAATAAAAATGAAAAAATAAATAAAAAATAAAAAGAAAAAAAATATTTTTTTTTTAATTTCTAGAACTATCGCGGAAATGATCTTCTAGAAGTGTCGCTGGAGTGACTTCCAAGACGACACGCCCAATAAAGTAACTGGTTAATGAACATTTACGTTGCAATTCGAATTTTTAAATGATTTTTAAACTTCATCTAAATTAACTTAAAATTTTCAGCTACATTCGTAACAATATTTCATTTTATCATTACCAGATACTGTGTATGTGTCGGAAAATATGTGAGAGTCAAAATAAAAAACTAACGGAAAGGATCAAAGTCGGCCGACTATATAATACACACATTTTTTCTAGACCAAAATGCGTCACATTTTCGAAAACGGTTATATAAAATATCGCAAAATTTTAGCTTCATGTTTTAAGACAGATAAAGAATACAGTTCAGGAAAAAAATTCGCACAAAGCTGAAACTGAAGCTGGTGGAGAGCGAGGGTTTGCATTTAGGAGTAATGTCTTAAAAGTCCCCATCGAACCCATGTGTGGAAAAAAGTAATTGGGGTAAAGGGACATGTTTTGAAAGCTTATTAAGTTTTTTGACTTTTATCCTGTAAGAGTTATCCACAACCTCATAAAGTAAAAGTTGTAGATTTAAAATTTAACTACTGACATGGTATTTAAGATTTTTAGAAAGGAATAACCACTAGGCCTGGGCGAGTTGAAAACCTTCATGGGCCCTTCGCGTTTCTGATTCCTGGGATTGAACTGAGCAAAAAAGTCCACAGGACCATATATTTAGTTATAGTTTTTTTTGAGGGGGTTTTCAGACTTAAACCACTATAACTTAGCCACTTGTTAACCGAATTAAACAAATAATGACTTGTTCTAAAGATATTATTCATCCCTTCAAAAGGAAGAAGGATCACTAGAAATCCGTTGTGAAAAAAGAAGATATGTCCGTTTAAATTTGAAAATGCAAGAAACCCAGATTTTCACTACTTTTACTGTTATAAAAAAATACAAAGAAGTGACCCAAACGAACTAAAGGCATTGTCGTTGTCCATGGATCCCAACACGATATAATTTTGCATCACAACACTTGAATATTTTTCGGGTCAAATTTTGTAGCACAATGTCATTTATCGACATTTTCCGAAAAGTTTGCACATTCTTAAGGCCAAAACTGCCTGGAGGAGCGTTCCAATGCTTTTGCGATGTATTAGAGAGTTTTCAATTACTGTCTTGGCTACAATGTTTGTCTTTGTGTTGGATCGAAAATCTCAATGGTTTGGCTGTTATATGCCAAAATATCCAAAAAACGTCAATAAAAAACTTAAAGTCAAAATCTTCATCAAATGCCTAAAGTCGGTCGAAAATATACAGATCACATATAAAGTCTCAAGGGAATATGGATATTACCATAAAATTTATGAAAGAAGCAAAAGAAATTTTACATTTTATTGGTTTAGCGAAAGTCTCTAGTTGTCTATGATATCTTTTAAAAAATAGAAACATATTTGTGGATTACTTGCCGTTATTTAAGGTCGCACTTCCCTGATAGCTTGAGCTGCAGAGTTATTTTAGTATTTCAGTCTAGTACTTCACAAAACATAAAAAAGAGAGTGGAACTGCACATTTTGAGACCCAAAGTGCTCTAGGTTCTTAAAATCTTCAGTTCCATTGTGTTTTTCTGCGTTTTGTAAAGTACTAGGCTAAAAATGCGTATTTATATATTCTACTATATCTTGTGTCAAATTTTCATGTCGATATCTCTAAACTCAACGAGTTACAGTTTATTTTCTGAGAGAGAAATTTATATTTTTTCTACGACTTCTACTTTATCTTGTGTCAAATTTTCATGTCGATACCTCTAAACTCAACGAGTTACAGATTATTCTCTGCGAGTTTGGCATACATCAATAAAAAAGGGGTTTGAGTCTATGAACCACCAAAATACTTCAAATCATGCTTGATCTTCCAGATAAATTTAGCACTGATATTTTTGTGTAGTAATCTTTTTAAGTTGGGAAGTCAAAATTCAATAGGCAACTTAAAAAGCGTTTTTCTCAAAATTTGATTTTTTAGAGATGTGGCTTTAAAAAATCGATGTCGGATTTTTTTAGGCGGCACTCTCCTAAAGTGTTTAGTTTTGTTAAATTTTAATGTCATGTTCATACCGACGTTCGTCCTATATTCGTCGTTTGACACCCAATTAAATTTAATTACTTAATTTTCCATTCAAAATTGTCAGAACGAACAACTATTTGAGTACATTGATTAACTCAAATTAATCTCCGAACGACGATAACATATGTCCCACCTCTAACATATGAGAGCGTTTATCGAAATAAATTAATTATGACAGTCAAAATACAAAGTATAAAAGTGTATTAAAAACAGCAACATTTTTAGAAAAACTGCAACACATGAATGAAAAGTAAACGGTGGAACGATTAGTATACATTCAAAGCATAGTAAATTTTGTCTTCTCTTTCATTGAAGTTACATTTCCTGTCGAATCATACACGAGTTATGTAGTTTTTCCTTCGTTCGACATAGTGAAACAGGCTGTAGAGTCTGTTTATACCAAAAAGTTATTTTGGAAGGTCTCTCTTTCGTTAATTTTGGAAATAGAAAATTTGAAAAAATTTTTGAGAACATCACAATTTTAAGAAAAAATATAGAACTTGAATGAACAGATTAGAATATAACATAAAATAGATGTTTGAAGGAAAGAAAATTATTTTTGCAGTTCATATCAACTAATTTTGCATGTCTTTCGTTTGAAACTTCCTTTAAAATCAACAAACAAAAAGTATAAAAATATGAACTATGTTGGTATGAAGTATGAACGGGTTTGAGCACAATCGGAGAATGTTAACTCGTGCCACTGGGGCCTTCAAGTTTTCGTGGACCCTATACATAGCTAACATTATAATCCGAACCGATTTTCAACATTTTTTTGTAGGATTAGTTTTTTATCCACAACCAAGAACTGGTAAAATTTTTTCATCGATTGGATAATAAATGTTGTCTGTAGAGTGATTTCGTGGAAATCGCCTTTAGCTCCATACAAATTGTGGAAACATCGAGGCCCCAGTGGCACTTGTTAACTAAACTGGTTTTAACTCAAAGGAGAAAAAAATCGATGTAGGATTTTTTTATTCGGCACGCCCCTAAATTTTCTAGTTTTGTTAGATGTTAAGATTGGCTAAATAAAAATCTTTTCCAAAACCCTCAGAAGAGAAAATTTTACCAGTTTATTTCTGTGGCTAAACAAGTAATCCTACAAAAATTTTGAAAATCGGCTGCATTTTAATATATGGCTATATTATAGGGCCCCAATTGGCAAAATACACAACTGGAGCTATATCAAAATCGTTCCCGATTTTCATAAGCCTTTGTAGGATTCGTTTTCTAGCCACAGCAATGAACTGGTAAAAATTTCTCATATATTCGACAATAAATGTGGACTTTAGAACAATTTCGTAAACATTCACCTTTGGCCCCATACAAATTACTATATAAGCTTCGAGGCTCGAACTTTAGCAATCTTAAAATCTAACAAAACTAAACACTTTAGTGTTTAGGACACCCTTCAGATCGACAATTTTTACATGGGTAATACCAGTGCTCTTGAATTTTAATTAGTTTATGCGGCACCTTTTCCCGCCTCTCTGTCAAAGACGCAGCGCTTGATGATTATAACCTTAGTGTATAAGTTAGATACGTTAGCCTTCAACTTCCTGAGCCCAGTCGATCACGGTTGCTGATTGACAGCTCGGGTATCACCTCTACAAGTTCCCTCTGCGGAGACCGGAGAGTGTAGATACCAACGGTCGACGATTGTTCTTGGTATGCTCTTTTTGATACATAGGAGAGACTGTTCTCTCACTGCAATAATTATAGTTGTAGTAATAAACGAAGATCCTCTGCGATCAACACTATCATCTGCGAGCACTAAGATCCTCTGCGATCCACGTGAACCTCTGCGTTCACTTTTGTTTTATCTTTAGAAGCGAAAGCACCAAGGCCTCTGCGGCAACTCCAGATTACAAAAGGTAATCTTTGTTGTAGTAAGAAAAGAAATATACCAATAAACAGCAATCATATTTATATTAAGAATTAAAACTGGTTGTTTTTATTTCACTTGTTCTTTTCTCCCTTCACTGCTCATCATATACGGTAACTGAGAAATATGCCCAACTAAACATTTGGTCGCATCGAGCCGAAATTGTCGCTGCTCCAGTTGCCTATTCCCCCTCTCTTGTATTGTGATACAGCGAGATTTGAAGCCTTTGTTGTTGTCTTAGCATGGAAAAATATTGCATAAATTTGCATCATCTCTAAACAACAACAAATCACCATACTAACACCAGGTACGTAAACTCAGATTTCTATA
Organism: Musca autumnalis; assembly: GCF_047663935.1. Lineage (NCBI taxonomy): Eukaryota > Metazoa > Arthropoda > Insecta > Diptera > Muscidae > Musca > Musca autumnalis. Next base: position 142,932,474 of record NW_027411644.1, read on the forward strand.
AAAAGTGAGCGTCCGCGGGTGTTAGTATTTTGGGTTTGAGCAGTAAATAAACAATCTTGTGGTCGAATTTCAATTACCCTACGCATTTGAATTAAATTAGTTGCACAATTTCGCCTACCATACAGTCCGTACACAAATTGTTGAAATCGTTGTTGTACTGATCATCCGACGCCGCGTTGGTCATACAAATCATAATCCGTTCGATTCGCTCTAACTTATTAGTTCTCACCATAACAACAAACAATAATAGCTTCCAATAGTCGCTTCTAGCCTAAAAATAAAACTTCCTAGTTATATTTCATTGTACCGATCACCCTATGTCGCGTTGATCGTACAAAGCATTCGTTGTTGCTATTCTGTAAAATTCTAACTGTGCCTCTTTTTATTCCAACTGAGAACTTTCAAATATGTAATGTAATATTTGGAAAAACAAAATTGCTCTCGTTCTATTAAATTATAACTAAAATTTTTGTTAGCTTTCGTTACATCAAACTCTCTAAGTAGAGATCGCTTGAATACTAGTTGCTACTGTTGTTGTTATTCCCCAAGGTTTGTTTTCTAATAAGACCTTTTTGTTGAGAATTTGCATTGGCAAATTTACATTAACAACATACATGAATTTTACCCTTCACTTTTTGTCGTTTGGTTTATTTTATTGTTACGATCCTCCCCAAACAAAAAATATTTGGCGTTGTTATTACTCCTCGTTTTACTTAAAACCCTTTGAAAATGTGCGCTGCCAAATTTACAATAACAACGCACCATCAAAATTCTCTCTACTTTGGTTTATTTGAGGTATAGATCGCCCATCACCAACCAAACGCATTCGTTTTTCTATTCCCCTACCTTTGCTCTAACAAGTAATTATTCTAATTCGATAAATTACACTGTATTTCTACCAACAACGTATATCTAATTATGCGCCTTTTTTAAGTATTACATTGTAAATATACCAACAAATAGCCCATTTAGACTAGTCATTTTAAATCGACTCGATTTCTAAATCCAACTTTCAAATCCTAGTTGTTTAGACTAGTCTAAAATGATATAAGATGCCTGTCAGCTGTTCTTTGTTTACGTATACATACGCGAATTTGCAAAAAGAATTGCTTGTAAATTAAAAATGGAATGGAATACTACACAAAATAATCTGACAAATTGCTATTAAATATGTTGTTTACGATTTATATTAAATTAAAGCTACATTAATTTTATTTTTATTTAATATTTTTTTCTAATTTTGCGCTCGTTTGTTTTTGTTTGTTTGTGTTTACCGTTATTTGAAAAATGTAAATAATAGGGTTATGACTTTTTAACAACCTCATATCCCTGTGTCATATTTTGATGAGCTTTTGCATAAGATTAGATAAAATCTTAATTACAAAGTGATTCGATAGAAAAAAGCTCATGCACAAAAAGCTTATAGATGAGCTTTTTGAAAAATTTTGGAGTCACTTTAAGCACATAAATAACTCAAAACAATCGTTAAAGCCATACGACATATCCAGAATGACATAGGTTTTTTTTTTCATAAATTTTGTCGTCATATTATTACATACATATAATTTTATATCATATATTATATATTATTCCATGTATCACATAAATTGAATGTGGTTTGTGCGGGACCTTTTTCAATATTTAAATGGAATGAACGTTGTTATTTTTTGCATTAATAGTCAAAAGTTCATTCACTCTCGCTACAGGAAATCATTTTTGAGACAAAAAGGTCAAGAAGTCATAACCCTAGTAAATAAACGACACATGAACATAGTTGCCAATATTGGTACAGACTGCAATAGTTGCATTTTTAGGAGCAAAAAGCAGTGTTGTATATCAAAATATTTCGATTTAACATTTGATTTAAAACAAATCCAAGTTTTGAGTTGATTTAATTTTGTATGGTAAATCAGGGTGGATTTGGGTGGATTAAGCACTTAAATCGAGATAATGCCCTTAATCATCGTATAAGGGTATAGTCTAAACGGGCTAAAACTCTGTGGATCAGCCGCTCTCACTGTTGGGTCGTTTGTAACGTCGTTAATTGAGTGGGAGCTTCGCTGCTTACGCATGGTCATTTCTCTGCTTGTGTGTTCATTCTCTTTTGTGCTATATCCGTTGATGTCCCAGCAGGGGTAAGATAGTACAAATAGTACAGTGGGATAAAATACTACAAATTCATAATTGTTTGCAAAAATTATTTTTCGATAATTTTTTGATTGGCAGTAGGGTTTTTGGAATTTTGGACAAATTCACCCTACATTCGACATTTACTGCACCTATTTAGAGCAGAGAATTCATGTGAAACATATCCGTTTTTTAACATTTTTAGATTGTTTTTGGTAATTATATTTGCTTATTTTGGAAAATTGTTTGAGTCTCCGTTGGGTTTTTGGTCTTGCAACAACTTGTAACCCAAACAAAATATATTTCATGTAATTTCTTTGAATTTTGGGGAAAAACTTTATTTTTTCGTACAAATTACTTATTTGTCGTAGAATTTTGGAAAGATACCTTAGCAGTGGTATACCTCACCTTGCTGTCCACCATATACTTGGCAATACCATATACATTTCGTATATTTTTTAGCATTTATTCGCCAAATTAAAGTAGTTTTGTTCGCTCGGAGGAAGTTTCTTTAAATTTTCTCTTATTCCGCCCTACATTAATTTCAAATATAATTACAACTTGCTATGATTCTGCTGTATTCTTAAAATTTTGGAGGTTTCTTATTTCCTTTGAGCTATAGCCTTTTGTTCTTCAACTTTAATTTAATTTTTTCACCTCTCTTTGTTGTTTGTTGCAAATTCAATTGCAGGTTTAACTAACAAAATGTCTGTCACCCCGCTTACTCGGTTTATTAGAGCTTCAGACATCGTTTTGAAACGTGTGGCTTTATTTGAACAGAAAAGTGAAACCAACTCACGACATCCGAGACTGCACAGATTGATGGTATTGATGTCGTTGAGGAAAAGTACGCCACATCCTACATTGCTTACCATCGGTGCATTAGCACAATTAGTCGGCATATTGAGCGCCTTAAAACTCCTGGTAGTGAAACTCCTTCACCTGCACGCAGAGAAAAAATATGATTGATCCAACAATATTCGGAGAGCAAAATATTTATTGTAAAGATATTGTTAAATTCCAAATGTAGTATTGTGATTCCAACAATTGGGTTTTGTTAAATCCAAAAATAGTTTTTGTCAACCGGACAATAGTTCTCTCTTTTCTTCGACAATTTTTTCTCTTCTCTGGCTATTCGATGCCGTGTTGAAAAAAAAAACAATTATGGTGAGTTTTGTTTGTATGACATGATGCATTTATCTTTGTTTTTGTGTGTATGTATACCAACAATGAGACTCTTGTTTTTATTTGTTTCTGTTTTGTTTCATTCTTCTATCTTCATTGTGCTTTGAGGTTTGGTGTTATACCGGAGTTTGTTATGGTGTTTAATTATTCCTTATGTTGTGGTGGGTGCTTGTGGCTTTTTGTTTGTCTTTGTTGTCAGCCAATGCAGCAAACCATGTATTGTGTTCATCAATGATTGCAATATTATACGCGACATTTATATCCAAGTTGTGTGAAAAGTGTATAAGAGAAGTATATACACTCAAATCAAAAATTTCTGGGCGGGTTTTCTGGGTTGACAATACTTTTTGTAAACAAAATTAGATTATGATAGTTCCTACAATCGGTATTGTTAACGATTTTTACAATATTGCGGAAATTCGAAAGTTGTTTTTGTTTTCTATGTTTGGAACAAAAGATGGTATTTTTGGATTTGGATTACAATGTTTGAACAAAACAAATACATTTTTGGAACCAAAACAGATATTTTTGTTCCAACAAAAGCGAAAATATTTTTTCTGCGTGTGCTATAGCTTCTGCAATCTCACCACCTCCACCAAATGAATTGTTGTTCGTTTCAAAGGAAACACCATCTCCCAGTTTGCTTCCTAGTGAGTCTTTAGCCCCTGTTTCTGTGCAGTCTACTCCCCTTGGTGTAATTGTCCCAACAGAAACATCCTCCACCACAACTTGTGGTGACCCTGCTGATAATCAATGCTTCAGATCAACTGTCGATAACCATAGTCTACTTTTACCTCCCATCGACATTGATGTTTTTGCTGACGACTTTGTGTCTTGGCCAACCTTCCGAGATTTATTCACCACTCTATACATCCACAATTCGGGTCTTTCAGATATTGAACGTTTCTGCTATATGTTGCAGAAGACCACCGGTGAGGCTAGGGAAATCGTGTTGGTATTTCCACTCACCAATAGTAGTTTCCCGTTGGCGTGGAAAGCATTGTCGGATACCTATGACAATAAGCGAATCTTGATGAATAATCTTCCTACTTTTGACAACGAAACTTGTTCTTGTTTGAAAACTATCCAGCTTGGAATTAATAGTTGTCTAGTTGTCTAGACCGTCTATGACGTCATCACGGATCATTGGGATCCAATAATTGTGTACATTTGTTTGCAGCGTTTTCCTAAAGTGACTTTGACTCTGTGGGAGCAAAGCATCAAAAATAAGTCGTCGTTGACTTCTTGGAAAGACTTAAAGACTTAATGTTTAATTGGAGTAGCTACGATGTAATGAAGATGTAATGAATGAAATCAAAGTAATTAGATCTCCAATTTCTAGCTTTAACAACTTTTTTCCCTGCGCGAAAATTGATTGTCATTTACATACATACCACATCATATATCTGTTAATTATTATCAACATTAAATTTTTTATATTGTATTATTAATTTGTATTCAATTTACAAGTTGCTTTAACATTGGAGTAGCTATGATGTAATGAAGAATTTTTTCTAGCTTTAACCAGTTTTTATCACTGCGCGAAAACTTATTATCATTTGCATACCACATCATACATCTCTTAATGATCATTTCATAATTTAACTAATAACTTATACGATATACTTATTATTAATCTGTTGCTTTAAGATTGGAGTAGCTATGACGTAATGAAGAATTTAAAAAAAATTAAAGAATATAATTGTAACCAAAATAATTAGATCTCCAATTTCTAGATTTAAGATGAATTATATATATGAAATTGTTTTTAGAGTAGCTATGATATTTAGGTGTATTCTTTGTAATTATATAAATTGGCCTCAAAATTGGCTTCAATTGCAAAGCAAATAAATAAAATAAAATAAAAAAATAAATAAAGATGTCACAAGAGCAGATCCCAGTTATGTTTTGTCGCAGCCCAGACACCGTACTGGCAGTTCTACATTGACATGCACTTCTCCGACTTTTACAAATGTCAAAAGTCGAGAGTCTATATGTAATATGTCGACCCGCTCTTCTAAAAAATGCCAAAGCAATCTTCCAGATATTAATAATTTGCAAATTATAAAAGTTGTAGATTCTTTAAGACAACTCCGAGTTTTACTGATGTCAAAAGTCGAGAACATAATTCCACTTTTTCGCACCCAAACCACTCTCCGGCTTTTACAAAGGTCAAAGGTCTAGTATTTAGTCCTTCTTTGTCGCGCTCAAATACATCTCCGGCTTTTACCAAGGTCAAAAGTCGAGTATTTAGTTGTTCCATGTTGCGTCCATTTCCCTCTCGCTTTTACTGATATCAAAAGTCGAGAAGCTCGTTTGTTGGATCGGTCTTCGAACAACATTAAACTCAATACGGTACCTAACTCTTCATTAGATTATAGTGTGCTTTTGGGAACCGCAAAATTAGACATAGTTAATAATGGTAAATAGCATACAGTCCGTGCCATTATTGATCCATCGTCAAATGTTTCAATTGTTTCTTTCTGAGAAACTTAAGAAAGCTATTGAGCTTTCTTCTTTCCCTGATATATCATGTTCATATAAATCGAAATCTGGTACACCAAGAGAAACTTGTTCTCTTACATTGTCTATTTTCGGCTACCTTCTTACCGGTTCGGTTCCTGCCACGACTTGTTCATAATCTCGTATTTTAAATTGAAATCGACCAATGGGCAATGCAAACAAATTATTGAAACAAATCGCTGGTACTACATCCTAAAATTTATATTGAATCGCTCGCAACCTCTTTTGAAAATCTATAAATTGAATTATAGCTCACCTTGAAATCTGAATTTACGTTCATTCGTTTTGCAATTATTTCTAGCTTTTATTGTTGACACACCCTTATGTGTATCAAGGTGGGCGGCAATGTATAAGTTAGATACGTTGGCCTTCAATTTCCTGAGCCCAGTCGATCACGGTTGCTGATTGACAGCTCGGGTATCACCTCTACATGTTCCCTCTGCGGAGACCGGAGAGTGTAGATACCAACGGTCGACGGTTGTTGTTGGTATGCTCTTTTTGATACATGGGGAGACTGTTCTCTCACTGGAATAATTGTAGTTGTAGTAATAAACGAAGATCCTCTGCGATCAACACGATCCTCTTCCATCACTAAGATCCTCTGCGATCCACGTGAACCTCTGCGTTCACTTTTGTTTTATCTTTAGAAGCGAAAGCACCAAGGTCTCTGCGCAAACTCCAGATTACAAAAGGTAATCTTTGTTGTGGTAAGAAAAGAAATATACCAATAACAGCAATCATATTTATATTAGGAATTAATACTGATTGTTTTTATTTCACTTGTTCTTTTCTCCTCCACTGCTCATCATATACGGTAACTGAGTAATATAACCTATGGATCACCCCTCCCTCACCTAAAAATTTCATCCAATCGAACTGGAGAATTTGTTGTTGTCCAACTAAACACTTAGGTTAAGGCAAAGAAATAACTATTCAGTGGTCAAATAAAAATGTTTGATAAACACAATATTTTCGAGTGCAGAAGGTGAATCGGTGTGATTCTTTGAGCTGAGTATTTTTTGAAAGTACAGACCCTAACGACAAAAACCCGAGTTGGGGTTTGTTGTGTCAGATCCAGCTTGGATTTTATGGTCCCATCTAAACGTTGACTTTTTAAAGCAGTTCTGGGCCATATGCAACCAATTTGAATCTTCATCAGACCTCTGAAGCAAATTTGTAGATAAGGGCAAGATTACAATATTTGGAGAATTAATGAACTCGAAAAACTACATTTATTGCCTCAAATTTTATAAAATGTCGAAAATTTCTATAATTTGTATACCATATCGCCAAAACCGTTAATTTTTTCTTATGTTTTCTTTTTGAAAAATATTCGCTGGAATGTAACCCACAACTCTTCAGAACATGCTATTGTTGTAAATTGCCTCTATCACGTCGTTTTCAGTATATTTTTCAACGTCGATTTAATAAATATGTCAATAATGTGGTGAAATCCGAAATGCGAGAATAAACTGTTGGTGTGAACTGTGTTTAAATACGTATTGTAAAAGATATGATGCAAAATACCGCTGAAACAGAATGAGGAAACCATTTTAGAGTTTCAGAATATTCTGAAGAATTGCTGAGAACATTATTTGGAAAATTTTTGCTAAAGGTTACTTGGTTCAACTCCAAATAGTTTAGCTGATACTGACCAGAATTTCAGCAATTATGTACAATTTTTTATATTTGATCGATTTTGATGCCCTCGATGGAGTTTTTCTTATGTGGTCTGTTCAAAAGACAAGTTCTACTAGTTTAGGACTACAGTATTGACAAATATCGTTTCTGAGATAAAGGCCCGATAAATGGAAAAAAACTATAGTTTTAGCCCAGTTTAGATGAGGCCATAAAATCCGAACTGGATCTGACAGGACAAAACCCTACTATGTTTTTTTGTAGTCTCAATATGTACTTTCAAAAAATGCACACTAGAATTTGGTTGCATTTTCAGTGTTGCATAATGTTATCTAATTAGACTAACTGCTAATTTACCAAATCATACCTTAAGGATGAATCTGTATTAATATTACCTACCAATGACGTTAATACATTAGCACCACATATACATAAGCAAACAGGAAACACATTACCAGCCCACTACAACGGCTTGGATTTTTTTGTTATCCGTCCATGTGCCCTCGGTTGTAACCCGATGCCCGACGACAGTGCTTGGAGGACACCTTTTATGTTCTTCAGGTGTTCGTCGAACGTTCTCATGACAATGATAAATTAGGCAAGACTTCCAGTTCAGGCCTTTTAACACCCGCTCCATCAGCCTTTCAAAAGAAGTCGCGGGGTTGCAGAATCCGGATGGCATGACATTGAATTGCCATTGACATCAAATACTGTATTGGACACAAGATGTGTGTTTGGTGCACCAAATACATATATATGCGAGCTATATCCAAGTATGAACTGATTTCAATATAATTTGTCAAAGTTTTTTCTAGACCAAATTCCGTCACAGATTTTAAATACCAAATACATGAAATCGGGCTAAAATATATATCAAAATCCGAACCGATTTCAGTATAATTTGGAAAACTTATTTCTAGTCCGAATTCCGTCACACATTTCAAATTTCATTAAAATATCACTTGACATCTGATCAATATATCACTTGAAACCTGATCAATATCGAAAAATTTGCTCAACTGATGATTGGTAATAAATAATTCGTCTGTTTTCATATCGTTGACGCAAGGCTTCCCATGCAGTGTTGCCGACATTTTTGATAGGAAATCGTCTAAAAAATAGTTAAATCGTAAATTTTCCGTTTCAGCGTTTAATGCCATTTTGGCTGATAGTTGTGCCAGTAAGACTTACTTACTACATAAGATATACAACTTACCTAATATTAAAACAGTGACTACGGCTTATATGTTAGTAGTTCATAAAATTTTCATTTGCATTCTGGATAGAGATTGCTTTAGTAAACTAATTAATTAAAAGTCAAGATTTAGTTTTGTTCATATTTATTTGATACTGCTCAAATTTAAATAATAGTCTGTTAAAATGGGAAATGTCAAAATATATTTATTTAAACTATAATATAATAATTTAAATCATAAATTTAAACAAGTGCTGTTTTTAAATGTGCTCGTGTCATTCTTCTTCTTTTATTTTGATTTTATGTCAGGGTTTGGCATGCAACAACAAAATGAGTAAAATTGTGTGAGTGGAGAAAGAAACTATCTTTGCTCTCTCGCAAGTAACGGGAAAGCCGATTGCTGTTTTAAGTAGAAGCAGATTTGTGAGAATTTGTCTTGTTTGGCACGATTCTCTTTAACATTTTCATCACCGTTTGGGAATTCAATGGACAATTCATGTATATATCTCCACATGGCTTAGCATCTGTGTTCCTCCCTTGGTCAAGTGCTTCTTTAATGGCCGTACCATCCAACAAATAATCCATAAGTGAGTTTCTGAAATTACAAACAGTTTAATTTTATTATTATTTATCATTAAACGAACTAGTGACGAATTTGCTGACTTTCTTGATATATATGAATAATCTTTAATTAACTAAACTCGGTGTAGATGTTGTTTTATTCCTCGATACGAATTGTATCAAATACAACTAGGATTCATTTAGATTACGATTCTACAATGCTTTATTGACTTTAACTATTCGTAAACGACTTTAATTTACTAAGCACACAGCTTAACTCTAGTAAGCAAACAGCTTTCCTTTACTTCTTCTCTAACTGACGTTTTCACTTCGCGTTCTGAATTACAACTAACTGACTGCCTCACAATTTTTTTGTGTATCTACAAGATTCCCTCTCGTCGTCGATGTTTCCAGCCTAGCTCTGGTAAGATCTCGAATACCAACAATCCAACCCTTCAACAAACACTCAACTCGCATTAAGCGAACAATATAACAATATAACGAAAAGATGAATAGAAAGAGCACCAATGACGTCACTGAACCAGCAATAGGCACCCTATTTTCTATTGCATATATTGAGGGGTGTCATTGTATGAGTGCATGCTTTTTCAATTAGTTGATTTGTGCGTGTGGAGACAGAAACATACACTGAGACTACGTAACTATCAAAACAAATATAGAAGAGAGCACAACAAAAACTATATATAGCAAACTAAACGGGGAAAACTGACACTAAGCGATAATTGCATGATTGTAGTAAAAGGAACGTAAACAAAAGTACATCAATAAAATTTAAAGTAAGAACCTGAAGGTTTGAGAAAAATCTATACAGCGGTTGTTGTTATAAACCCAATAAAGTAACTGCTTAATTACAATTTGAATTTTTAAATGATTTTTTAAACTCATCTAAATTAATTTAAATTTTTCAGCTACATTCGTAACAATATTTTATTTTATCATTACCAGATACTCTGTATGTATCGGAAAATATGTGAGAGTCAAAATAAAAAACTAAAGGAAAGTATCAATGTCCGCCGACTATAGAATACCCACATTTTTTCTAGAACAAATTGCGTAACATTTTCGAAAACGGGTTTATAAATATCGCAAAATTTTAGCTTCATATTTTAAGATTTAAAAGAGTACATTTCTGGAAAAATATTTAAATGTTATTCAGAATTTCAGACGCTGTGTGAGTTACGTCTTTTGGTACTGTTTTTTCGTAAATGCCAAAAGGCGTATACATTTAAAGAAACTAGTTTAAATGAAAAATTATAGTCAATTTACAGCTAACTTATTGGCCTATGCGGTTAGGCGAACGTTAAACTAGATATCTGAAGGTGTTGGGTTCAATTCCCAGCCTTTACGGCGATATTACATTGGAGCTCATTAAGGTGAACTGTCTATTCCAACTACCGCTCTAATTACATATATGTAATTTTAATTGTATTAGACGAGATCTTGAATGTTATATTTATTGTAATATTTAAGTCAATTTATCGATAAAATACAGAGAATATAAATTAAGTGATGTGTAACATTTTAAATTCTCATGAGGAATGTTGTCATAAAAGTAGTGACAGGTGTTGAAATTTCTTTTTCCAACTTTTAGCCTCTGTGTGCACATCTGTGGAGGATCCACTGCTTCAAAATCTCCGGAAATTGTCTGTGGTAGAGTGTGGTAGTTGTCTTTGATCAATTGAGCTGTCTTAAAATCATTTGAGTTTATCCAATCCCTAGCCATTATCTCTGTTATACCAATTTGTCTGAAAAAAGTACATCTGTGTATTATACCGAAGAGAATTTTGAGCACTTATACGTTTTTACCACACCGTCTCATAAAACTTGTTACGTACATCTTTTTTTGCTGCCATTTGTCTTGCATTGCCTTCCGAATAACCACTTCCTTTTGTCCCTTTACCAAATTGTTTGCCATATGTACATGTCTGTTATATTGTTTTCATCTCTTTTGTTGCTCTTGGGAGGTTTATTTAATGTTTGCCTAACTTGGATTTTGGCCATGATATGCGTTTAAGGGGAAATAGTAAACAATTCGCACAAAGCTGAAACTGAAGCTGGTGGAGAGCGAGGGTTTGCCATTAGGGGTAATTTCCTAAAAGTCCCCATCGATCCCATGTGTGGAAAAAAGTTGTTCGGGTAAAGGGACATGTTTTGAAAGCTTGTTAGGTTTTTTGGATTTTATCCTGTAAGAGTTATCCACAATGGCATAAAGTAAAAGTTGTAGATTTAAAAATTAACTACTGACATGGTATTTACGATTTTTAAAAAGGAATCATCATTCATTAGATATCTTCATCTAAGAGTCGAATTACACATATAGAGAAATAAGCCGCAGAAACGGGTCTAACCCGGTTTTTGAATCTGGACTTTCAGGTCAAATAACCGGATCCGCACCCTCATAGAACTTATACATTTCCGTAATCAGCGCAATAAACCCTCCCTCTGGCATTATAATTGCTGCAAAAATCAAATACTATAGAGATCAGTACTGCTTGTTAATTTTCAAATAATGTGAGTTGCGCCTTTTGTGTTTTATGAAACTTATAGTATGGAGTTACGTCTTTTAGAATTTCATAAACACGATCGCTATTTCTGAAATTTATCCAGAGTTTGTATTTTACTCTTTCTCTGGTTGTCTATGATATCTTTTAGAAAAATAGAAACATATTTGTGGATTACTTGCCGTTATTTAAGGTCACACAGAGTTCTTTAAATATTTCAGTCTAGTACTTTACAAAACACAAAAAAGAGAGTGGAACTGCATATTTTGAGACCCAAAGTGCATCGAAGTTTTCCTTGTGGATAATGTATCCTCCTGAGCTTCGCTAAATGTACGAGTTCCTCAGATTTCTCATGAAGTTGTTAATATGTATATTCCTCAGCATTGCAAGCGCAAATTATATGAAGAAGACATGGAATTGCCTCGAAATAAGATCTGATATAATTTTTGGACATTTACTCAATCAGAAATGTTACAGCTTATGCAAGAAACATGCTCCTATAGCTTCCAAGCCATCAAAATAAAAACACAACCAAAGAATGAAATGCTGTGGAATCTATAAACTTTATGAGAAAACTCAGGAAATCGTATATTTAGCGAAGTTCAGGAGTATATATCAAAGTGCTCTAGGTTCTCAAAATCTTCAGTTTGTAAAATACTAGGCTAAAAATGCACCTTTGGCCCTATACAAATTACTATGCAAACTTCAATTCCCCAGTGGCACTTGTTAACGATTGTGCTCAAACTTTGGCAATCTTAAAATCTAACAAAACTAAACACATTAGGGTGCTGCCTAAAAACCATATGCACCGATTTCAATATAATTTCGCACACTTAATTCTATTCTGGTCCAAATTCTGCGATATTTTCCTACTTTCATCCAAATTGGTGTGCATGAAATCGGCAGAACATATACATCAGAGCTATATCCAAATCTGAACCGATTTCAATGTAATTTGGCATACTTATTTCTAGTCCGAATCCATCACATATTCCAAATTACCCTAAAATTGGACACATATAGAGTGATTGGTGCTCCAAATACCTCAAATCGGGCGAAAATAAATGTGGCGGAGAAATGGGTCTTAATTTTTTCGTACATGTTTCATTTTATCACCATTAAATTGTTTAGGACACCCCTCAGATCTGCAATTTTTATCATGGGCAATACTAGTGCTCTTCATCATTTCGCGAAAAGTCCAAAAGTTCCGGTGGACAATAGTTCTCTCTTTTCTTCGACAATTTTTTCTCTTCTCTGGCTATTCGATGCCGTGTTGAAAAAAAAAAACAATTATGGTGAGTTTTGTTTGTATGACATGATGCATTTATCTTTGTTTTTGTGTGTATGTATACCAACAATGAGACTCTTGTTTTTATTTGTTTCTGTTTTGTTTCATTCTTCTATCTTCATTGTGCTTTGAGGTTTGGTGTTATACCGGAGTTTGTTATGGTGTTTAATTATTCCTTATGTTGTGGTGGGTGCTTGTGGCTTTTTGTTTGTCTTTGTTGTCAGCCAATGCAGCAAACCATGTATTGTGTTCATCAATGATTGCAATATTATACGCGACATTTATATCCAAGTTATGTGAAAAGTGTATATGAGAAGTATATACACTCAAATCAAAAATTTCTGGGCTGGTTTTCTGGGTTGACAATACTTTTTGTAAACAAAATTAGATTATGATAGTTCCTACAATCGGTATTGTTAACGATTTTTACAATATTGCGGAAATTCGAAAGTTGTTTTTGTTTTCTATGTTTGGAACAAAAGATCGTATTTTTCGATTTGGATTACAATGTTTGAACAAAACAAATACATTTTTGGAACCAAAACAGATATTTTTGTTCCAACAAAAGCGAAAAAAATTTTTTCTGCGTGTGCTATAGCTTCTGCAATCTCACCACCTCCACCAAATGAATTGTTGTTCGTTTCAAAGGAAACACCATCTCCCAGTTTGCTTCCTAGTGAGTCTTTAGCCCCTGTTTCTGTGCAGTCTACTCCCTTTGGTGTAATTGTCCCAACAGAAACATCCTCCATCACAACTTGTGGTGACCCTGCTGATAATCAATGCTTCAGATCAACTGTCGATAACCATAGTCTACTTTTACCTCCCATCGACATTGATGTTTTTGCTGACGACTTTGTGTCTTGGCCAACCTTCCGAGATTTATTCACCACTCTATACATCCACAATTCGGGTCTTTCAGATATTGAACGTTTCTGCTATATGTTGCAGAAGACCACCGGTGAGGCTAGGGAAATCGTGTTGGTATTTCCACTCACCAATAGTAGTTTCCCGTTGGCGTGGAAAGCATTGTCGGATACCTATGACAATAAGCGTATCTTGATGAATAATCTTCCTACTTTTGACAACGAAACTTGTTCTTGTTTGAAAACTATCCAGCTTGGAATTAATAGTTGTCTAGTTGTCTAGACCGTCTATGACGTCATCACGGATCATTGGGATCCAATAATTGTGTACATTTGTTTGCAGCGTTTTCCTAAAGTGACTTTGACTCTGTGGGAGCAAAGCATCAAAAATAAGTCGTCGTTGACTTCTTGGAAAGACTTAATGATGTCACAAGAGCAGATCCCAGTTATGTTTTGTCGCAGCCCAGACACCCTACTGGCAGTTCTACATTGACATGCACTTCTCCGACTTTTACAAATGTCAAAAGTCGAGAGTCTATATCGACACCTCCAAATAATAGTATGCTAAGTCTAAAAAGTGAGTTTTGCAGGAGAAGCTCTCAAAGTTTGGAAATTTTTTTGAACTTCACTACTATGCTAAGTCAATATTTGTTTATAACTTCTGTTCGGATTGACCGATCATTACCAAAATTAGACAGAATTTAAGTTAAAGGACGTTCGACACCTCCAAATAATAGTTTGCTAATTCTTAAAAGCGAGTTTTGCAGGACAAGCTCTAAAAGTTTGGAAATTTCTTTGACCTTCAGTACTATGCTAAGTAAATATTTGTTTATAACTTCTGTTCGGATTGTCCGATCATTACCAAAATTCGACAGAATTTAAGTTAAAGGACGTTAACTAAAAAAATGTAAAGAACTTGAAAACATGCTAAGTCGACTTAGCATACTATTGTTTGGAGGCGTCGATATGTTATATGTCGACCCGCTCTTCTAAAAAATGCCAAAGCAATCTTCCAGATATTAATACTTTGCAAATTATAAAAGTTGTAGATTCTTTAAGACAACTCCGAGTTTTACTGATGTCAAAAGTCGAGAACATAATTCCACTTTTTCGCACCCAAACCACTCTCCGGCTTTTACAAAGGTCAAAGGTCTAGTATTTAGTCCTTCTTTGTCGCGCTCAAATACATCTCCGGCTTTTACCAAGGTCAAAAGTCGAGTATTTAGTTGTTCCATGTTGCGTCCATCTCCCTCTCGCTTTTACTGATATCAAAAGTCGAGAAGCTCGTTTGTTGGATCGGTCTTCGAACAACATTAAACTCAATACGGTACCTAACTCTTCATTAGATTATAGTGTGCTTTTGGGAACCGCAAAATTAGACATAGTTAATAATGGTAAATAGCATACAGTCCGTGCCATTATTGATCCATCGTCAAATGTTTCAATTGTTTCTTTCTGAGAAACTTAAGAAAGCTATTGAGCTTTCTTCTTTCCCTGATATATCATGTTCATATAAATCGAAATCTGGTACACCAAGAGAAACTTGTTCTCTTACATTGTCTATTTTCGGCTACCTTCTTACCGGTTCGGTTCCTGCCACGACTTGTTCATAATCTCGTATTTTAAATTGAAATCGACCAATGGGCAATGCAAACAAATTATTGAAACAAATCGCTGGTACTACATCCTAAAATTTATATTGAATCGCTCGCAACCTCTTTTCAAAATCTATAAATTGAATTATAGCTCACCTTGAAATCTGAATTTACGTTCATTCGTTTTGCAATTATTTCTAGCTTTTATTGTTGACACACCCTTATGTGTATCAAGGTGGGCGGCAATGTATAAGTTAGATACGTTGGCCTTCAATTTCCTGAGCCCAGTCGATCACGGTTGCTGATTGACAGCTCGGGTATCACCTCTACATGTTCCCTCTGCGGAGACCGGAGAGTGTAGATACCAACGGTCGACGGTTGTTGTTGGTATGCTCTTTTTGATACATGGGGAGACTGTTCTCTCACTGGAATAATTGTAGTTGTAGTAATAAACGAAGATCCTCTGCGATCAACACGATCCTCTGCGATCACTAAGATCCTCTGCGATCCACGTGAACCTCTGCGTTCACTTTTGTTTTATCTTTAGAAGCGAAAGCACCAAGGTCTCTGCGCCAACTCCAGATTACAAAAGGTAATCTTTGTTGTGGTAAGAAAAGAAATATACCAATAAACAGCAATCAGATTTATATTATTTATTTATATTTTTATTTCACTTGTTCTTTTCTCCCTCCACTGCTCATCATATACGGTAACTGAGAAATATAACCTATGGATCACCCCTCCCTCACCTAAACATTTCATCCAATCGAACTGGAGAATTTGTTGTTGTCCAACTAAACACTTAGGTTAAGGCAAAGAAATAACTATTGATATCCCCTTCAGTGGTCAAATAAAAAAGTTTGATAAACACAATATTTTCGAGTGCAGAAGGTGAATCGGTGTGATTCTTTGAGCTGAGTATTTTTTGAAAGTACAGACCCTAACGA
Source organism: Musca autumnalis (assembly GCF_047663935.1). NCBI lineage: Eukaryota > Metazoa > Arthropoda > Insecta > Diptera > Muscidae > Musca > Musca autumnalis. The sequence goes on from NW_027411644.1 coordinate 142,948,918, forward strand.
CAAAAACCCGAGTTGGGGTTTGTTGTGTCAGATCCAGCTTGGATTTTATGGTCCCATCTAAACGTTGACTTTTTAAAGCAGTTCTGGGCCATATGCAACCAATTTGAATCTTCATCAGACCTTTGAAGCAAATTTGTAGATAAGGGCAAGGTTACAATATTTGGAGAATTAATGAACTCGAAAAACTACATTTATTGAAATCCGAAATGCGAGAATAAACTGTTGGTGTGAACTGTGTTTAAATACGTATTGTAAAAGATATGATGCAAAATACCGCTGAAACAGAATGAGGAAACCATTTTAGAGTTTCAGAATATTCTGAAGAATTGCTGAGAAAATTATTTGGAAAATTTTTGCTAAAGGTTACTTGGTTCAACTCCAAATAGTTTAGCTGATACTGACCAGAATTTCAGCAATTATGTACAATTTTTTATATTTGATCGATTTTGATGCCCTCGATGGAGTTTTTCTTATGTGGTCTGTTCAAAAGACAAGTTCTACTAGTTTAGGCCTACAGTATTGCCAAATATCGTTTCTGAGATAAAGGCCCGATAAATGGAAAAAAACTATAGTTTTAGCCCAGTTTAGATGAGGCCATAAAATCCGAACTGGATCTGACAGGACAAAACCCTACTATGTTTTTTTGTAGTCTCAATATGTACTTTCAAAAAATGCACACTAGAATTTGGTTGCATTTTCAGTGTTGCATAATGTTATCTAATTAGACTAACTGCTAATTTACCAAATCATACCTTAAGGATGAATCTGTATTAATATTACCTACCAATGACGTTAATACATTAGCACCACATATACATAAGCAAACAGGAAACACATTACCAGCCCACTACAACGGCTTGGATTTTTTTGTTATCCGTCCATGTGCCCTCGGTTGTAACCCGATGCCCGACGACAGTGCTTGGAGGACACCTTTTATGTTCTTCAGGTGTTCGTCGAACGTTCTCATGACAATGATAAATTAGGCAAGACTTCCAGTTCAGGCCTTTTAACACCCGCTCCATCAGCCTTTCAAAAGAAGTCGCGGGGTTGCAGAATCCGGATGGCATGACATTGAATTGCCATTGACATCAAATACTGTATTGGACACAAGATGTGTGTTTGGTGCACCAAATACATATATATGCGAGCTATATCCAAGTATGAACTGATTTCAATATAATTTGTCAAAGTTTTTTCTAGACCAAATTCCGTCACAGATTTTAAATACCAAATACATGAAATCGGGCTAAAATATATATCAAAATCCGAACCGATTTCAGTATAATTTGGAAAACTTATTTCTAGTCCGAATTCCGTCACACATTTCAAATTTCATTAAAATATCACTTGACATCTGATCAATATATCACTTGAAACCTGATCAATATCGAAAAATTTGCTCAACTGATGATTGGTAATAAATAATTCGTCTGTTTTCATATCGTTGACGCAAGGCTTCCCAAGGCAAGGCATAGTTAAATCGTAAATTTTCCGTTTCAGCGTTTAATGCCATAGTTGTGCCAGTAAGACTTACTTACTACATAAGATATACAACTTACCTAATATTAAAACAGTGACTACGGCTTATATGTTAGTAGTTCATAAAATTTTCATTTGCATTCTGGATAGAGATTGCTTTAGTAAACTAATTAATTAAAAGTCAAGATTTAGTTTTGTTCATATTTATTTGATACTGCTCAAATTTAAATAATAGTCTGTTAAAATGGGAAATGTCAAAATATATTTATTTAAACTATAATATAATAATTTAAATCATAAATTTAAACAAGTGCTGTTTTTAAATGTGCTCGTGTCATTCTTCTTCTTTTATTTTGATTTTATGTCAGGGTTTGGCATGCAACAACAAAATGAGTAAAATTGTGTGAGTGGAGAAAGAAACTATCTTTGCTCTCTCGCAAGTAACGGGAAAGCCGATTGCTGTTTTAAGTAGAAGCAGATTTGTGAGAATTTGTCTTGTTTGGCACGATTCTCTTTAACATTTTCATCACCGTTTCGGAATTCAATGGACAATTCATGTATATATCTCCACATGGCTTAGCATCTGTGTTCCTCCCTTGGTCAAGTGCTTCTTTAATGGCCGTACCATCCAACAAATAATCCATAAGTGAGTTTCTGAAATTACAAACAGTTTAATTTTATTATTATTTATCATTAAACGAACTAGTGCCGAATTTGCTGACTTTCTTGATATATATGAATAATCTTTAATTAACTAAACTCGGTGTAGATGTTGTTTTATTCCTCGATACGAATTGTATCAAATACAACTAGGATTCATTTAGATTACGATTCTACAATGCTTTATTGACTTTAACTATTCGTAAACGACTTTAATTTACTAAGCACACAGCTTAACTCTAGTAAGCAAACAGCTTTCCTTTACTTCTTCTCTAACTGACGTTTTCACTTCGCGTTCTGAATTACAACTAACTGACTGCCTCACAATTTTTTTGTGTATCTACAAGATTCCCTCTCGTCGTCGATGTTTCCAGCCTAGCTCTGGTAAGATCTCGAATACCAACAATCCAACCCTTCAACAAACACTCAACTCGCATTAAGCGAACAATATAACAATATAACGAAAAGATGAATGGAAAGAGCACCAATGACGTCACTGAACCAGCAATAGGCACCCTATTTTCTATTGCATATATTGAGGGGTGTCATTGTATGAGTGCATGCTTTTTCAATTAGTTGATTTGTGCGTGTGGAGACAGAAACATACACTGAGACTACGTAACTATCAAAACAAATATAGAAGAGAGCACAACAAAAACTATATATAGCAAACTAAACGGGGAAAACTGACACTAAGCGATAATTGCATGATTGTAGTAAAAGGAACGTAAACAAAAGTACATCAATAAAATTTAAAGTAAGAACCTGAAGGTTTGAGAAAAATCTATACAGCGGTTGTTGTTATAAACCCAATAAAGTAACTGCTTAATTACAATTTGAATTTTTAAATGATTTTTTAAACTCATCTAAATTAATTTAAATTTTTCAGCTACATTCGTAACAATATTTTATTTTATCATTACCAGATACTCTGTATGTATCGGAAAATATGTGAGAGTCAAAATAAAAAACTAAAGGAAAGTATCAATGTCCGCCGACTATAGAATACCCACATTTTTTCTAGACCAAATTGCGTAACATTTTCGAAAACGGGTTTATAAATATCGCAAAATTTTAGCTTCATATTTTAAGATTTAAAAGAGTACATTTCTGGAAAAATATTTAAATGTTATTCAGAATTTCAGACGCTGTGTGAGTTACGTCTTTTGGTACTGTTTTTTCGTAAATGCCAAAAGGCGTATACATTTAAAGAAACTAGTTTAAATGAAAAATTATAGTCAATTTACAGCTAACTTATTGGCCTATGCGGTTAGGCGAACGTTAAACTAGATATCTGAAGGTGTTGGGTTCAATTCCCAGCCTTTACGGCGATATTACATTGGAGCTCATTAAGGTGAACTGTCTATTCCAACTACCGCTCTAATTACATATATGTAATTTTAATTGTATTAGACGAGATCTTGAATGTTATATTTATTGTAATATTTAAGTCAATTTATCGATAAAATACAGAGAATATAAATTAAGTGATGTGTAACATTTTAAATTCTCATGAGGAATGTTGTCATAAAAGTAGTGACAGGTGTTGAAATTTCTTTTTCCAACTTTTAGCCTCTGTGTGCACATCTGTGGAGGATCCACTGCTTCAAAATCTCCGGAAATTGTCTGTGGTAGAGTGTGGTAGTTGTCTTTGATCAATTGAGCTGTCTTAAAATCATTTGAGTTTATCCAATCCCTAGCCATTATCTCTGTTATACCAATTTGTCTGAAAAAAGTACATCTGTGTATTATACCGAAGAGAATTTTGAGCACTTATACGTTTTTACCACACCGTCTCATAAAACTTGTTACGTACATCTTTTTTTGCTGCCATTTGTCTTGCATTGCCTTCCGAATAACCACTTCCTTTTGTCCCTTTACCAAATTGTTTGCCATATGTACATGTCTGTTATATTGTTTTCATCTCTTTTGTTGCTCTTGGGAGGTTTATCTAATGTTTGCCTAACTTGGATTTTGGCCATGATATGCGTTTAAGGGGAAATAGTAAACAATTCGCACAAAGCTGAAACTGAAGCTGGTGGAGAGCGAGGGTTTGCCATTAGGGGTAATTTCCTAAAAGTCCCCATCGATCCCATGTGTGGAAAAAAGTTGTTCGGGTAAAGGGACATGTTTTGAAAGCTTGTTAGGTTTTTTGGATTTTATCCTGTAAGAGTTATCCACAATGGCATAAAGTAAAAGTTGTAGATTTAAAAATTAACTACTGACATGGTATTTACGATTTTTAAAAAGGAATCATCATTCATTAGATATCTTCATCTAAGAGTCGAATTACACATATAGAGAAATAAGCCGCAGAAACGGGTCTAACCCGGTTTTTGAATCTGGACTTTCAGGTCAAATAACCGGATCCGCACCCTCATAGAACTTATACATTTCCGTAATCAGCGCAATAAACCCTCCCTCTGGCATTATAATTGCTGCAAAAATCAAATACTATAGAGATCAGTACTGCTTGTTAATTTTCAAATAATGTTAGTTGCGCCTTTTGTGTTTTATGAAACTTATAGTATGGAGTTACGTCTTTTAGAATTTCATAAACACGATCGCTATTTTTAAACGTAAAAGCTTGAAATTTATCCAGAGTTTGTATTTTACTCTTTCTCTGGTTGTCTATGATATCTTTTAGAAAAATAGAAACATATTTGTGGATTACTTGCCGTTATTTAAGGTCACACAGAGTTCTTTAAATATTTCAGTCTAGTACTTTACAAAACACAAAAAAGAGAGTGGAACTGCATATTTTGAGACCCAAAGTGCATCGAAGTTTTCCTTGTGGATAATGTATCCTCCTGAGCTTCGCTAAATGTACGAGTTCCTCAGATTTCTCATGAAGTTGTTAATATGTATATTCCTCAGCATTGCAAGCGCAAATTATATGAAGAAGACATGGAATTGCCTCGAAATAAGATCTGATATAATTTTTGGACATTTACTCAATCAGAAATGTTACAGCTTATGCAAGAAACATGCTCCTATAGCTTCCAAGCCATCAAAATAAAAACACAACCAAAGAATGAAATGCTGTGGAATCTATAAACTTTATGAGAAAACTCAGGAAATCGTATATTTAGCGAAGTTCAGGAGTATATATCAAAGTGCTCTAGGTTCTCAAAATCTTCAGTTTGTAAAATACTAGGCTAAAAATGCACCTTTGGCCCTATACAAATTACTATGCAAACTTCAATTCCCCAGTGGCACTTGTTAACGATTGTGCTCAAACTTTGGCAATCTTAAAATCTAACAAAACTAAACACATTAGGGTGCTGCCTAAAAAACCATATGCACCGATTTCAATATAATTTCGCACACTTAATTCTATTCTGGTCCAAATTCTGCGATATTTTCCTACTTTCATCCAAATTGGTGTGCATGAAATCGGCAGAACATATACATCAGAGCTATATCCAAATCTGAACCGATTTCAATGTAATTTGGCATACTTATTTCTAGTCCGAATCCATCACATATTCCAAATTACCCTAAAATTGGACACATATAGCGTGATTGGTGCTCCAAATACCTCAAATCGGGCGAAAATAAATGTGGCGGAGAAATGGGTCTTAATTTTTTCGTACATGTTTCATTTTATCACCATTAAATTGTTTAGGACACCCCTCAGATCTGCAATTTTTATCATGGGCAATACTAGTGCTCTTCATCATTTCGCGAAAAGTCCAAAAGTTCCGGTGGACAATAGTTCTCTCTTTTCTTCGACAATTTTTTCTCTTCTCTGGCTATTCGATGCCGTGTTGAAAAAAAAAACAATTATGGTGAGTTTTGTTTGTATGACATGATGCATTTATCTTTGTTTTTGTGTGTATGTATACCAACAATGAGACTCTTGTTTTTATTTGTTTCTGTTTTGTTTCATTCTTCTATCTTCATTGTGCTTTGAGGTTTGGTGTTATACCGGAGTTTGTTATGGTGTTTAATTATTCCTTATGTTGTGGTGGGTGCTTGTGGCTTTTTGTTTGTCTTTGTTGTCAGCCAATGCAGCAAACCATGTATTGTGTTCATCAATGATTGCAATATTATACGCGACATTTATATCCAAGTTATGTGAAAAGTGTATATGAGAAGTATATACACTCAAATCAAAAATTTCTGGGCTGGTTTTCTGGGTTGACAATACTTTTTGTAAACAAAATTAGATTATGATAGTTCCTACAATCGGTATTGTTAACGATTTTTACAATATTGCGGAAATTCGAAAGTTGTTTTTGTTTTCTATGTTTGGAACAAAAGATCGTATTTTTGGATTTGGATTACAATGTTTGAACAAAACAAATACATTTTTGGAACCAAAACAGATATTTTTGTTCCAACAAAAGCGAAAAAAATTTTTTCTGCGTGTGCTATAGCTTCTGCAATCTCACCACCTCCACCAAATGAATTGTTGTTCGTTTCAAAGGAAACACCATCTCCCAGTTTGCTTCCTAGTGAGTCTTTAGCCCCTGTTTCTGTGCAGTCTACTCCCTTTGGTGTAATTGTCCCAACAGAAACATCCTCCATCACAACTTGTGGTGACCCTGCTGATAATCAATGCTTCAGATCAACTGTCGATAACCATAGTCTACTTTTACCTCCCATCGACATTGATGTTTTTGCTGACGACTTTGTGTCTTGGCCAACCTTCCGAGATTTATTCACCACTCTATACATCCACAATTCGGGTCTTTCAGATATTGAACGTTTCTGCTATATGTTGCAGAAGACCACCGGTGAGGCTAGGGAAATCGTGTTGGTATTTCCACTCACCAATAGTAGTTCCCCGTTGGCGTGGAAAGCATTGTCGGATACCTATGACAATAAGCGTATCTTGATGAATAATCTTCCTACTTTTGACAACGAAACTTGTTCTTGTTTGAAAACTATCCAGCTTGGAATTAATAGTTGTCTAGTTGTCTAGACCGTCTATGACGTCATCACGGATCATTGGGATCCAATAATTGTGTACATTTGTTTGCAGCGTTTTCCTAAAGTGACTTTGACTCTGTGGGAGCAAAGCATCAAAAATAAGTCGTCGTTGACTTCTTGGAAAGACTTAATGATGTCACAAGAGCAGATCCCAGTTATGTTTTGTCGCAGCCCAGACACCCTACTGGCAGTTCTACATTGACATGCACTTCTCCGACTTTTACAAATGTCAAAAGTCGAGAGTCTATATCGACACCTCCAAATAATAGTATGCTAAGTCTAAAAAGTGAGTTTTGCAGGAGAAGCTCTCAAAGTTTGGAAATTTTTTTGAACTTCACTACTATGCTAAGTCAATATTTGTTTATAACTTCTGTTCGGATTGACCGATCATTACCAAAATTAGACAGAATTTAAGTTAAAGGACGTTCGACACCTCCAAATAATAGTTTGCTAATTCTGAAAAGCGAGTTTTGCAGGATAAGCTCTAAAAGTTTGGAAATTTCTTTGACCTTCAGTACTATGCTAAGTAAATATTTGTTTATAACTTCTGTTCGGATTGTCCGATCATTACCAAAATTCGACAGAATTTAAGTTAAAGGACGTTAACTAAAAAAATGTAAAGAACTTGAAAACATGCTAAGTCGACTTAGCATGCTATTGTTTGGAGGCGTCGATATGTTATATGTCGACCCGCTCTTCTAAAAAATGCCAAAGCAATCTTCCAGATATTAATACTTTGCAAATTATAAAAGTTGTAGATTCTTTAAGACAACTCCGAGTTTTACTGATGTCAAAAGTCGAGAACATAATTCCACTTTTTCGCACCCAAACCACTCTCCGGCTTTTACAAAGGTCAAAGGTCTAGTATTTAGTCCTTCTTTGTCGCGCTCAAATACATCTCCGGCTTTTACCAAGGTCAAAAGTCGAGTATTTAGTTGTTCCATGTTGCGTCCATCTCCCTCTCGCTTTTACTGATATCAAAAGTCGAGAAGCTCGTTTGTTGGATCGGTCTTCGAACAACATTAAACTCAATACGGTACCTAACTCTTCATTAGATTATAGTGTGCTTTTGGGAACCGCAAAATTAGACATAGTTAATAATGGTAAATAGCATACAGTCCGTGCCATTATTGATCCATCGTCAAATGTTTCAATTGTTTCTTTCTGAGAAACTTAAGAAAGCTATTGAGCTTTCTTCTTTCCCTGATATATCATGTTCATATAAATCGAAATCTGGTACACCAAGAGAAACTTGTTCTCTTACATTGTCTATTTTCGGCTACCTTCTTACCGGTTCGGTTCCTGCCACGACTTGTTCATAATCTCGTATTTTAAATTGAAATCGACCAATGGGCAATGCAAACAAATTATTGAAACAAATCGCTGGTACTACATCCTAAAATTTATATTGAATCGCTCGCAACCTCTTTTGAAAATCTATAAATTGAATTATAGCTCACCTTGAAATCTGAATTTACGTTCATTCGTTTTGCAATTATTTCTAGCTTTTATTGTTGACACACCCTTATGTGTATCAAGGTGGGCGGCAATGTATAAGTTAGATACGTTGGCCTTCAATTTCCTGAGCCCAGTCGATCACGGTTGCTGATTGACAGCTCGGGTATCACCTCTACATGTTCCCTCTGCGGAGACCGGAGAGTGTAGATACCAACGGTCGACGGTTGTTGTTGGTATGCTCTTTTTGATACGTGGGGAGACTGTTCTCTCACTGGAATAATTGTAGTTGTAGTAATAAACGAAGATCCTCTGCGATCAACACGATCCTCTGCGATCACTAAGATCCTCTGCGATCCACGTGAACCTCTGCGTTCACTTTTGTTTTATCTTTAGAAGCGAAAGCACCAAGGTCTCTGCGCCAACTCCAGATTACAAAAGGTAATCTTTGTTGTGGTAAGAAAAGAAATATACCAATAAACAGAAATCAGATTTATATTATTTATTTATATTTTTATTTCACTTGTTCTTTTCTCCCTCCACTGCTCATCATATACGGTAACTGAGAAATATAACCTATGGATCACCCCTCCCTCACCTAAACATTTCATCCAATCGAACTGGAGAATTTGTTGTTGTCCAACTAAACACTTAGGTTAAGGCAAAGAAATAACTATTGATATCCCCTTCAGTGGTCAAATAAAAAAGTTTGATAAACACAATATTTTCGAGTGCAGAAGGTGAATCGGTGTGATTCTTTGAGCTGAGTATTTTTTGAAAGTACAGACCCTAACGACAAAAACCCGAGTTGGGGTTTGTTGTGTCAGATCCAGCTTGGATTTTATGGTCCCATCTAAACGTTGACTTTTTAAAGCAGTTCTGGGCCATATGCAACCAATTTGAATCTTCATCAGACCTTTGAAGCAAATTTGTAGATAAGGGCAAGATTACAATATTTGGAGAATTAATGAACTCGAAAAACTACATTTATTGAAATCCGAAATGCGAGAATAAACTGTTGGTGTGAACTGTGTTTAAATACGTATTGTAAAAGATATGATGCAAAATACCGCTGAAACAGAATGAGGAAACCATTTTAGAGTTTCAGAATATTCTGAAGAATTGCTGAGAAAATTATTTGGAAAATTTTTGCTAAAGGTTACTTGGTTCAACTCCAAATAGTTTAGCTGATACTGACCAGAATTTCAGCAATTATGTACAATTTTTTATATTTGATCGATTTTGATGCCCTCGATGGAGTTTTTCTTATGTGGTCTGTTCAAAAGACAAGTTCTACTAGTTTAGGCCTACAGTATTGCCAAATATCGTTTCTGAGATAAAGGCCCGATAAATGGAAAAAAACTATAGTTTTAGCCCAGTTTAGATGAGGCCATAAAATCCGAACTGGATCTGACAGGACAAAACCCTACTATGTTTTTTTGTAGTCTCAATATGTACTTTCAAAAAATGCACACTAGAATTTGGTTGCATTTTCAGTGTTGCATAATGTTATCTAATTAGACTAACTGCTAATTTACCAAATCATACCTTAAGGATGAATCTGTATTAATATTACCTACCAATGACGTTAATACATTAGCACCACATATACATAAGCAAACAGGAAACACATTACCAGCCCACTACAACGGCTTGGATTTTTTTGTTATCCGTCCATGTGCCCTCGGTTGTAACCCGATGCCCGACGACAGTGCTTGGAGGACACCTTTTATGTTCTTCAGGTGTTCGTCGAACGTTCTCATGACAATGATAAATTAGGCAAGACTTCCAGTTCAGGCCTTTTAACACCCGCTCCATCAGCCTTTCAAAAGAAGTCGCGGGGTTGCAGAATCCGGATGGCATGACATTGAATTGCCATTGACATCAAATACTGTATTGGACACAAGATGTGTGTTTGGTGCACCAAATACATATATATGCGAGCTATATCCAAGTATGAACTGATTTCAATATAATTTGTCAAAGTTTTTTCTAGACCAAATTCCGTCACAGATTTTAAATACCAAATACATGAAATCGGGCTAAAATATATATCAAAATCCGAACCGATTTCAGTATAATTTGGAAAACTTATTTCTAGTCCGAATTCCGTCACACATTTCAAATTTCATTAAAATATCACTTGACATCTGATCAATATATCACTTGAAACCTGATCAATATCGAAAAATTTGCTCAACTGATGATTGGTAATAAATAATTCGTCTGTTTTCATATCGTTGACGCAAGGCTTCCCAAGGCAAGGCATAGTTAAATCGTAAATTTTCCGTTTCAGCGTTTAATGCCATTTTGGCTGATAGTTGTGCCAGTAAGACTTACTTACTACATAAGATATACAACTTACCTAATATTAAAACAGTGACTACGGCTTATATGTTAGTAGTTCATAAAATTTTCATTTGCATTCTGGATAGAGATTGCTTTAGTAAACTAATTAATTAAAAGTCAAGATTTAGTTTTGTTCATATTTATTTGATACTGCTCAAATTTAAATAATAGTCTGTTAAAATGGGAAATGTCAAAATATATTTATTTAAACTATAATATAATAATTTAAATCATAAATTTAAACAAGTGCTGTTTTTAAATGTGCTCGTGTCATTCTTCTTCTTTTATTTTGATTTTATGTCAGGGTTTGGCATGCAACAACAAAATGAGTAAAATTGTGTGAGTGGAGAAAGAAACTATCTTTGCTCTCTCGCAAGTAACGGGAAAGCCGATTGCTGTTTTAAGTAGAAGCAGATTTGTGAGAATTTGTCTTGTTTGGCACGATTCTCTTTAACATTTTCATCACCGTTTCGGAATTCAATGGACAATTCATGTATATATCTCCACATGGCTTAGCATCTGTGTTCCTCCCTTGGTCAAGTGCTTCTTTAATGGCCGTACCATCCAACAAATAATCCATAAGTGAGTTTCTGAAATTACAAACAGTTTAATTTTATTATTATTTATCATTAAACGAACTAGTGACGAATTTGCTGACTTTCTTGATATATATGAATAATCTTTAATTAACTAAACTCGGTGTAGATGTTGTTTTATTCCTCGATACGAATTGTATCAAATACAACTAGGATTCATTTAGATTACGATTCTACAATGCTTTATTGACTTTAACTATTCGTAAACGACTTTAATTTACTAAGCACACAGCTTAACTCTAGTAAGCAAACAGCTTTCCTTTACTTCTTCTCTAACTGACGTTTTCACTTCGCGTTCTGAATTACAACTAACTGACTGCCTCACAATTTTTTTGTGTATCTACAAGATTCCCTCTCGTCGTCGATGTTTCCAGCCTAGCTCTGGTAAGATCTCGAATACCAACAATCCAACCCTTCAACAAACACTCAACTCGCATTAAGCGAACAATATAACAATATAACGAAAAGATGAATGGAAAGAGCACCAATGACGTCACTGAACCAGCAATAGGCACCCTATTTTCTATTGCATATATTGGGGGGTGTCATTGTATGAGTGCATGCTTTTTCAATTAGTTGATTTGTGCGTGTGGAGACAGAAACATACACTGAGACTACGTAACTATCAAAACAAATATAGAAGAGAGCACAACAAAAACTATATATAGCAAACTAAACGGGGAAAACTGACACTAAGCGATAATTGCATGATTGTAGTAAAAGGAACGTAAACAAAAGTACATCAATAAAATTTAAAGTAAGAACCTGAAGGTTTGAGAAAAATCTATACAGCGGTTGTTGTTATAAACCCAATAAAGTAACTGCTTAATTACAATTTGAATTTTTAAATGATTTTTTAAACTCATCTAAATTAATTTAAATTTTTCAGCTACATTCGTAACAATATTTTATTTTATCATTACCAGATACTCTGTATGTATCGGAAAATATGTGAGAGTCAAAATAAAAAACTAAAGGAAAGTATCAATGTCCGCCGACTATAGAATACCCACATTTTTTCTAGACCAAATTGCGTAACATTTTCGAAAACGGGTTTATAAATATCGCAAAATTTTAGCTTCATATTTTAAGATTTAAAAGAGTACATTTCTGGAAAAATATTTAAATGTTATTCAGAATTTCAGACGCTGTGTGAGTTACGTCTTTTGGTACTGTTTTTTCGTAAATGCCAAAAGGCGTATACATTTAAAGAAACTAGTTTAAATGAAAAATTATAGTCAATTTACAGCTAACTTATTGGCCTATGCGGTTAGGCGAACGTTAAACTAGATATCTGAAGGTGTTGGGTTCAATTCCCAGCCTTTACGGCGATATTACATTGGAGCTCATTAAGGTGAACTGTCTATTCCAACTACCGCTCTAATTACATATATGTAATTTTAATTGTATTAGACGAGATCTTGAATGTTATATTTATTGTAATATTTAAGTCAATTTATCGATAAAATACAGAGAATATAAATTAAGTGATGTGTAACATTTTAAATTCTCATGAGGAATGTTGTCATAAAAGTAGTGACAGGTGTTGAAATTTCTTTTTCCAACTTTTAGCCTCTGTGTGCACATCTGTGGAGGATCCACTGCTTCAAAATCTCCGGAAATTGTCTGTGGTAGAGTGTGGTAGTTGTCTTTGATCAATTGAGCTGTCTTAAAATCATTTGAGTTTATCCAATCCCTAGCCATTATCTCTGTTATACCAATTTGTCTGAAAAAAGTACATCTGTGTATTATACCGAAGAGAATTTTGAGCACTTATACGTTTTTACCACACCGTCTCATAAAACTTGTTACGTACATCTTTTTTTGCTGCCATTTGTCTTGCATTGCCTTCCGAATAACCACTTCCTTTTGTCCCTTTACCAAATTGTTTGCCATATGTACATGTCTGTTATATTGTTTTCATCTCTTTTGTTGCTCTTGGGAGGTTTATTTAATGTTTGCCTAACTTGGATTTTGGCCATGATATGCGTTTAAGGGGAAATAGTAAACAATTCGCACAAAGCTGAAACTGAAGCTGGTGGAGAGCGAGGGTTTGCCATTAGGGGTAATTTCCTAAAAGTCCCCATCGATCCCATGTGTGGAAAAAAGTTGTTCGGGTAAAGGGACATGTTTTGAAAGCTTGTTAGGTTTTTTGGATTTTATCCTGTAAGAGTTATCCACAATGGCATAAAGTAAAAGTTGTAGATTTAAAAATTAACTACAGACATGTTATTTACGATTTTTAAAAAGGAATCATCATTCATTAGATATCTTCATCTAAGAGTCGAATTACACATATAGAGAAATAAGCCGCAGAAACGGGTCTAACCCGGTTTTTGAATCTGGACTTTCAGGTCAAATAACCGGATCCGCACCCTCATAGAACTTATACATTTCCGTAATCAGCGCAATAAACCCTCCCTCTGGCATTATAATTGCTGCTAAAATCAAATACTATAGAGATCAGTACTGCTTGTTAATTTTCAAATAATGTGAGTTGCGCCTTTTGTGTTTTATGAAACTTATAGTATGGAGTTACGTCTTTTAGAATTTCATAAACACGATCGCTATTTTTAAACGTAAAAGCTTGAAATTTATCCAGAGTTTGTATTTTACTCTTTCTCTGGTTGTCTATGATATCTTTTAGAAAAATAGAAACATATTTGTGGATTACTTGCCGTTATTTAAGGTCACACAGAGTTCTTTAAATATTTCAGTCTAGTACTTTACAAAACACAAAAAAGAGAGTGGAACTGCATATTTTGAGACCCAAAGTGCGTCGAAGTTTTCCTTGTGGATAATGTATCCTCCTGAGCTTCGCTAAATGTTCGAGTTCCTCAGATTTCTCATGAAGTTGTTAATATGTATATTCCTCAGCATTGCAAGCGCAAATTATATGAAGAAGACATGGAATTGCCTCGAAATAAGGTCTGATATAATTTTTGGAAATTTACTCAATCAGAAATGTTACAGCTTATGCAAGAAACGTGCTCCTATAGCTTCCAAGCCATCAAAATAAAAACACAACCAAAGAATGAAATGCTGTGGAATCTATAAACTTTATGAGAAAACTCAGGAAATCGTATATTTAGCGAAGTTCAGGAGTATATATCAAAGTGCTCTAGGTTCTCAAAATCTTCAGTTTGTAAAATACTAGGCAAAAATGCACCTTTGGCCCTATACAAATTACTATGCAAACTTCAATTCCCCAGTGGCACTTGTTAACGATTGTGCTCAAACTTTGGCAATCTTAAAATCTAACAAAACTAAACACATTAGGGTGCTGCCTAAAAAACCATATGCACCGATTTCAATATAATTTCGCACACTTAATTCTATTCTGGTCCAAATTCTGCGATATTTTCCTACTTTCATCCAAATCGGTGTGCATGAAATCGGCAGAACATATACATCAGAGCTATATCCAAATCTGAACCGATTTCAATGTAATTTGGCATACTTATTTCTAGTCCGAATCCATCACATATTCCAAATTACCCTAAAATTGGACACATATAGCGTGATTGGTGCTCCAAATACCTCAAATCGGGCGAAAATAAATGTGGCGTAGAAATGGGTCTTAATTTTTTCGTACATGTTTCATTTTATCACCATTAAATTGTTTAGGACACCCCTCAGATCTGCAATTTTTATCATGGGCAATACTAGTGCTCTTCATCATTTCGCGAAAAGTCCAAAAGTTCCGGTTAAGGGTCTTGAAATTATATGTTCCGATTCTCCAAAAAGAAATAATAAGCTATCTTGAGATGCTATTAAATTGTTATCTACTAACTTCATTTGAGTGCTGAGTTAGTATCAGAAAATCCCCATTTATATTCGGAATCATCAGACAACTTCGAGCCTGGCAGCGAATAGTACACCAAGTCATCGCTTTGCGTCGTTAATATGTTCCGAAACAACGCGACTCAAAGTGAACGACGCAAGTGAATTATGATTTTCAATGTAAAACAATGTAAAGTTCGGAAATCGGTTCCAGGGTTAAGAAAACGCTACTTTTTCAAAGAAGAAATTTGATGTAGTATTGTAGTATGAGAGTTTTCTTTCACTACATATTGGTCAAATGTTTCTTAAACACTTTTTCTCAACGCAAAATTTCCTTGTAGCAACTGACATTCGTTTTTATACCCTCGGCCTTTTGGCTAACAAGGGAATGTACACTTTGCTACGACCAAAAATGTATCTCATCGATATAAAGGTTTTAGAACCCAAGTATGTTTGGACTAAATGCGTTTCAGATAATTTGGAGTCGGACAGGGCGTCTGTCTGTCTGGCTGGTGTGCACGATAACCCTCGAACGGATAAACCGATTCGTGATATTTTTCCCAAACTTATTTTAAGTTGGAAGAAAGGTCATATCGGTTCACTCCTATGGGTACCTCCCCCAAAAAACTATAAAAACGTTACAATTTTTCCGGCCGACACAAAAAAGGGACTCGAAAGTGGCTCCTTCTGATGATTTAAAAGAGTTCAATTTAAAATACCATAACAAAATATATAGCAATCGAACATAAGTCATTGGGGCGCACAGTGCGAAATACGGGAACTTTAGTGGAACTTTACTCAAAAATTAAAGTACATAAAACTAATGAGATTCTTGTTGAATTCTATTGCTAAGTATCCCATGACTAATGCCTCATATTCAGTTTTGCGATTTACCCCGTGCGCGAAACAACTAGAAATGCACTTTTCTTAAAAATTGCTTCTAGCTTTGCTTAAGTAACAAATTGTACGTTAGTTGACTATAGTTTTTGTTGTTGTTATATTTTTTGATTATTTGGCGTTTATAGATTTGTAATATCTAATTTAGTTCGGTTGCTATTCGTTCCCAAAAATGTGCTTTTTTAAAAGTCTATTAAATTATTTTTTTATAAGTTTTAGAGGTTTTTTAATGTATTGTGGTGAATTGCAGAATAAATCGCACATTTTCTGAGATGTAGGATAGTTTTCTATAGCCAAATCAAAAATTAGCTGCAGGTTCGCAGAAGTTTGCGAGATATGAGACTTTTTCAGAAAGTCATTGGTATATTTATATTTTTGAGAATTTGATAGAAGAACCTGCATTAGACGTCAGTGTTGGTTTCGTTTATCCCAAAATGGGTTCACCAATACTAAGAAATGTTGCTTTTAATAGTTTTATGACTATTCTTACGAATTTCATTCACATTTTATAGAAAAAATGGTCAAAGTTGAGCAGTTTTCTCAGGACATCGTTAAGTACCTAAAACAAAGCATAGTTGCACCAGATGCTTTTAGGTGATATACTCTTTTGCAGAACCGTGTAATAAGATAAACATGTCCTCGGTCGAAGCGTTCAATTTGTAACATTTTTGTTATATCAATATATATACATATATACTATACTAAAAATAAAAAATCTCAAAAACATTATTTTTTCATTTGCTAACGTATCTGGATGCTTGGGGGAGGGGCCAAAGCAAGGATCTATGCTCTGAATTGTTTTTTAGAATATTTTCTATTCCATGAAGACAAATTTTAAAGTAAACCAAACTCGGTTGGCAATAGTTACCTAACACCATTTAAATATCCCAAATGGGGTGCCCCCCCATATTGGGGCTATAGCAAAACGAGAAAATATGTTGCTAATATTTCTCAAAACGGTTTTCTACCTACGGAGAACATAAAATACCAAAATGCAACCAAATAGATTGTTAAATGTGCTTGGAATCTATAAAATATGTTATATTGGCCGGTGCCGTTCAATAAGGGCTATACGTGAACAGATATTGACAATATTTTGTACATATGTTCTTCATCCACTGAAACCCCACTATACCAATTTGCAGCAAAATCGGTTGAAAAATTAACCTAATACGTAAAAACGGTCACCGCCGTTATGTGGGGGCTATAGGAAACCGCAGGTTTATGTGGCCCATATTTATCCACATACGATCCTCAACTATGTACAAGAAACATTTTTGGAAAATTTTAGTAACCTACGTTGTTCACATTAAAAGTTATGAGTAAAGTTCCACTAAAGTGCCCATATTTCGCACTGTGTGACGTTTAAAATATTACTCGCTATTTATTGTCATATCTGATCAACTGAAGATTGAAAAATGCTTTGTCAAAATAAAATCATACATGTGTTTGAAAAGTGATCATAATTATGTATCTTCTGATTATATTTTGAATATATAGGTTATTAATAGACATCGGATTTTAGCATGTTTTTTATTTATTGTCCTATTGGACTCAAATTTTGGATCTAGGCGTTTTGAGGGTCAATTTTTCGATATTTGGGGTCATATCAAAAATATGCAAAATATATGCAAAAAAATGCTAGGTATGCAAGTGTTTTTTGACGAAAATTGTCAATAAAATTTGGACAATCATCAAAAAGCGTTCTAAATTAAGTTTTTTTGTTCGTTAATTGTCGTTTTTTGCAGATTATTGTGTTATTGAGACTCTCCAGATATTCCGTCACAGCAATAAATATGGACTAATAAGATTTAAATCAGTTTTCACAAGGAGAGAAAATGTCAAATAACCCAGCCTTCCTATTACAACATATCTTGCTTTCCTATACAAATGTAGATAATGGAAAAATTTTAAAATTTCAAAAACTCAATCAGTAATTTCAAAATCAACGGGTCCAAATCAGGGTTGCGGAGTCGGAGTCCGAGTCGTAAAAAAGCTCGACTCCGACTCCGGTTAAAATTCTTTTGTGCTACATTTATCAAAGAAATTTTTTATTTTATTCTTGTATAATAGAGATTTAAACTTTTTATTTGTATGTAAGTATTCAAGTTGAATCGTTTTCTTAATACCGTACACCTTAATGTGGAAAGAGTGGAACATTCATCTTAGACTCCCCTTTTGTATATATCGACAAAATGAAACGATCAAAAATTTTAATCAATCTAACTTATGCTTCTGTGGTATGGTGGACAGCTATGGACAAGAAATGCAACGTGAAAGTAATGCAAAAAGTCCAACGTACGTGCTGCTTAAGTATTAGTGGCGCTATGAGGACTACACCAACCAGTGCTTTAGAGACAATTTTGTTGTCCACCCAATAGAAATTCTGGTAAGGTATGAAGCTGCCTTCGCAGCCATAAGACTTAAGTCGATGAGCGAGTGGATCCAAAGAGACCACCAAACATACCACCAAAGCGTATTTCGGGTTACAACGGGTGAGTCAATAGATCATATTGAGTCGGACTGTATACCTGAAACAAGTGAAGCCGCCTTGTGTGGAGTTTTAATACCGGACAGAGACTTGTGGATCGATGGAACCCTAGAACAGATGCCAACTGGAAGCTGTGGGTTTACAGATGGGGCTGTCCTAGAGGGGAGAACGGGTCTGGGTCTCTATATTGAAGACCAAGAAACGAGGATCTCCCTTCGGCTGCCGGATCATAATACGATCCTCCAGGCCAAAATCCGAGCGATAGCATAGTGTCTGAACTGGTTTAAAGCTAACACAAAGCCAATCACTGTCAACATGCCTTGGCAAAGCACGTCAGGGAGCAAACTACTATAAGCCTAGATAACGCTAAGCCTTTAAAAGCGGCGCGTCTAGAGTTAAAGGTATGGGCAAAAAATGTAATCACGCTACACGTCGCAACTTTGATTGGATCGTCACGAAATTTTGGGTGTTATTGGGGTCCCACAGAGGAAAAAGCCTATTTATTTTGGTAATGGTCGCATATTATTCAGGGGTTGGAATTTGAAAAAAAAAACTTATTTGGAGAAGAGGCCAACGTTTTATTTCAAAGCGCACGCAGAGAAAAAATATTGTTTTAACTGGTGGTGGGCAAAATTTTATTTTGTCTGGCACCAAATAATTTTTGTGGCGCACATATTTTTTCAAATTTTGATTCTGTTCACCATATAAAACAACAACAAATCACAAAATATCGATATATGGTAACATTTTCATAATTATCTGATGGTCAATCCAACCACAATCTGCTTAACTTGACATATGAAGTGTCAAAAAATAGGAAATTTGCCGATGCACCACAACAGCTGTTCACTGCCAAAAAGCAAATGTTCTCTCATTAGTTGTTCTGCCGCTGAATGGTATAAAATTAGTAAAAACAGCATTCCAAACAAAGAATGAAATTGTTCGAGTGTTTTTGACGGTATTAATGACTACAATTCATTTATGAATGAAGATATTAAAATGTTTAGAAAGAAAAATCAAAAAGTCACAAAAAGATATCAGTGTCTGAGTTGTGTTTCATTTTTTAAGTAACAAACACTTCTTAAATAAAAAGAATCTCCGAATATTTCGTGCAAATTTTGCGCATTATTTCGTTTTGTCAATGACCCCACATTTAATAATAAATAGAAATCGTATGCAAGTGATAGAAATAACAAACAAACCAAGCAAAAAATTTTGGAAGTTGTGCAATTGGAGTTATGATTTCACAACATCTTTCGATGTAGTCCAAAAGAGTTATGAAAAAATGCAGTCCGTTCGATACATTTTATAAGCAGTTGCTGTAGAGATCCCATTTAGATTAAATCGAAAACGGAGGAAGTAAGCTCAAATGTGATTGAATTTAATGGAAACTTTTTTTAATTTGTGTTTATATGTATAATAAATTTCTTTGTGTTCTTGTTTTACACAAACAATAAATGCTTTTTATTTATTTTGGGATATTTCGCAATGGCTTGAATTTTAATTGCATCTTTAGACTGATTAAAAATGCAATCCGAGGATGCATATAAATTCAATCCAAAGCACTGCATCTTAAGTTGTGGTTTGGATCGAAAATGGAGTGCATCCTAGCTGTGTGCTGTGGAAGCGAAATGGAGTGCATCCTAGCTGCGCGCTCTCTTGTAAAATTCATAAGTGAATTCATAGGAAAAGATGTACTCCAACGGCAAATGTACCGTACACTTGTAGTGATTCAAACGAAGAGACAACAAAGAGAACTGAATGGTGTTTTATTGTTATAAAGTATAAGTGTATTCTATATTATACTTCTTTATTCTATTATATCCAAATTGTTCTTAAATAAATAAAACTTTATTTTACAATATATTGAAAAATCTTTTAATGAACAATTAATCATAAAGGTACAGTATAATTCCAAAAAATACTACCTATTAGAGGCAACCACAACATATTTCTCATGCTACCACAACATTATAAAATATTTCAATAATTGTATTATTAGAATATGATAGAGGTTACCATATATCTATAATAATATATATTTTTCTTTTAAATATGGCGCAGTGAATCATATTTTTTCTCTGCGCGAATATCTCTCTTCAGTAAGAGGTATATCGAAAGCAAAACCTGGCAAGGAAAGTAGAAAATATCACCAGAGATATCGCAATAGTCCATAATGCATCCCTTTCTGTGATAATAATGCATCCAAATCTGTGATTAAGCTGGGCTTATTTTAAAAATAAAAAGTAAATAAATAAATAAAACAAAAAAAAAAAAATACTCTGCGAAACCAAAACAACGCACCATCGACAATCGAACGACGCACAGATTTCTTTCTAATTGGATAACGACGCAACTTCGAAAACAACGCAAAGCGAAATATTTTTATTTTGCACTATGGGCCCAATGACAGGTGTTTGAGGCAACAAGTCACTGGAAGCAGCTGGACCTTTCAAATTTCGTTCCGATGTTTATGATGTGCAAATTCAGATATAGATATAGCTTTCGTATATATGTTTCATCCGATTTTATCTGAATTTATATTTAAGCCGCACAATGGTCACAATTTACATCTGATCGCTTTATAATTTAGAATCACGTCCGAAAAATTTGGTTCTGATCGGTTCAGGTATATATCTACATTAGGCCGGGGCGATTTGTATGGAAGGAAAAAAGTGATAGTGGGCGCCGGGAGTTTCTGATTCTTGGGATTGTACTGAGCAAAAAAGTCCGCTAGACCATATGTCTACGGTGAAAATCGAGCCCCCGTATTTTGACTTGAAATTGTTTTCAAGGATATTTTGGCCAAACCATATCTCAGAAACTTGACCCATCCTGAAAATTTCCTTTTGCGTTCTTAGTACACTCACCAAGGGGTTTCATCTCCAAAAGGAAATTTCCACCCACTGACTGTGAGTCAAATTTTGTAGCACAGTGTAATTTATCGACATTTTCCGAAAAATGTGCACTTTCTCGGGGCCATAACTGCCTGAAGGAGCGTTCCAATGCTTTTGCGATGTACTAGAGAGTTCTTAATTATTGTCTTGGCTACAATTTTTGTCTTTGTGTTGGATCGAAAATCTCAGTGGTTTGGCTGTTACATACATACCAAAATATCCAAAAAACCTTGAAAAGAAACTTCAAGTCAAAATCCGGGGGCTCGATTTTCACCGTAGACATATGGTCTAGTGGACTTTTTTGCTCAGTACAATCCCAAGAATCAGAAACTTCAGACGCCCGTGATAGTGTTCAAATCGCCCCACTCTAATCTACATATATATAGAAATGATGTTCATGATGTTCAAAATTGAAATCTTCTGAAATGGCGGAATCGAGTTGGATATAATTTTTTTTACCTATTGGTATACAATAAAATAGTAATTGTGACCTCCATCATTAATTGATGATTTGGAAGTAGAATACCGCGATCGTTTAAGATTTTTAAATTTAGGAGGGGTTTCTAGTGCCACTTACTAAATTTATAGGTCTTGAACACAAAATATGTCAGTGCTTCATATAACTCGATTAACATAACCATCAAATTTGGCGACTTGTGTCATACTGACAAGTCCCACCCAGCCCAGCACAATACTTCAAAATATCCAAATTTGTATGTCTCACACTATCTATTAATAGGTTTGTATAAGTTCCGTGGCTATCAGGGGATACATTTTGTACACATATTCACTACGCCCCGGTTAACTACCTCTCATAAAATTCCAAAAAATTGAGGCAGTTATGCGGGAAAGGTAGTTACAAACATCCCAGATAGCTACATCATGTGAGTAGTTACAAAAGTCTGATCTCAACCTTACCAATAACGACAAAAACTAGAACATAATTGTCAAAAAACAAAACAGTGTATAGTAGAATAGTTCATTTTAAGTCTAAAAATATACAAGTTATATTATTTAATCAATAAGAAATTTAGTCGTCAACAGTGAGCGTAGCACCATAACATAACGATGGACATCTTCATCACAATTCAGGTTGTCATCGAACTTGATTATCTCAGAAATACAACAGTGCGGATAATAAACCGATAAAAATATTATTAAATGTTCCGTTTAGGGAAAATATTTGACGGGCAAATATCCGAATTGGGTACTTATAGAAGAGTAGTTAACCGGGAGGGTTTAAACCTATTTATATGAAAAAACGTTGGGGATTTATGTTCTGAGGCAATAAAACGGGAAAGGCAGTTAAGCAGAGAGGTAGATAACCGGGCTGCAGTGTATTCATATCTTATTGAACATATAATAAACATTTCAAAAGAAAATAATATATACATAGATATCTCTGAATTTTAAACAGAATATGATCTAAACAATATAATAGGACATCAACTATAATTGCAAGAGGGAATTACAAACTTATTAATGTAACGAAAAAATAGGGGTTTTTAAGGTGTAGCATAAAACCGGAGGTTACTAACATTGAACGTTCGGAATTTAACTCATATGGTAGAAGGAAACTTCAAATCTTCTAAAAAAAATTTTAGTGTGACCTTTATTTAAATCAGTCGTGTTAAAGATTGAAAGAAGCTTCTATCCAAGCATGCGATTCGTTATTTATTGCAGCGTTAAAATTCGATAAATTACCATTGTGCTTTTGTTTGTACCTGGTTATGATCTAATTATGTTGTTAGTTAATCAAACAAAATTATCTACCTTTATCTGGATATACATGTTTCGGATTTTAGCGACAGCATAGATAATCAGTATTTAAGACCAATAATCATCTCTCAACATACTAATCATATCTACAAATTAAATGCTACTTACAGGATTATGACAATCGACGCCATACGCGACGTAAGCTCTAGAATAGTTGAGCAAAATTACTTCACTTTGTTATTGTTTTCATTCCTTTCCACTTTTGATCAACATCCACGGCTGTGTTTTGATTTTGGTTATATCTTAATTATGCCGTTCAACTAATGATTATTACCGAAAAGTCACAAAAGTAAAGAAGAAGAGATAACAAATGCACTCAACCAATGATGCTGGTATCCATCAATGCAAAAAAAATTTGAAAAAAAAATTATTTTGCCTTAACGATGATGTTGATAATTTCTAACTTTGGTATGCATGGTAATGAAATGATGAGCTTATAGACTACACATTTTACACCTATTTAAAATACAGTTGAACCTCTTTTATCCGGGCCTCTATTAAACCGTGGTTTACCTCTATTATTCGTGCCTCAATAATGCTACCTCTATTACCCGTGCTTACCTCTATTATCCGTGCTTAAAATTAGTTTATATAATTCTGGGAATCCCCTTGTTATTTTGAGTTTAAGTTAGCGCTATGCAAAGTTCACTTTTTGTTCTCAGTGAGTGTACATTTTAGGGTATTTTACGCTCACCGAGAGAGAGAAAAGGGGTGAGTACCAATTTAAACAAACGTGTTTGTTTAATGTGAAATGCTGGGATTCCCCTTTTTCTTTTGAATATCAAATTACATTCAGTCTGTGATTGAAAGTTGATGCGTAAGTGTGTTTGTTCCAAAATGGCTTGTTCAACAAAAAAGACAAAAAAAGCACGCAAAGTTCTTTCAATTCAAGAAAAATTAGAACTGATTAAAGACCACAGCAAAAACATTTCGACTGGCGTGCTTTCAGAAAAATATGGTGTTGGAAAACAAACGGTCCGTGATTTAATAAAAAAGTAGGAAACAATTTTATCATTTGCTCTAGAAGTGTACCCATGGATGGCTTGAGAAAAAGACATATGCTAAGAAAATCTGAAAATCCAAAAGTTGATTTCGCAACATACGAATGATTTCTGCAAGAAAGATTCAAGGAAACTCCGATTTCAGTTGAGTTGACACAAATTTGAGGATTTTATGGCCTGGCATAAAATTCGATTATGAATTTCCGGCGAAATGATTACTGAAAAGGCAAAATATTTTCATGAAAACCTAAACATAAATTCGGAATGCAAGTACACAAGTGGTTGGCTAGAAACGTTCAAAAAACGACATGGAATTCGCAGGCTGAAAGCAATAGGCGAAAAAGAATGTGCTGATTATGAATCAGCCACTCTGTTTGTAGAAGACTTACGCGAATATATAGAGACTGAAAATCTGTCAGCGGAACAACAAACATCCTGTGCTATTGTATCTGATGCCGACATAATACAAATGGCTAACCAAAGTAACGAAAACGAGACTGAAGGGGATTTCGAAGAATCAGACGAAGACAATCCAATATAACCAGAAACGCCCTCATTTGCTCCAGCAATAGAAGGATGCAGTGTTCTATTGCAATTTCTTAAAAACAATATTCCAGAAATCTCCGAGGCAGATGTAATGCAGGTCCATCGAATACACACTAGTCTACTCAAAAAAAGAATACACGCACAAAAACAAACAACACTACATAATTTCTTTAAGACTTAAGACATATTTTAAAAATGTATTTTTATGTTAATCTATATGAAATTGTAACGAACACCGTTAGTGTTTGAAATCACTTCCAAGGAAGTGTCTATTTCGCTCGAATTCGAGGTTTCAAAGTGAATCAAATATTAGTGGTAGGACTTTGGGAGTTATAAAATTGCTAGCAATAGCAGTCGGCAGCGGGGTTCGCGTCCTTCATTAATATTTGTCAGTCTAAACGCTACGATAATATTTTAAACTCCCGATTTTTTTTATAGAAACAAACGAGGTATGGATCGATGTTACAAAGATCAAAAGAATATAGATTGCCCCTAAATCTTGTAACTAATTAGGTTGAAGTAAACAAAAAGGTATCAATTTTATTAGCAACTCGCAGATGTTAAGTAAAGTGCTGAGCCTCTCTACCCACCCTACCTTCGGTTCTATATGGGCTTGTAGATATTAATAGAATCCCAGATCATACACCGTTTAAAGTATCTATTTCGTCATCATCTCTATAGGAAGACTCATATGTAAGAACACATAGCAATCCATAGTATAAAGATTCAACAAGTTTATTCAAGTAATTTTCATCTTATAATTACTTAACGTGCAAAGATATATTTTTAATAAATTTTTGTTTTCTTTTTAATTTATGGAAGAATCTCTAAATATAAATTACCATAGGATAAACCGTGTATACGAAATTGATAAATATTGCCATAAATGCGCATTGGTGAATCAAAAATATTGTTCAATCTCATGAATGAAAAGTGGAATGTATGAGAAATATGAAAAAATCTAACAATGTTTAGAAAATGAATGTCATAAGAGAATATAAATTTATATTCTTACATGAAAACGAAAAAACTAAAAACGTTTAGAAAATAGATATCATAAGAGAATGTAAATTTATATTCTTCTTTGCTTCTTCAACTGATCTAATAAACAAAAATTACCTAAATAATGGAATGACTTACCACAACATCTTTCAGCGATAAATTGATGAGGCCTCCCAATTGACGCAGGATGACGTATGTAATATTCAGGAATATAGGTTTTGCTGTTTAGGAATTAATTAAAGCATAGGAACTGTGATCACTATTGTAGTTATTAGTTTGATTTTCTCGTTATTTTTCACACATTCTCTTAGATTATTTTTATACTAATTATGACTTATTTAATGACTAATTTGGGGTTCTTTTGCGTTTTTATAATTTTTGAAAATTAATAAACAATCAATAACACTTTGACCTACATTGAATTCCTTCATCTCCACATTTTAGTTACACTTGTTTCTTTTTATTTAATTTTTGTGAAAAAAAAACCGTTTATTCCCCACCTTGTCGTAACCGATCAGAAGCACGCGCCTATTGAAACTAGTTTTTAGCATCAAAGTACAGAAACATAATCCATAATTAAGCGATTCTTATGTGTTAAGTTATATGTAAGAAGGAGAAGAAATAAAACTCAGTGTATGCTATAAGTGAAAGTGTTGTTGTTTGATTCAAATTACAATGTAAAAAAAGTGTAATTATTAATAAAGAGTTTGCTGGTTTACGTACAAGAGAACAAATTGATTCTTTTCTCTAACAGTTTATATAGTATAACACTTAAGAACTCTTTTTGCTTATATACACAGTGTTCAATTTTTTTCATTATTTTAACTAGAATTGTGAAATAGTGGGAAATTTTAATTTCGATAACATTTTTAAAATTTATAGTATTATAAAATACAATATTGTCAGATTTGAAATTTAATGTTTTATACCCCCTCTAATGTACAGCTACTGGTCACATTATTGTCGTGTGAAGAGCTTACAACGACGTCACCGAACGTAGGTTAGAAATTTACCACGCACTTTAATAGTTTGATATATTGGCTTCCAATTTTTTGTCATTCGTTGGGCAGGAGCTCTCCGTACAGACAAGCCTCATACGGGCTTCGTGGGATTAGCTACATAAGAATATCAATGTAATCTTTAAAAATAATCAATAAAGATAATAAAAAATGTTGGCTCGATTTACATGCAAAGCAAACAATGTCGCTTGTGGAAGTACAAAGAATGCAGGTGATTGGGATAGATTTTGGTGCTGTCTCGATTTAGGTCTTCTATAATCGGTGATTGTACTTGACAAGTAATAAAACGAAATATCGCATTTATAATTGTACAGCTCCGTGGCTTGGAGCGTGGAAATTCTCCAAATTTTTGCACAAATTAACACTTTTTCCGGTATTTAATAGAGAAATATTACCTCTTGATATTTTCCACTAATTTGAAACAAATGTCATTGAGTTTTTCTAATTGACGAAATACGGGGATTTTGAAATAACCTCAACTTTTAGAGATTAAGTTTTTTTTGGATCAAATTTTTAGAAAAGACAGAAATTGAGGACAGCGTCTCTGAGATACCTTCTGCAAGAGCCATTTTATGAGGGCACAAAGAATAGTGAAAAATTCGAACAAAAAACTGATGTTACCATATTGAGCGATAATGAGCATTATCGATTCGATAACATGACATAACATAATAATCGATGAGCAAAGTGACCGTAACAAAATATGTATTAGAATTTTGGTATTGATTTCAAAACAAACAAAAAAATAATAATAAAAGAACTCCAAATGACTTTTGATAGTGTGAAAGTTCACCACAAAACCACATAATTCTGTCTCCTTGAGAAACAGACTTATGAGAAAAGGAACTTTCATGGCCTTATATCCTTGCCATGAAATGTACCAATTAGTTTACCATCCATATCTTCTAAGATATAGAAATGGCTACCTAGTTTTTGTCGAACTTTCGGCTTTAGGAAAACAGGCGCTAATTTCGGGTTAAACTTCTTCTCAAAATTACTTTGTGCAAAATTTCTTCTAAAAACTTCCTGTCCAACTGTAAAATTAATCAACCTAGTGCGCAGGTTATATTGATCTCGGTTTTTCTCATATGCCCCTTTAATGTGTTTCACGATGTCTGTTCTTAAAATCTGTAGAGAGTCTTCTCTGGCAAGTTTGGCAATAGGTTCTTCTAGTAGTTCCAAGTTTTCCAGTAGTGTTTGTCCCAAAGCTGATGATCTCATTTGACATACGCACGAATTCCTGCAATCAGAGATCTGTTTACAAGCTCTGATGCATTGGATTGTGGCGAATAATATGCAGTATAAGAATGTTCGATCCTATTAGACGTAAGAAAAGCATTAAAGTCATGAGTCTTGAACTGAGTTCCATTATCACTTACAATTGTCTGTGGAACTTCGTACAAGTGAAAGATATTCTTTTCCAGGAATTCTTGGATAATAGAAGAAGTAAACTTACGCTGTGGGCACATCTAGTGGTACTTGGTCAGGTGATCAAAAACAATTAGAAGTCCTATATATCCTGACTTACTTCGCGGATATGGTCCCAGAATATCGATGCAAGTCTCTGAAATGGTCTAGTAGTGGTAATCTGTTTTCCCATAGGAGGCTTCATTAAGAAATTGGGAGATTTCGCAGCCTTACACACTTCACAAGACTTTACATAATGTCGAACATCCCGAACCATACCAGGCCAATAGAAATTTCTTCTAAGAATTTCTAATGTTTTTAATATTACTCCATGTGACGATGTTGGCGAATCATGAGCTCTACACATAACAGATTTGTGAAGATTCTCTGGAATCCAGAGTTTCCAAGCCAAATTTTCTTGATCTGGATCTCCATAATAATGGTTCGTTCGGATGTATACATAACCATTAACTATCTTCATGTCAGGATATTTTTCAACGCTTTCATTCACCTTTCTCTTAAGTTCCTCATAATCTGGGTTCGGCGATATCTATAGTATCTACGGATGCTTCCGGAATCCGCGAAAGAGCGTCCGGTACAACATTGTCCTTACCTTTTCTGTGACTCACAGTGAAACGATATGACTGCAGTTGGAAAACCCATCTAGCTAGTCTGGCACACAAATTTGGCTGTCTCATGAATGTCTAGAATGGTTAGTGATAACTTCGAACTCCAGCATTTCCAAATAGCATCTAAAGCGTTTTATGGCTTCTAGCGCAGCCAAGCATTAGCGCTCGGTAACGCTGTAGTTGCGCTGTGCCGAATTCAGTTTTCTATTCATGAATGCAATAGGACGTTCGTTGTTATCACTGTCCATCTGAACCAATACCGCCTCAATGCCATAGTCACTGGCGTGATCAAAAACAATTAGAAGTCCTATATATCCTGACTTACTTCGCGGATATGGTCCCAGAATATCGATGCAAGTCTCTGAAATGGTCTAGTAGTGGTAATCTGTTTTCCCATAGGAGGCTTCATTAAGAAATTGGGAGATTTCGCAGCCTTACACACTTCACAAGACTTTACATAATGTCGAACATCCCGAACCATACCAGGCCAATAGAAATTTCTTCTAAGAATTTCTAATGTTTTTAATATTACTCCATGTGACGATGTTGGCGAATCATGAGCTCTACACATAACAGATTTGTGAAGATTCTCTGGAATCCAGAGTTTCCAAGCCAAATTTTCTTGATCTGGATCTCCATAATAATGGTTCGTTCGGATGTATACATAACCATTAACTATCTTCATGTCAGGATATTTTTCAACGCTTTCATTCACCTTTCTCTTAAGTTCCTCATAATCTGGGTTCGGCGATATCTATAGTATCTACGGATGCTTCCGGAATCCGCGAAAGAGCGTCCGGTACAACATTGTCCTTACCTTTTCTGTGACTCACAGTGAAACGATATGACTGCAGTTGGAAAACCCATCTAGCTAGTCTGGCACACAAATTTGGCTGTCTCATGAATGTCTAGAATGGTTAGTGATAACTTCGAACTCCAGCATTTCCAAATAGCATCTAAAGCGTTTTATGGCTTCTAGCGCAGCCAAGCATTAGCGCTCGGTAACGCTGTAGTTGCGCTGTGCCGAATTCAGTTTTCTATTCATGAATGCAATAGGACGTTCGTTGTTATCACTGTCCATCTGAACCAATACCGCCTCAATGCCATAGTCACTGGCGTCACAATGTAGAAAAAAAATTCTTAGATAAGTCAGGGTTGACTAGTACAGGAGCTGAGGTTAAAAGACTCTTGATTATTTCAAATGCTTCTTGGGCTTCTTGGGTCCAGACAAATTTCTTTTTGGTTGATACCACTTCGGTTATTGGATAAACTTCTGTTGAAAAGTTCTCAATAAACCGACGGTACATACCAACTAGTCCCAAAAACCGCCGCACCTGTTTAAGATTATTTGGGACCGGTCAGTTTAATATTGAACTAATCTTATCGGGATCGGTTGTTATCCCACCATTCCCAATAACATATCCCAAATAGTTGACGCGAGTAACACAGAACTTGTTCTTGGCAATATTCGACGTTAAGTTAGCCTTTCTGAATTGCGATGCAATTCGAACCAAAACCTCTAGATGACTTTCAAAGCTTTCAGACAAAATCACTAAATCGTCCAGGTAGCCAAATACACAATGTCGGAGATCTGCAGGTATGATCTCACCCACCAGACGACACATGGTCTGTGGAGCATTACAAAGCCCAAAGGGCATCACGACAAAATGGTATAAAGGTCTGCCTGGTATAGTGGAAGCTGTCAGAGGTTTGGAAGCTTCATCTAAGGTGACTTGCCAATATGCGTCTTTTAGGTATAATTTGGTTATGAGATTTGCTTTAGGAAGCCGAGCAAATATACCTTCGATAGACGGAAGGGGATAGGCATCTTTTCTCGTGACCATGTTCAATTTTCTGGCGTCTAAGCATAACCTGACATTTCCTGGTTTAATTAAAAGCCTCGTCGGCGAACTCCAGGCCGAGGTAGACGGTTCTATGACACCCAAGGCTAGCATTCTGTCGATTTCTTGGAACATAACTTTTTCGACAGCCGGGGATACCGGGTGGAATCTTTGTTTAATTGGGGTCGCGCTACCTACATCGATAGAATGTTGGATCAGTGGAGTTCGGCCTAAGCCTTGAAGTTCAAAACTAGGAAATAATTTTATGACGCTGTCTAATTGTAGCTTTTGATCGTTAGAAAGGGGATATGCAATGTCTTGTTTACAATCCTCAATATCAGCCTGGTTCTTTGAATCGTCGTCGTATTTTATTTCTCACAGATCTTTGGGATCATTGAGAGATATCATGTCAACGGAGCTTAAAAAGTTTTCGAATAAATTGAAAACTTTGAAAAGGTCAATACCCAAGCTTAAGTGGTTGCTTTTGCTTTCGAATGTTATGTGAACGTCTAACCATCCTATTACTTTTTGGGGACTTCCATCAGTTGTTTTTACAAACGAATTAATTTTAGTGAAATTTGGAAGCTTTTTAACATCATGAGTAGCAAGATCTGAACCTATGCAGCTAATGTTGGCTCCTGTGAGACCAAATTCTTTAAAATGCAAAAAACTAAATCGTTTACTATTGCTGATACCATAAGGCGGCGACTTAACTTGTGCAATTTCCAATATTTTCGAAGCCTTAAAGTGGATCGTTTAGGTTTCGTATAATGGGCATGGTTTAAAGCATCAACATTGAAAATCTGATTCCTTCTTTCTACGTACTTTTCCCATCGCACGTGGTATGGCAGAAGTGGATATAAGATTTTGGACGTTTTATTATCAGACATAAAGTTCTCTTTTTCTTTGGATAGAATTTGTGTAATATTATTTAAAAATTCAGTTTGAGATGAAAAACCAGTTTGATTTGAAAGGCCGGTTTGAGTCGAAATTTGAGTTTGAGTAATTATTTTTAGAGTAGGAATAGCGTTTGTACAGTCTACGGTTCCATCCCTTGGAATTGGGGGTCTGAAGTTTTTTGATGCCAATGATTTTTTGGCCAAGCGGTTGGGTTTGTAAGACAGTCTTTTCCGAATAACGGAATAACGGTATAGCAATATCTTTAGATTTTTGCAAATCAATGAAAAATCACCATTGAAGTTGTCATGAGTAAGAGAATGAACAATATAGATAAATTCCTTTACATTTAACCCATTAGGCGAACCATCAAATTGTAGATGCCAGCTATGTATGATTGAGCTGATTTTATCAGTATGAAAGTTAAATGTAGATGTACCGGAGCAAAAATTTTCATTAGAATGCGAAGTATTTGCATTTTGACTATGAGGAGATGTATCTTTCGCCAAAGTATTGCTATGGGTTGTTTGGGATAGACATTATTAATATTTTGTGAAATCTGCTGACTTTGAGATGATATAGGAAAAATATTTAAATTACTTAACATTCTAGCTAAGGTTTGTTCAATCATACGATTAATTTGTTCATAATCAACCCCAGAGTTGTAAATATTGTTATTAGGAAAAAACGTCGGAGGTCTCTGCCTTTGCGGAGTATTTATATGGTCATTATTTGTTCCTACCGATGATAAATTCTTCGAGTGTAACTCCGAGTGTTGTACTAATAAGCTTTGGCTCCTCTTGCCTTACCTCTCATACTCGTTTTACTGACAGGTGCATTCGACTTGTTAGTAGTTGTAGTCGTAATGATAACAACGGAAGACGAACCAGTAGCGTCGAACTCAGAATGGAAAGTATATTTTTTAAGATCAGTTAGAGCACGAACTTTGTTACATATGTTGCATTCAGCAGATGTTGCTAACAATGTCTCAATACAGTGACTGTTTAGGTTTGATACATTCCAACTCAACTTCCCGAGCTCAGTCTATCACGGATGCTGATTGACATCATCGTGCATCACCTCAGCAAGTTCCCTCTGCAGAGACCGTAGAGTGTTGATGTCAACGAGCGGTGGTTGTTGAGTTTTCTCTCATTGGAATATGTAATGGTAGTAGTATAAATCGACTAAGATCCTCTGCGATTGCAAGAACATCTGCGTTCACTTGTCGATCAACCGTTGAATAGTTAACTTCGCGTAGTAACCCAAACGTCTTCGCGTTTACTAACCGGCCTCTGTCGCCAACACAGATTACAATTGGTAATCCTTTGTTGTGTATTAACAGGCCTCTGTCGCCACCCCAGATTACAGAAGGTAATCTTTGTTGTTGTTGTTTGAAAAGAAATACGATCAATAAACGGCAATCATTTATTATATTTAAACTGATACTTTATTTTATTCCTTTACTGAGTTATCGAAGCCTATGGATTTCCCCTCCCTCACCTAATCATTGGTCGCATCGAGCCGGATTGAAGCCAGTTTTGTTGTTGTTGCCTCTCTCTTGGACGATAATTGAAGCTATTGTTGTTGCATTGCATGGAGAAATCATTGGATTATTTTGCATATTACTAACACCAGTTACGTAAACTCAGAATTCCTTAAAAAGCTACCGCGAGTGTTAGTATTTTTCGTTTGAGCAGTAAATAAATAAATCATTGGTCGAATTTCAATCGCCCTACGCGTGTTAATTAAAGTCGTTGCCTAATTTCGCCTATTATACAGTCCACACAAATTGTTGAAATCGTTGTTGTACTGATCATCCAACGTCGCGTTGATCATACAAATCACTATTCGTGTTGTTGTTATTCTTGTTCAATTTGCTCGAAGTTATTAGTTCTCACCATAACAACGAACACAATCCCTCAATCGCCTTTTTAATAAAAAGTTCATATTGGTCGACTCATATTAGCACTTCTTGTGTTAATACTTGCTCTCCCCACTACCAAACATCTTAGCTGTTGCTAAACTTGCAAATTCTTAGTCGTTGTACTGATCACCCTACGTTGCGTTGATCATACAAAGCATTCGGGATTATTTGTCAAATTCTAATTGTGGATCTTTTCATTCTAACTGAGAACTTTGCAAATATATTTTGTAATATTTGCAATAACAACATCGTTGACTTCCAATCAGTCTGCTCTCGTGTTGTCACATTATTACCCGAATTTTAACTCTCCTTACACTGATCTTATCACTTGTAGATCATTTGAAAATTTGTTATTGTTTTTGTTATTCCAAAAGTTTTTTTCTAACGAAGCCTTTTTGTTGAGAATTTGCATTGACAAATTTACAATAACAACAAACATTGTCTGCAGTCACACATTGTCGTTTGGTTTACTTTGTTATTAGAATCATCTCCAACCAAAAAATATTTGGCGTTGTTATTTCTCCTCGTTTTATTTTAAAACTCTTTGAAAATTTGCATTGGCAAATTTGCAATAACAACACTCCATCCAAATTCTCATTCCATTGGTTTATTTATTTGTTGTAGCGATCGTCCATCGCCAACCAAACACATTCGTCTGTTCTATTCTCCTACCTTTGTCTAATAGGTAATTATTCTAATTTGAGAAATAACATGATAATTATACCAACACATAGTCATTTCTCTGCTAGCGCCACTTGTGTTGTCGAGTCCTCTTTGTGCTATATTCGTTGATGGTGTAGCACAGTGGGGTAAAATAGCACAAATATTTTTTTTCAATAATTAATTTTCAAAATTATTTTTCGATAATTTTTTGAACTCTAATTAATTCGCAGTAGGGGTTTTGGAATTTTTGGACGAATTCACCCTACACTCGGCATTTATTGCACCTATTTCGAGCAGAGAATATATGTGAAAAATACTTGTTTTTCGACATTTTAATATTGTTTTTGCCAATATTTGTTAAATATTTTGGAAAATTCCTTGAGTCTATTTTTGGACAAATAAACACTACTTTTGGCATACCTTACATTAACGTGTGAACCAAATAAGACATATTTCTTAAAAATTAGTTGTTTTGCGTTAATTCTCTTGAGCAAACATTTGGTTTTCGACCAAACAGCTTATTAGTCGTTGGAATTTGAAAAAATACACCCTACCATTGGCATATTTCACCTCAACATACACCCTACACGTGGTAGCACCATATACATTCTTGTATATTTGAGACTTTTTCGCATTTTGACCAAATTAATGTTGTTCTTGTTCTGAAGAAGTTTCTTTAAATTTTCTCTTATTTCGCCCTACTTTAATTTCAAATATAATTACACATTGATATTTTTCTGTGGTATTCGTAGAAATTTGAAGGTTTTTGTGGAAATTCCTAATTTCCTTTGAGCTATAGCAATTTGTGCTTCAACTGAATTTCCCTTTTTCAACATTCGTTGCTAATTCAATTGTAGATTTTCGCTGATTTTTGTGCATTTAAACATCGAAATGTCAGTCACCCCACACACTCGTTTTGTTAGAGCTTCGTACATATTTTCGAAATGTGTAACATCCTTTGAACGGATTAATGAGTCCACATATAATGTCTATAATCTCGAAATTCGCCGTTCAGGATTTCAAAAATTGTGGTTTAAAGTCAAGTGCGCTTATGACGAGTGTAAAACCTACCTCACGACATCCGAGACTGCACAGGATGATGTTATTTATGTCTTTAAGGAAAAATATGGTACAACCTACATGACCTATATCCGGTGCTTGTCTACCATTGACAAACATCTTAAACGCCTTAAATATTCAGGTACTGATACTCTTTCCCCTGCTATAGCTTCTCCCATCTCGCCACCTCCAACAACTGATTTGTTGAACATTAAAAAAAAAAGCAATCTTCAGGTTTGCTTTCGGGAGAACCTTTGTCTCCGGTTTCTGTGCAGTCTGCCTCTCCCACCGTGCTTGCTCAAACAGAAACTTCCTCTTCCACAAATTGCCCCAATGCTTCTGTTAATATCTTTACATCACTTGTCGGTACTCATAGCTTTTTGTTGCCACCCCTTGATATCGAAGTCTTTAGTGGAGACTTCATGTCTTGGTCCACCTTTAGGGATCTTTTCATCATACTTTTTGTTAAAAATTCGCGACTTTCAAACACTGAACGTCTGTGCTACTTAGTGCAGAAAACCACCGGTGAGGCTCGCGAAATCTTTTCGAGATTTCCACTCACCAATTGTAGTTTCCCTTTAGCGTGGAAAGCTTTGTCGGATGCGTATGACAATAAGCGCATCGTAGTGAACAACTATATCAAAACCTTGTTTGATATTCCCCCTTCACCTCGTGAAACAGTTTCGGGTTTGAAAACCATCCAGCGTGGGATTAATAGTTGTCTTGCTGCAATGACGGTCTATGAAGTCATCACGGATCATTGGGATCCAATAGTATTTGTTTGCAGCGGTTACCAAAATTAACATTGACTCTGTGGGAGCAAAGTATCAAAAACAAGTCGTCTTTGCCTTCTTGGAAAGACTTAGATGCTTTCCTCACAGAGAGGATACAAACACTGATGTGCATCCAAAGCATGTATGGAAATCAGTCAACAAAATTGATGTTACCTAAAAATGTGATTTCATCTAGTTCCTCTAATAAATTGTTGTCGGTACATAAATCCAAGAATATATCATCCCCTCGATCCACAGATTCGTTGACAAACACTTGCCCCATTTGTCCTAATCAGAGACATGTTCTGCGTCTCTGCCCTGAGTTTACTAAACTATCGTTTGAGGACAAATTCTTGATCGTAAAAAAGCATAACTGTTGTATAAATTGTTTATCTCGTGGCCATGCTGTTAAAAACTGTAACAGCAAACATAGTTGCAATTCCTGCAAGCAAAGGCATCATAGCCTTCTCCACCGGTCACAAAATAATAAAGTTGTTGCTTCGCCAACTTCGAAAACAACTCCGGCTCTTACAATGTGCTTTTGGGAACCGCGAAAGTGAATATTGTCCATTATGCCAAATCCGTGCTATTATAGACCCATCGTCGAAAATTTCAATTGTGTCAAAGAAACTTAAGAAAACTATTGGGTTTTCTATTTGCCCTGCCAGATCTTCCTCTAGTAAATCAAAATCTGGCACCCCAAGAGAAGTTTGTTCTCTTCAGTTGTCTTCCCCTAAAAATACCTCTAGAATTGTTGAAACCAAAGCATTAGTCCTGCCTAATGTCAAGGGGAAATCGGTCTTCCCTCCACATATTTGTAACTTGAAATCTCGGATTCCGAATTTAGAATTAGCGGATTACTTTGATGACAGCCCAATAGATTTTCTACTTGGCGCCGATCTATATCCTAAAATACTCGAAGCTGAACCGCCTAAATTTGTTTTAGATTCGTTGTTGGCTCAAAAACCTATTTTCGGATACATTCTTACCGGTTCAGTTCCACCTGCATCAGGTACCTAACCTTGAAAAAGATATTGGAAATCGGCCACTAACCAATGTTGAAAAATTGCTCGTAATATTTCTTGAAAATTAAATTGCTTAATAAATCAAACCATTATATTTTTGAATCGGTCACTTATTGAATTCTACAATTTGAACTATAGCTCACTTAGGAATCTGATTTTACGTTCTTTCCTAACTTTTAAGTCAATTATATTCCAATGGGTTAAAATGCTAGACAATTGGTCTAGCATGGGAGGCGGAATGTTTAGGTTTGATGCATTCCAACTCAACTTCCCGAGCTCAGTCGATCACGGATGCTGATTGACAACATCGTGCATTACCTCAGCAAGTTCCCTCTGCGGAGACCGTAGAGTGTTGATGCCAACGAGCGGTGGTTGTT
Source organism: Musca autumnalis (assembly GCF_047663935.1). NCBI lineage: Eukaryota > Metazoa > Arthropoda > Insecta > Diptera > Muscidae > Musca > Musca autumnalis. The sequence goes on from NW_027411644.1 coordinate 142,986,405, forward strand.
GAGTTTTCTCTCATTGGAATATGTAATTGTAGTAGTATAAATCGACTAAGATCCTCTGCAATCACTGCAATCCTCTGCGATTGCAAGAACATCTGCGTTCACTTGTCGATCAACCGTTGAATAGTTAACTTCGCGTAGTAACCCAAACGTCTTCCCGTTTACTAACCGGCCTCTGTCGCCACCACAGATTACAATTGGTAATCCTTTTTTGTATATTAACAGGCCTCTGTCGCCACCCCAGATTACAGAAGGTAATCTTTGTTGGTGTTTGAAAAGAAATACGATCAATAAACGGCAATCAGTTATTATATTTAAACTGATACTGATTTTGTTGTTTTGTTTTATTCTTTTCACCCCCACTGCTCATCATTCCTTTACTGAGTTATCGAAGCCTATGGATTTCCTCTCCCTCACCTAAACAGTGACTATGAAAGACATGAGAGCATTCTTTAAGGATAGGGCACTCTTGATTTTCTGGCATTGCCTCCTCACATATAGAACAGTCCGAAAGGACATAAACATTTGGACCTTGTTCCGACGGAACACTGTCAGAGTGAGGTGGAGGAGATGTTCTACTGAGCGACATATTAATGATGTTTTGCTTGAATATCGTTTGAATAAGATTTTCAATATCTCGACTGATGTAACAAAATTGATTTATTTGATTTGTGAAAGATGTTGGTGTGAAAATGTGAACACAATTGACTGAAGATATTACAAATATTGTAAATTGATCAAACAGATAAACATTTTTTCAAATAAATAATTTTCAACGCATAAAAGATATATAAATTTTCAATAGTATATATGAAGAAAAGACAAAATTTTTTAGTTTTCCATAAAAAAAAATTAAAAAAATTTTTTTAAGCTACATGAATGATTTTTGGTACATACATTTGGAAAAAAATCCCATTCTTAAATCTGTTCGAGATACTAATTTTGGTTGTTGCGCGCAAAAGTTATGGCGGTTTCAATTCTGATAAAAAGGAAAAAATCTTTAAAAGACTCTAATCATTATATTGAGAAACTGTCTTAATTAGGGACTCCCTACATACTATATGGTTACTGAGGTCCCATAACTTTAGTGAAAAAGTTGTAAACTTTCGCGGAAATTAGGAAAGTATTCAAAACAATTGGTAGTTTACAACTTGTTCTAATAAAATTCAAGCTGTTTATGCATCTGAAAAATATATAAAAATTATGTACGTAATCTAAACATCGCGAAGATTCAAATGAAACCAAAACTATACAAATCCGTTTAGCGGTTTGCATATTATAGCAAAAAACAAAAAATATATTGAGGAAATTTATAAAATTTTTGTAAAAGAAAATATTTATTAAAATTTATTTTGTGAGTTAGTTGAACAAAATGTAAGAAAATAGGTCGGAGTTTTTCTTCTATTTTAGTTAAATTCCACGCAATAAATCACATTTTTTATTCTAATCACTTCTCGAAAACACGCTAATATCTAGCAGAAGATATGGATATCTTTCAAATAAATGTTGGGTTCCTTTAAATGGGGTATAATCTTGAAATAAAATTGTATCGGGTAATGTTCATTTTGAAATGCGTGTAAATCACTAAATCCCCAAAATCACTTGATGCGCATGCGGTTTACCAATACAGTGAATTCTTCTCTTTTAATTTGTACACATTTGCCAGGATTTACTTTGGCCGCTAAAATGTAGCATCGTCTGCAGTTTAGTGTGCAACAAACTGTATTACGCTTATATTTTGCATAATGTGCATACACTTTTTATGCGCATCCGATTTCACTATCAACCGTGAAAAAATACATCGATCTAAATATATTTCAATAAAATCCATCAAGAACCGTGGATGTAGCATCACACAGTATTTTTTGGATAAATCGGATACAGCTCCCATGCCACTAAATTTTTCAAACCGCTGTTTTCGCACAAACGCGAGTGATGATTCACTTTCTTCATTGAAATGGAAACGATCCACATAAAACGCGAATTAGTCAGCGATATTTTGAAAAACATTTTTCGCAAATTTTTCAACTTTTGCAGTAGCCATTTCCGCCGTTCTAGTAGATGGATTTTTACGATCTGTGATTCATATGATCCGGATCGTCGAAAAACTAAAATATCGCGGGGTACCAGCACACTCAAAACGATATTGTAAATACTGTACCCAAAAAATAGGTTTTTTAGAAAAAATATCGCACTAAATTTTGGCCTTTGGCAGTAGATTACTCTGCTGCTGTGTGGGCTACATACTTAATATACATATCAGATTATGCGAAATCGCGAGTTCTTAAGTCCTATAATTGGTTTTTCGAAATATCCGAATGCGCGTCCCAGTTACATAAAAAATACAAAAAACACCTGAAATCCGGCTTCAAAATGTCAGCATCCGTAAAAGGTGGATGCAGTGGAAATTTTGGGAAGTGATACATAAGAAGTGTAATCTTCATTTTGTATTCTCCAACTTTTACTTTGGACAGATGTCCGTCATTTGAATGGTTTAATCAGAAATCGAATAGCAATGTAAAAAACCTGTTTAGATTCAACGTGTTTTTACCTATGGTTTTTCCTTTACGCGGTCGTAACTACCACGTAAATTAAATTTTTTTGCTAAATTTTTGAGCTTTGTACAAAAACATCTAAATTAATCCAGCAATAGTCATAGTTACTGGCAAACTACAATAGTTCGCGTATTATAATAGTGCAAACCTTGGCTTCATGGAAACTAAAAAATTTTGTCTTTTCCTCATATATTTCAATTGTATTTAAATATTAGAGTTTCCTAAAAGATGATGATGAGTAAACGAAATAGGTTGACAACATATATAATCGATACTGGAGTAAGAAATGTGAGCTACGGAGTCTTAAGATTCTCTAAACTGACTTTAAGCAAAATAAACCAATTTTATTCCAATTCCTTTTAAATATCGGTGGGAATCACCAGAACTCATTGGACAAGGATTTGCAGACATCAATATCTTTGTATTCCTAAAATATGTCCATGGTTAATTGATGACTAATTTAACTTATTTGTCATTGAAGATATCATAAAACAATTGCAATTCATAACTCTGAAATAGATCTGCAAATACTAAGCTGTTAGTCTCCTCGTGACTTTGGAACCTCGAAGATATTCCATCAAACTACAGGGTCAAATCATAAAGCAAAGAGAGAATATGAAAGCTATGATTTACTACAGAAAAATGAGTCGAAAAGAAGGTGGAAACCCTTCGGCCCACGTTGGGCGCCAATTATTGTAACGAACACCATTAGTGTTTGAAATCACTTCCAAAGAAGTGTCTATTTTGCTCGAAATAGCTAGCAATAGCAGACGGCAGCGGCGTTCGCGTCCTTCATTAATATTTGTCAGTCTAAACGCTACGACATTATTTTAAACTCCCGATTTTTTTTTATAGAAACAAACGAGGTATGGATCGATGTTACAAAGATCAACAGAATATTAATTGCCCCTAAATCTCGTAACTAATTAGGTTGGAGTAAAAAAAGGTATCGATTTTATTAGCAACTCCCAGATGTTAAGTGAAGTGCTGAGCCTCTCTACCCACCCTACCTTCGGTTCTTTATGGGCTTGTAGATATTAATAGAACCCCAGATCACACACAGTTTAAAGTATCTATTTCGTCATCATCTCTATAGGAAAACTCATATGAGTTGTTTAGCAATCCATAGTATAAAGATTCAACAAGTTTATTCAAGTAATTTTCATCTTATAATTACTTAACGACTACCTTCGGTTCTTTATGGGCTTGTAGATATTAATAGAACCCCAGATCAAACACAGTTTAAAGTATCTATTTCGTCATCATCTCTATAGGAAAACTCATATGTGTTGTTTAGCAATCCATAGTATAAAGATTCAACAAGTTTATTCAAGTAATTTTCATCTTATAATTACTTAACGACTAACTAACGTGCAAAGATATATTTTTAATAAATTTTTGTTTTCTTTTTAATTTATGGAAGAATATCTAAATATGAATTAGCATAGGATAAACCGTGTATTCGAAATTGATAAATATTGTCATAAATGAAATTGAAAAATATTGTTCAATCTCATGTAGGGTACAAAATGAAAAGTAGAATGTATGAGAAATATGAAAAAATCTAACAACGTTTAGAAAATGAATGTCATAAGAGAATATAAATTTATATTCTTATATGAAAACGAAAAAAACTAACAACGATTAGAAAATATATGTTATAAGAGAATGTAAATTTATATTCTTCTTTGCTTCTTCAACAGAAGAAAAGGAAGATCTAATAAACAAAAATTACCTAAATAATGGAATGACTTACCACAACATCTTTCGGCGATAAATTGATGAGGCCTCCCAATTGATGCAGGATGATGTATGTAATATTCAGGAATGTAGGTTTTGCTGCTTAGGAATTAATTAAAGCATAGGAACTGTGATCACTATTGTAGTTATTAGTTTGATTTTCTCGTTATTTTTCACACATTCTCTTATATTATTTTTATACTAATTATGACTTATTTATGACTAATTTGGCTTTTTTGCGTTTTTATAATTTTTGAAAATTAATAATCAATCAATAACACTTTGACCTACATTGAATTCCTTCATCTCACCATTTTAGTTACACTTGTTTCTTTTTATTTAATTTTTGTGAAAACGCCGTTTATTCCCCACCTTGTCGTAACAGATCAGAAGCACGCGCCTATTGAAACTAGTTTTTAGCATCAAAGTACAGAAACAGAATCCATAATTAAGCGATGCTTATGTGTTAAGTTATATGTAAGAAGGAGAAGAAAAAAACTCAATGTATGCTATAAGTGAAGGTGTTGTTGTTGTTTGATTCAAATTACAATGTAAAAAAAAGTGTAATTATTAATAAAGAGTTTGCTGGTTTACGTACAAGAGAACAAATTGATTCATTTCTCTAACACTTTATATTGTATAACACTTAAGAACTCTTTTTGCTTATATACACAGTGTTCAATTTTTTTACATTATTTTAACTAGAATTGTGAAATAGTGGGACATTTTAATTTCGATAACATTATGAAAATTTATAGTATGAAAAAATACGAGATTGTCAGATTTGAAATTTAATGTTTTATACCCCCTCTAATGTACAGCTACTGGTCACATTATTGTAGTGTGAAGAGCTTACAACGACGTCACCGAACGTAGGTTAGGAATTCACCACGCACTTTAATAGTTTGATATATTGGCTTCCAAATTTTTGTCTTTCGTTGGGCAGGAGCTCTCCGTAATCTTCACTTTCCTTGAGTAATGGTACTTTAGATAGTTATCGGGATATGGACAAACCGGTCTATCATATATTTTGTGTTCAAGAATTGGTAGCCACTAATCCTGATAGGTGGGTGATTGAGTTGTTCGTGACGGCATAATTCTCCAATACATAATAAAAAAAATTGGCTCGTTTTACATGCAAAGCAAACAATGTCGCTTTTGGAGGTACAAAGAATGCAGGTGATTGGGATTGAGTAGGGTGCTGTCTCGATTTAGGTCTTCTATAATCGGTGATTGTATTTGACAAGTAATAAAACGAAATTGTATAGCTCATTGGCTTGGAGCGTACATTTTGCAGAACGTGGCGTGGAAATTGCCTAAAGTTTTGCACAAATAAGCACTTTTTTCGGTATTTAATAAAGACATATTACCTCTTGATATTTTCCACTAATTTGAAACAAATGTCTTTGAGTTTTTCTAATTGACAAAATACGGGGATTTTGAAATAACTTCAACTTTTAGAGATACAGTTTTTTTGGATCAAATTTTTATATTAAGTACAAAAAAAATGATGTTACCATATTGAGCGATAATGAGCATTATCGATTCGATAACATAACATGATAATCGATGAGCAGTGTGACAGTTACAAAATATTAGAATTTTGGTATTGATTTCAAAACAAATAAAAAAAAAATAATAAAAGAAATCTAAATGACTTTTGATAACGTGAAAGTTCACCACAAAATCTTAAAAAGCCTGTAAAATATTGATAAAAATCAATAAAAAACATCAAAATTAATGATATTTAAAAAAACCTCTAATTACCGTGTTTTTCGATTTTCTATGCTCACCTCAGTCCCAAGCGAGCCGGATAAAAGAGGTTCAACTGTAGTATGAATTATGTATTAAAATTAATATTTAAGGTGATATTTTGGTTGCCGCTCTTTGGCCGTAGACAGCTCCTTACGGTTTGATTGGTTTGACAACGTTTTACCATTTCAGCTTTGGTGTCAACATAAGTGGGGGGTTCTAACAACAATGCTGACATTTCGATGTGCCAGCAGTCTTATAATTAGTGTTTTTGTTGTTGCGTAATTAGCTTCGGAAATCTCAAGTAGGACTATGTTTGGCGTATAAAAATTGAGGAGATGGATGTAATGCAGGTTGCTGGGTTTCTTTTGTTCACAAGATTGAAATATCACGACAATAAATCCAACAAAAGCCCGTTGTTTTTGATGTTTGATTTGGTTTGTTGCTAAAAAGGGGTCATAAAGAGGGAGCCCCTAATTATGTGGTTTACGTAAATAGAATGGTTTGACCAAATTTTTGCAGAATAATGTTACTTCTGACAATTTTTTTGCTTAGGAATTGCCCAAGTTTTATGGCAAATCAAACGTAGGACTTCTAGTGTTTCAGCACAACGTTTATTCCATTGAATAGAATAATGTTTGGATGGAATCCAAGTGTTGACCATGCAGAAACCTTGACCCTCAAGGCAATTTTTCACTTTAATTTCTGGCAAAAATTACTTATTCGGAGATCCGAAATATTATTGCGCTTTATTTGTAAATACAGTATTTGGAGGTTTTCTTTAATAATCGTTTTAGTTAAAACACTGAGATGTTTAAGATTTGTTGGAATTGTTATTGAATATTTGTACTGCTGCTTGAAGGCGATGTAATCAGTTCAATGGTTAATTAGAAAAGGAAGTTTAGTAGCCAGTGAGAAGCAGAATTTGTTTGTTGGTTCTTTTGTTGTCGGTACAAGTACCAATTATTTATGATAATCATGTTGTTTATAAACTGTTATACTGAAAGTGCTTCGATGTCGCTGTTTTCTAGATCAGATGTAAACAGATAAATCTGTTTGAACCAATTGTTAGTAAATGCGTTAAGTTGATTGAAAGTATTTAAAGCATTCGAACTGGCACCATAAATATCACCCATTTCGGAAAATATGAACTAACTTTCTTGGAAGTTCCGGTTTTGCGAATTAACAACCTGTTTTTGTAAAAAGTTTTTGCCCATGCATTCTACGATTTTATGAACGAAGACACAATTTGGTTTTCATAGCGATTGACGTTTGTATTCGTGTGACAAAACGAATGAAAGCTTTTAATTTTTGTAACTTTTTTGGTTTTCGTAACGAAATCAGACGAACGAATGGAAAAGACCCATCGTTTTGAATGAAAACTGAATTATTTGAATAATAAATCACACAAAACGTATTTTGCCACCGTTGAAAATTTTCATGTTGACTGACCGGGGAATCGAACCCACGACCTTCAGGCGGGTGTGCATACCATTACACCACGGTGGCACCCATTTATATAAGGTATATGCATTGCAACTAACAAATTTACAAACACAACATTGTTGTTATTGAAAATTTTATGTCAAAGAAAATATTGAATATTGGGGTCGTTCTAAAAATTTTCTCAGGAATAACATAAATACATTTTGAAAATCCTCTATAATAGAACAAATTTGAATCAAAATGTAAATATAAAGCACTCAGCACTTTCGTAGGTCATTATACACTCAGAATTTAAGCTAACGATGGTATATACACTTTCATACGGGCAAAATGTGCCTGATCGAAATAATGGTTTTATACCCCAAGTATGTTTGGGCGAAATGTGTTTCAGACAATTAGGAGTTGATTTAGCCATGTTCGTCCGTTTGTCTGGCTGGCTGGAGCGCACGATAACTCTCGAACGGATCAACAATTCGGTCCAAAATTTGGCTTTCGTAATATTTTGTCCGAACTTAGTTTAAGTCCGAACATGTGCCATATCGGTCCACTCCTTCAGGTAGCTCCTCCACAAAAGTTCGAAAAGATTCGGAAAATTTGTGCGTACGATAACTCTTGAAGGAAGTTACCGATTTGGTCCATGCACCTCCCACACAAAATTTCGGAAAAGTTCAGTTTAGGACCTGCTCTCGAATCGCTTTGATTTTTGTTGTAGCAACTTGTATTCACTACCCCCACAAGTCCACACTTCCTGAGAAAATAGCCTGAAAGTTGCAAAAAAACCCCTATGATACCGTGAACAGTGGTTGGAGAGCACGATAACTCTCGAACGGATCAAACGATCCAAACTTATGTCCTGTTTCTCTAAAACGATTAGAATTCAAATTCGTTCGAACTACTACCAAACTCCTGTTGTTGTTGAAAATGTTTGTTTGATTGAAACCAAAATTGAATCACATATATATTTTCTTTTAAACAGAAGTTTGATGGTTGTTCGAACGAATTTGTATTCGTATCGTCGTATTAAAACAGACACTTAGTATAAGTTCGAAGATGGGTTATATCAATCCACTCCTTCCGGTACCTCTCCCACAAAAGTTCGAAAATGTTCGGAAAAATTGTGCGCACAATAACTCTTCATGGGAGTGACCGTTTTGTCCATACTTTACACATCCTAATATATCTACCAGCTTGCATTCGCTGCTTCAATTACGACAGTAAAAGTTTTTCAGGGCAAGTCCATACTTCTTGAGAAAACAGCCCGAAAGTTGTAAAAGCCCCCTATGGCACCATATGTAGTTGCTGGAGAGCACGAACCGAATACTGCTTTCGTCCACACTTTGGATATCGTAATATTTCTTCAAATATTGAATGTAATTCGAAGGTGGTGCTTATAGGTCCACTCCTTCCGGTACTTCCCCCACAAAAGTTCAAAAATATTCGCTAAAATGGTACGCGCGATGTCTCATAGACGTGGCGACCGATTTGGTCCAAACTTTGGATCTCTAAATAGTGTCGAAACTTATATTATATTCAAATTTTGGGCCTATCTGTCCAAGCCTTCGGGTACCACCCACACAAATGGTCAACATTTTTGTGCGGTTAAGGGTCTGTTCGAGGATCCTTTGGACATTTTTACCGAAGATTTTCCTAGTGATCCTATTGACAGCGATATTATGTTTTTCGTAGGCTCCTATGGTAAAAAAGCCATATCTATCGATATCCCCGCAATTTTTTAGCTTTATTCTATCCATATTTTTGTCGGTTATACGCTCAACATTTTGAAAACTCTCCTAAATATATAAGTTTTTTTGGGAAAAAAAGGATTTCAATCCACACAGGCTGAGGGTATATCTCTGCCGACTGATACTTTTTTACTTGTTTTTATTACACGTTTACGATGAAAAGAAGTATTTTATGGTGGCAAATTTCGAAGTTTCATATTAAATAAGTAGACCCTATTACATTTTGAAAACCAAATTTTTCCAAAAAAAAAAGTAAAAATACAGCTGATTGTCACTTCTACCTTATATAAATGTGCCTTGGCTGTAAGCATATTTCACATAAAAACAAGAGCCACAAGTTGTATTGAAGTAAAATGGAAAATACTAAGTAGAAAAATCCTTCAATAGACTGCACGTCGGGCGGTAATGTAGCTAAAGTCCGAACAATAGCTAAATTTGGTAATACCAAATGGTGGAAATAGGCCCTAGGTTTTCGTAGACACGTTTTCAGAACCCTTAGTGCCTTTAATGATGAATTAATTGCAGTTTTGTATGAGAAATAAGCTAGAATCTTTAAAATAGCAAAATCCTGAAAAAATGCCGAAAATCGTGGTTACCTCTTATATGGGGGGCTACATTAACACTTGTATTCCTATATCGAAGACCTAATCCCAAATTTCAGACATTTCGGTGTGATAATGAAGCTAAAACATTGAAAACATTATCCTTTTAGTTGAGAAGATCAATGTTTCGTCAGTAAGCTATACCGGTGAGCTGTCTTTGCGTTTTATCGTTCGCCAGAGTGCATTCATTGGTACGCATGTAATGTATGTATATGGTAATATGGGCGCCATCGCCGATTTTCTCGAAAACTACAAGTTCTATAAAAAATCCGATAAAAGGAAATTTGTGTGTTTTATCATATCCCAAAAGTTGGTATTTGTGTCATAGATATGATTGCGGATGCACGCGGTTTCGTGTTTTTCAGGGCAATTCATGGTATGTATATTTTGTGATATCTTGTTTACATTTTGTGATATCAAAAATATATTTTATACCGTTAAAAGACAACTACTGGTGAATAGAAATTCCAATAATTTGCATGAAAAAATTAATTACAAATGTCAATATATTCATATTTTGAAATATATAGAGGGTGGGGCGCCTACGCCATGACAGGGTTTGGTTGAGTTATATGAGAAATTTCTCAGGTTTAACTTAAAGTGTTTATGCCGTAGATACATCACACTACAATATAAATATTATGCTAATCATATCTTATTGTAATAATTTCTTTTGTTTTGTACCTAAAATCAAGGTACCTACTTCAATTAACTGCTAGAATCTGTTTCTTTTTGTGAATTTTAGAGGCATTTTTGATTATTCAATAGAAAACATGTTTCTTTTTTGCATAATGTTTATATTTAAGAAAGAAGTATGGTAAATTACAGTTTTAGAGTCTTTTGGTGAATGTCCAATATCGGTGACGAAGCTGACCCATGGGTTGGGAGGCTTCGCCACTTTTTGGGCATTTGTAAATTAAATATATTGAAAACAAAATTATAATCATTTATATATTAAAACTTATATGTAGTCAATATATGCTAATATTTTTATTTAAACGGTGTCGATATGGAAACATTTTGAACAAAAACGTGGCAAAGCCGCTCCATGTTACCATACATAACCCGAAACTATTCCAGAATAAGTAATTCATTAAGATGCCTTGCACAAAATATTTATAGAGTATTTACGCCTTAATCAATAAAAGGGAACATAGTTTTTCTAATATGTTCAATTATTGGTTAAAAAATTACCAAAAATTGTTAAGTTAGGCCAATGTTTTAATGCATCTCACATATAAAGGTATGGTTCTAAAAATAACAACCATAGCTCCAATAAAAATGACGAACTATATTATGTTGATATGCGTTAAGGTGTTTCACTTTAAAAACAGCTAAATGAGTGTAAATGTTTGCAACTCTTTTTAAAAATGAGAAAAATCGTTTATTTTAATATGGTGCCCGATTTCATTAAAAACCTGGCCAAAAATCGAAAAATTATAAAATTGCACTAAATACTTTTAGATGTTGTTTAAAGGAGTCTGCTGCGTGTAGCTATCACAGAAACAATTATATTTCTTGTTAGTAATTTGGTTTAATAGCCGGTCAAAGTGACGTTCATTGGAATCTTACATGGAATGTTTCGTAATCTCAGAATTTAGTCGTTTATAAATTAATTCCAATATCCAAAAATTATAACAGTTTTTAAATATTTCGTTTTGATAACTCTGTGCAACACGGTTTTTGTGCGGTGAAGTTTCTGAATTATGGCGTGAAAAATTTTTGGATTGTCTCCCTATTACGATTGAGAAAAGAACTCTTTATCTCTGTTTGGCGTTATTGTAGTTTCGTTTTGAAATAACATGTCTTTAGTCGAATCGGACATGTCCTTTTCGACCTTATTTTATTGCATTGTAGTAAATGCACCACAAGATGCGATTTTTTAACATCCAAATATTCTACAAAAATGTTGATCTGAAGATTTTAGGTGCAGTTGTCCAAGACATATCCATATTTTCACGTATTCAATGTCCTTTTTAATTTATACCCGGTTCTTGTTCAGTAATAAACCTTGTGTATAAAGTATTCGTTATGTATGTAGTATTATTATATGTATCTGCTGTTCATCTGAAATATTTAGTCTTAATAGATCTCGTTATGCTGAACACGTTAATAACAAATTTTCTTTGAGAAAAGATCAGGTTATCAACTTTTTAACCGAATATTTTGAAAATAAAACTAGTTTATGTACATATATCATTATAATGCTTAAAGAATTGTCAGTTGTATGAAATTAATTCGGTTATGAAAACTTTGCTTTGCCGGTTCTAGAGCAAAAATCCCTTTTTCGTGAACAGTGTTTAAGGAAAAATATCACTGGGCGCAAATATGAATATCAAAGGTTGGATGGTGAAAATTAGCTTTTGAGGATAAATGTCTACGAAGAGAGTGCTTGGGAAATCGTCAAAAATCGTCAACATGTTCCAAAACTAGATTTGATTACCTTTTAGTGCTATAAATCTAACCCACAGCAATAAATGTAACAACATCTCACTTAAATATCGCTATAAAAATAGCTTTCAGAAGATGAAAGTTTGCAGTAATACAGCAAGGTACACCTCGGTACACATTGTCAGTTTTGAATGAGACCTTTGCTCAAATATCGCTTGTTTGACAGTGTGACCGTCCATGTTTGTCGGTCATGCTCGTACGTTTTGGTTGTTGGTCAGTCAGAAATCGATAAAAAAAAAGTTATTCAGAACCGACTGACTTACCGCTTAATGAGGTCATTAGTATAAACTTTAGAAAGCTTGACTCATAAATGTTCGCATCGAGAGATTATATTTTCATCCATTAACAATCCTAAACAAAAAATTTTTATCTGACATAATTCGAAGGTGAGACAAAAACCATCAAAATACCAGTATACCAGAATGTACCTTAACCCACTTAGCGCCGAGAATTGTTTTACGAGAAAACTTAAAAATTAATACGAAAATTATATTTTTGAGACGACAATCTGGCCTTCTTTTAAAAATGCCGAAAACTTTGAAGGGTAATATAGGTGTATTTTTACACGCCAATCCCTTGGGTTTTGATTCAGAAAATACTTTTACTACATTCATAACAAATCCCTAACTTTATATGGATGTAACATTTATGGTTAAATTTACATCGCATATTTTAATTTTTCACCAAAAGTCGAAAATTACAAAAATGTCGATTTTTTGAATAGCTTGTGTGGAAATGCATAGGCCAAATGAAGTTTTATAGACAATACTGTAACAAAATAAAAAAACACAAAAAATTTGACAAAATATCCGAGTTTTACCTCAATTTTTGCAACCATTTTGTTTGTGTGGAGTTTAAACGACCAGTGGCTTTATGTGGGTTAATATAGCCAATTTGGCTTAGAACATTTAAAAAATCACAATATCGAACTTGTTTTCTTTATAGTCTTTCGTGAAATTTTGGTTAAAATATAGTTATTATGTTTTATTTCATGTAATTTTGGCTCGCATGAAAAATCGTCATTTTAGACCATAAAATCGTAATTTTTCAATTTTGGGTCTAAAAATCGTCAAAATGAGATAAAAGTTGGCAACACTGTATACAACCCACAGTAGTAAATCTAACCCAATCTCACTTAAATACAGCCATAAGAAAGCTTTTACACAATGAACGTTTTCTTTATGGTTATCGAGTTTGCATTAACGCAGCGAGGTAAAACCACTGGCAGTTTTGAATGACACACACACCGTCCATGTCTGTCCAAGTCAATGATGCACAAAATAATATGTGTGACTGTAGTATTTGTGCCATGAATCGACGCTAGAGTACTGCTTTCTTCATAGCTGGTCCAAGTACATTAATGTTGTAGGAAATCGGTAAAAATTGTCATTCAAAACTCAAAACGCTAACGGGGACAGAAACCTGGACTCCTACATTTTACACAACGACAATCCTGTGAGGCAAGAATCATTATGCCTGTATTCCAGATAAGTACCTAAATTGCTAAGAAAATTTAAAAAGCTCATAAAACCGAGTTTACAACATTATTTTCCTTAAATTCTTTCGTTACATTTTGGTTTAAATATATATTTTGGTAAAATATTTTGTTTGATAAAATAACAAATGTTTCACCCTGGTTTAAAGGAAAAATTGTATTGACAAATTACAACCAAATAGGAATTAATATCTCTGGAAAAAAACAATCTGAAAGTATGCTGAAATGTTTTGCTGGGGGGCAGCATCAACACGGCAAAAAATAAAGTAAATCAAAAACCTCGTTTAGCAAAAATGTCCGATTCACTCAGAAATCCTCATATATGTATGTATACAGACTTTATGACAAACAATTTCGTAGAGTATTTTGATCTTCTACGTTTACATTTTAAAGGAAATTTCAATCGGTTTTGGGAGAATGGAACAAAAGACCCGTTTAACTTACATAAAGCCACTGGTCGTTTAAACGGGACAAAAATGATTGCAAAAATTTACGTAAATCTCTGTTTTTTCGATTTTTTGTGGTTTTTTTTTTTGCATATTGTTATTGTAGTAGTATGCCTGTCATTTCACGCTTCTAAAGCTGCATTTTATCTATGCATTTTCACACAATTGGCCTAAATCCCCAGCTATTCAAAAAAATCGACTTTTTTGAAATTTTAAAAGTTAAAAGTTTAATCATAAATGTTAGAGTCATATAAAGTCAGGGATATGTTAGGATCGTAGCAAGAGTATTTTCTCAATCAAAAACCAAGGGATTAGGATATAAGAATACACCTATATTACCCTCCAAAGTTTTTGGCACTTTTAAAATAAGACCCGATTGCAGGTAAACTATAGTTTTAGAAATGATGGAAACTTGTCCCCCATTTTAGTTTCTTGTTTTTTTTTCAGAACTGATATCGATATTTCCTTGGTATGTAATGCAATTGGTGTGTTTTGTAGGACGGCTTTGCAATACGAAATACGACTTCATCCCTAAAATATGTTTTTAATTTTTACATATTCCTGGAGATTAAATAAGATATAGAGGTTTAATGTAATAAAATTTTATGGCGAACAAATATGTGGAATATTTTGACATGATGCGATGACGTTTTATAAGAGTTTTTAATTATTTTGGGTAAATGAACCAAAAGGACCACTTTAACACATTTTAATGTGACTTGTGTCATTGAGAATTGTTGATGTTATTCTTTTAAAATAATGAACCTAGTTGAATGTCTCAGCTAGAAGATAAGATATGCCGTAAAGGGTAGAAACTTTCCAATTCTTATATGTTGGCGAAGCCGTCTAAAATTAAACAAGTAAGAACGGCGTTAAGTTCGGCCCGGCCGAGCTTATAATATCCTCCACCGCGAGTTGTATTAAATAAAACTGAACAATTAGTTTCCTTTTGTTTATGAAGATGACTAACTACCAAATTCCACAAATTTGGTAAAACAATGTGGCAAACTTTCTAAATACCGGGAGGTACCGTTCTATGGGCGTGAACCTGTACCGACAAATTTCGGGGGAAAGTTGTATACGACCAACTAAGGTTAAATACCATTTCGGTAGAATATTGAAGCCACAACCTTTAAAATACCGAAAAATCGGGAGGTACAGTTCTATGTGGGCAATATGAAGGCGTGGACCTATACCTAAACATTTCGAATGGAAAATTTTGCACCACCAACGAAGACTGAATACCAAATTTCTGCCATTTCGGTGGAATATTGAGGCCACAACATTCAAAACACCGAAAACTTAGATGTGCCGTTCTATGGGGGCTATATCAAAACGTGTACCGATATAGCCCATTTGCAATACCAAACATCTTAGGAGTAATAGAAACTTCTATGCCAAATTACAATGCTCTATCTTAAAAACTGCGAGCTGTATCTTGATTTCAACAGACGGACGGACAGACGCACATGGTTATATCGACCCTACTTGAGAATATATATACTTTATAGGGTCTCCGATGAATATTTCGATGTGTTACAAATGGGGTGACGTAGGGGATGAATGATACCAAGCAACGGTCTTGACCGGCTTTAACATGGCAAAGCCCACGATTTATCTTGGTCCCTCTTTCATCTCAAGTGGACACTGACCTCCCCGTGGTGTCACCTGGGGAACTGCCTTTAACACCCGCGCGTTCACCCATAAGAACGTTAAAAACATGGGTTTGGGCGTCGGGTTAGTAACCCTCCCCTAGAAAAAACATCTCACTATGAAAAAACGAAAGAAAAGAAAAACAAACCCCTCTAAAGTTGACGAACCCCGCAAACGTTTTAAGGACCATGATCTGCGAATCTGCACCTGGAATGTTCGCACTCTTTATAGAGAAGGTGCAGTCTTCGCATTGGCAGACGTACTTGAAAAGTACAAGGCCGATATTACTGCCATACAGGAAATACGATGGATTGGGAAAGGCGTCACAACAACACCTAAAGGTGACGCACTGTATTATAGCTGCCATGACGTAAAGCATGAGTTTGGTTGCGGATTCGTAGTTAGTCGGAGACTAAAACATCTGGTATCCAGCTTCACCCCAGTGAATGAAAGATTTGCTGCAATTCGAATAAAAGCTAAATTCTTCAACATCAGCTTTATTTGCGCTCATGCTCCCACTGAAGAAAAGGACGAACAGACCAAAGATATATTTTACGAGCGCTTAGAAGAAACATATGACCGTTGCCCTGCCCATGACATTAAAATCATTCTAGGCGATTTTAATGCCAAAATTGGAAAGGAGAATATCTTTGGCCCAACAGTCGCGAAATTCAGTCTCCACAGTGAAACATCTGACAATGGTATGAGGCTGATAGACTTTGCAGCTGCAAAAAACATGGTAGTTAGCAGTACCAGATTTAATCATCTCGATATTCATAAGGGCACCTGGCTGTCTCCAGATCAAGATGGAAGACATTCATCCAGCGTGTTGGATGTACGATCGTTCCGAGGCGCAAAACATTGATTCGGACCACTACCTTGTTGCAGCAAAGGTACGTACCCGTCTAAACGTTGCAAATAAAGCACGAACAGACACAACGCGGAAGTTGGACATCGATAGGCTGCAAACACAACAGATAGCCACAGCATATTCCACTCAACTAGATCAATTGCTTAACGCGAGCACTCCTTGTCCCGATAACATAACAACACGATGGCAACATATTGCCCACTCCATGCAAACAGCCGCAAAATCCATACTTGGATTCCAGAGACCTCCACAAAGGAATTCATGGTATGACCAGGAGTGTCGTGCTGCTACCGAAGAGAAAAATGCGGCATATAGAGCTACTTTACAATCAGTAGCAACGCGTAGCGCACGAGAGAGATATCGGGAGAAAAGG
This sequence comes from Musca autumnalis, assembly GCF_047663935.1. Classification (NCBI taxonomy): domain Eukaryota; kingdom Metazoa; phylum Arthropoda; class Insecta; order Diptera; family Muscidae; genus Musca; species Musca autumnalis. The sequence goes on from NW_027411644.1 coordinate 143,003,528, forward strand.
AGAGATGAGAAACGTCTTTCCACAAGAAAAAGAGAGAAATGGAAAAGCGGGAGTGTGAAAAAATCGAGATGTACAGGAGCCAGAATGAAGTCCGAAAATTCTACCAAAGAGTGAAACATCAAACAGATGGCTTTGGTACAGGCACATCCTCCTGTAGAGACCAGCAAGGTAATCTGGTAACAGATACAGATAGCGTGCCTCAGGATATGGAAGGA